>NC_041380.1:210242875-210365849 GCF_002162155.2 Triticum dicoccoides
TTATCTGTCGGAAGGGGGAGGAAAGAGGAGGGAGGAGGGAAGGAAGGAGGAGGCAGAATCCCTCCCCTTTCCTTCTCCCTTCCCATCTTTCCTTCTCCTCTGGTTCGGCCCATATGGGGGGCGCACCAGCCCCTGGTGGCTGGTACGTTTCCCCTCTTGGCCCATTAGGCTCATATCTTTTGTCGGGGGGTGCCCAAAATCCCTTCCGGTGACCCGATATGTACCCGGTACCCCCGGAACACTTCCGGTGTCCGAATACCATCGTCCTATATATCAATCTTTACCTCTCAACCAGTTTCAGACTCCTCGTCATGTCCGTGATCTCATCCGTGACTCCGAACAACATTCGGTTACGAAATCACATAACTCGTATAATACAATATCGTCATCGAATGTTAAGCGTGCGGACCCAACGAGTTCGAGAACTATGTAGACATGACCGGGACACCTCTTCGGTGAATAACAAATACCGGAACCTGGATGCCCATATTGGCTCCTACGTATTCTAGGAAGATCTTTATTGGTCCAACCATTATGACAACATACGTTATTCCCTTTGTCTGTCGATATGTTACTTGCCTGAGATTCGATCGTCGATATCTTCATACCTAGTTCAATCTCGATACTGGCAAGTCCCTTTACTCGTTTCGTAATACATCACCTCATGACTAACTCCTTAGTCGTTTGCTTGCAAGCTTATGATGTTTATTGCCGAGAGGGCCCAGAGATACCTCTTCGATAATCGGAGTGACAAATCCTAATCTTGATCTATGCCAACTCAACAAACACCTTCGGAGATACCTGTAGAGAATATTTATAATCACCCAGTTACATTGTGACATTTGATAGCACACAAGGTATTCCTCCGGTATCCAGGAGTTGCATAATCACATAGTCGAAGGAATAAGTATTGGACATGAAGAAAGCAATAGCAATAAACTGAACGATCAATATGCTAAGCTAACATATGGGTCTTGTCCATGACATCATTCTCCTAATGATGTGACCCCTTCTCAAGTGACAAATGACAACTCATGTCTATGGTTAGGAAACCTTAACCATCTTTGATGAACAAGCTAGTCTAGTAAAGGCTCACTAGGGACACGGTTTTTGCTTATGTATTCACACATGTATTAAGGTTTCCGATCAATACAATTCTAGCATGAATAATAAACCTTTATCATGAATAAGGAAATATAAAATAACAACTTTATTATTGCCTCTAGGGCATATTTCCTTCAGTCTCCCACTTGCACTAGATTCAATAATATAGTTCACATCACCATGTGATTTAACACCCATAGTTCACAGGGAGCAAAGCTTTGTGGTTTGGCAATTGGGAGGTGCTAGGTACTGCTGGACTGTCCAAGTGACCATTCTACGAAGCAATGACTGGAATGCTTTGCTCCCTGAAGTTCCACCGGCCGGAGAAGAGCCACCACCACCTGACGGCAACCCCCATCCACAGTTTGGTCCAGACCTCACCGCTGAATAGCTATACCAGCAGCAAGTTCACAATTGGTTAGTACAGAATGCTGCACCTCCCAATGACACCCCTGCCGCCCCAGCTCAGAATCATGCAGGTTGGGGTGCTTGGCTAGCTGCTCCTGTCACTCCTGCTCCACAAGTGGTAATGCCTCCACACCTAATGAATTTTGAGGCGTGGTTAGGTGCTCAAGGTCTCAATTTTGAAGTGGACATTATTCCCAAGAAAAACATAGTTGACAATGCGGTAGATGCTTGGAATGATTCCATCACAATCTCTGATGACACGAGCTTTGTTAACTCTGTTGTTGCTTTACTGATTGTTGAGAATCACACCTCTGCTCAGGTTGATCAGGCTCATTCCAATTAGATGCTTATAGTCACAGTTGATGTTCATAGTCAGGGGATGAGCTTTGGTATGTCAACTCAAGGTAATCATCTTATGAATCTCCTGCTTGCAGATCCCATCCCTCGACAGCAGCTCAATGCTTTCATTTTTCTGGCTATGCGCCCTTTGCTGGCCACAATGGGACCATGGAATCATGGCTATGGGATGAGGCAAGATTATTTTCGTGTTGAGATACATGTTTCTATGGGGGGAAAGGGCTCCAGTTTGTTTCTGTAGCGCAGTCGGGCAACAACTTGCCATCTGCTTCCACAGTCCATATTCAGGAACTACCTGATGATGAGATGCCACCTCATATTCTCCCAGACTCTGCTTCTGCTGTTGTCGATTTTGCTGCTGTGGATTTTCATCCTTTAATGTCTGGCCAGGAGCTTTCTGTTGCAGTACCTAGCTCTCAGCCTCAAGAGGGGTTTGATTCTTATACTGATGCTGCACCTGGGTCTAGTACACAGGAAACCACCATGACTGTCTTACAACCACAAACTGCGTTGTTAGCTCTACCTGCAACAACCTCTCACCAGACACCTCCTTCCTCAGAGGTTTATGCTGAAGATCTTACTACACCCAGTCTGACAGTGGACACCGCAAGGCTGCAACCTGAGAACAAGGATGCACTTCCCTCCAAGCTTTGTAAAGATAAAAGCCAGGCCCCCATTGATACTGCATCCCTCAGGCGCAGTAACAGGTCCAATAAATATGATGGCTTCCGTACCAATCTGTACAACGAGTCTCACCCTAGGAAGTCCAAAGTGAAGCCCAGAGTGTTGCCCTCTGCGTTCCCTCACACTAATGATGTGGATGATCAAGATGTCAACATGCAGGAGACCACCGTGCCACCTCCCGCTCCACTCTCTACTCTGCAGAACATTGGTACACATCTCCGCGCTATCCCTGCTAAAGAACTTACTGCTGAGATCCTCTCCAACAAGGACGGTGGCTCAACTTCAGCCTCCACTTAATTACCATATTTTATCTTAGCCATGGTTCTTTTGCATACCTAGAACGTACTTTGCTGGAACGTACATGGTTTAAATTCACCTGATAAAAAATTATTTCTTTTGAATACGATCAACTCTTCAGGCTTCACGGTTATTTGTATTCAATAATCTAAAATGTAGACTGTCGGTGCAACAGACCCTGGGTATATTGCCCAACTATGCATAGTCACAAGATCAAGACTGGAGCACCAGCTTAAGCCAGAGATTGAAGAACCAAGAGACTTGAAGAACCAATATCCAGCTCAGAGGGATCGAGATCGAGCCAAAGGAATAGGATATCAACAAGACAAGGGCCTCCCTCGTCGGGTAGGCGAGCCCGACAAGGGGCCAGGCCACCACCAGAAGTAAGTAGCCATGACTCCCCAGTAGTACCTGCTGGGGCTTGCGGGGCCTAAGCCACCCTGCCAACCAGGCAAGAGCGACCCACGTCATCAATCAGTGCGCTGTCAAGCTGCAAGGTGATTAAGTGGCAGCATTTGCCACATGGCAGACAACTCCTACCGAAGAAACGCATAGGTGACACCAGTCCAGCGACATGTTAAGAGAACAGGAGCAAAGCTGGCAAGATAAGCCCGGTAGGCCTTGGCAGGCAGCTAGTGATGTGACACTAAGCGGTTCATTTAATGCACCCTGCCAGCCCATAGAGTTAGGTATAATAGCAGTGTTTGCTATCATATCATTGGGTAATGACTGTTTTGCCACTATTGTGACCCCTTAATCTACAAAAGGAGGCACATGGCTATCGTAGGAGGCGGTTAGAGGTTTGGAAACTTGACAAAACCTAAGCCATCATACGCTTGTGGTGACCATAGCCTTGAGGCATGCCTTGCCGGGCAAGTGTACCACATGCCACCACGTTCATTTCCACCATCAATCCAGCAAAGCAGGAGTAGGATTTTACACATCACGGCGGCCCAAACCAGGGTAAATTGTGCTCTATGTCGTGCTGTCGCGCGCTGGCCTGCTCTTTGTGCAACGCGACGTCCGCCGCCAAACCAGCAAGGGGCCGCCCGGTCCCATAGGTGGCCGTGGATATCCCGCGACATCTTTGGCGCGCCGGGTAGGGGGGTCGCTTGTGCGAACCTGAAAGTGTGCGCAGCGCGTCATCTTCATCGCCATCTTCTTCTTCGACAACACCATTGACCATGGCGCCCAACAAGAAGAAGTTCGGCCTTTCGGCCCAGCCATCTACCTTGAAGGATCCGAAGCCCACGGCCCCAGATGCCGCCGCGGGTGTGGGGATAAGTGAGGACGTGAGCGCTACTGGGGCCGTGGCAGGAGCAGGTGGCGTCATCTCCACTCCCCCTCGGTGGGCACGAGGGGTGAAGGCGTCGGAGGAGAACAGCTTCAGCAGCGTGTCGACGGTCAAGCTCCGCAAGGTATGGATGCGAGGATGAATTTGCGTACATCCCCTCCTCCCACCGACGGAGCCGCGGACCCTCGGGTGCCATCACCGCGCGACCCCGCTGCCCAGGTGGCCGCCCCACCGCAGCGCAGGCGAGCCACCGCCACCACCGCCGTGGGCACCGTCAGGAGCCAGGCGATGGTGCGGTCAAGGTCATCAACTTCCATGCCAAGCATGGCCACGGAGGCTATGGCACGGGCCCAGCTTCTACTAAGGTTCCCGCCAGTTCCCGAGCAAATGGATGAATGGCGTGCCACCATCAAGAGTTTGCTCGATTTCACTGAGGCTGGGGGCTCACGGCGCGCTGGCTCGCCACGACATCCCCAAGTGATGATGGCTTCTCGTATTGCTGGCCGAACGGAGGGGGATATCCCTACAATGCAGTCCCCACCATGGCAGTAGGCACAGGAGCACCAAGAACAAGAACCCAACGACGTCTCGAGGGCCTCTTCCGACCCTTGAGACGACCTCTCGACGACCCCCTCCAGACCGACGGTGCGGCGGCCTCAACATCGATGATCCTACGCTCGGTGTTGCCGGGTGCCTACCTTTCGAGGTCGGCTGCCCTGCCTTTACACGCGAGCTGCGGCAAGTCTGGTGGCCGTCTGTTCGCACGTTCAAGTCGGAGATACCCGAGAAGTACGATGGGAGACTGAACCCGGCAGAGTTCTTGAGCATATACACCATCATTGTTCAGGCTACCGGGGGAAGAGACGAGAAGGTGTTTGCCAACTACTTCTCATTGGCTCTCATGTCCAACGTGAGATCTTGGCTCATGCACCTGCTGGAGAACTCCATTTCATCCTGGCCAGGCTTGTGCCACGAGGTCATCGGTGCCTTCACCAGTGACCACCAGGAGCCCGGCAGGCCCAATGACCTATAGCTTCTCCAACAGAAGGAAGGAGAAACTCTCCGTAAATATTTACAAAGATTCAGTAAAGTCCATAGGAATATTCTGAATATCCATCCTGCAGTTGTTATAGCAGCCTTCCAGTCCAATGTGCGCAACCATCGCATTCGTTCTAAGACGAATGTGCGGTTGCCCAAGACTATGAAGGAGCTGTACACACTAGTGGATAAGTGTGCTCGGATGGAGCAAGGAAGGAAGTTGCCCGCGGAGGAGGATTGCATCAATGTTGACTCAGAAGAAGAAGAAGATGATGAATCAACCAGTCATAGAAAGGGCAAGAAGCATAACAAGAAGCCAAGATATAAGACAGTGATGACTGTGGAAGGTTCTGGCATGCCTAGTACCGGCAAGAAGGCCAAGTCTGAGGCCCCTCGGCCAGGAAGTTGTCGTGTGCACTGCCTGCTGGGAAGCCACTGCCGCGAAGAAAGCCGGGAAAGGTGAAGGGCCGTACTGCAAGATCCACCAGACCAAGGGCCACGACCTCCAGGAATGTTATCAAGTTGAGCAGGTTGTCAAGAGACAGAGAGTAGAGTATGATAAGTGTGATAAGGAGAAAGGTTAGAATGCTACTGGTGGAAAAGGCCTAGGCGGTGAAGCAAACCGTCCCAGCAAACCCTTTCGGAACCAAGGAAAACCCGCCAGGGGCCAAGAGAAGGAAGCCTGTGATGATTTGAGTGATGGGGGAATGATGAGGAAACCATTGAGCAGGAATTTTAGAAGGCCATTGACGCCCTATGCATTGATGGCGGTGCGTCCTTGCACTCCTCACATCGCCAGCTCAAGCGATGGGCAAGAGAGGTCAATGTTGTGGAGTCAGCGCCAGAAGCCCGGAAGCTGCTCAAATGGTCCCGCACGCCCATCATCTTCGATGAGGAGGACCACCCTTGCCGCACCATCGCGGTAGGGTGTTTTCCATTGTTGGTCTCCCCAACAATTCGCAACCTCAAGGTCACAAAGATGTTAGTGGATGGCGGGGCAGGGTTGAATCTGATTTCCCCAACAGTTCTTAACAAGCTTCATATAGGAGAAGAAGAGTTGGAGGTTACCGGCACATTTCAACGAGTCAATCCCGGTAGGAGCCATCCCAAGGGAAAGATTACATTGTTGGTGACGTTTGGAGGAGAGCTTAACTATTGGACTGAGAAGGTTGTGTTTAATTTGGTTGATCTCCCCTGCCATATAATGGGATTCTGGGATGCCCGGCTTTGGCCAAATTCATGGCAGCATCCCATTATGCTTACAACACCTTGAAGATGCCTGGGCCGTTGGGAGTCATCTCCATCCCATCAGATGAGAAGGATGCAATCATCTGTGTGGATAGGATGTGTCAGGATGTCGTCGTAGCAGAGGCCACGACAGCAACGGTCCCCGCTAAGGAAAGCAAAGGAAAGAAGAGGGATTGTAAGACCTCCGGCAAGGAGTCCAGTCAGCGTGCCCCCTCCAAGTGCACGGCAACCATTGATGACGTGCCGGAGTGTTCCAACAGCAAGAGATCCAAGATTGCAGCACCCCAAGTGAAGAAGGTCCCGGCAGGGCTGGCTGGTGTTGATGGTACTTTCACCATCAACGCCACCCTTGACGACAAATAGGAAAGCGCGGTCGTTGCCTTCCTGTGGGCGAATATCGATGTGTTTGCCTGGAAACCATATGATATCCCCGGTGTTCCCAGGGAGGTAATCGAGCACTACCTTGCTATCTGCCCTCATGCCCGACCTGTCAAGCAGAAAGTTAGGAAGCAAACCTTGGAGCGGCAGCAGTTCATTGCCGAGGAAATCAAGAAGTTAGAGGCATCTGGATTGGTCAGAGGAGTACTGCACCCTTCATGGCTAGCAAACCCGGTAGTAGTTCGGAAGGCGAATGGGAAATGGAGGCTTTGCATTGATTTCAAAGATCTCAATAAGGCTTGCCCGAAGGACCCATTCCCCTTGTCGCGCATTGATCAGATTGTGGATTCTACTTCAGGGTGCGATCTGCTCTCCTTTCTGGATGCATACTCTGGATATCACCAGATCTTCATGTCGAAAGAAGATGAGGAGAAAACATCATTCATCACTCCATGGGGTACATACTGCTTTGTTCGCATGCCTTTTGGATTGAAGAGTGCCGGATCTAATTTCGCAAGAGCAGTCCAGATTAGTTTTGAGCCACAACTCCATAGAAACATAGAAGCCTATATGGATGACACTGTGGTGAAGACCAAGGATAAGGCCACCCTTATCCAGGATTTGGAGGAGACATTTACTAATTTGCGAAAAATCAACTTGAAGCTTAACCCGGAGAAGTGTGTGTTTGGTGTTCCCTCCGGAAAGCTACTTGGATTCTTCGTGTCCAATCAGGGATTGAAGCCAACCCCAACATGATCAAGGCCATTGAGCAGATCCAAGCGCCAAGGACAATTAAGGATGTGAAGCGCTCGACAGGATGCGTTGTCGCGCTAAGCAGATTTATCTCCAAGTCTGCCGAGCATGCCTTGTCGTTCTTCAAAATTTTGAAGAAGGCAGGGCCTATGGAGTGGATGCCGGAAGCAGATACAGCCTTGTAAGAGTTGAAGACTTACTTGTCTTTTGTGCCTAACATGGTTGCACCCAAACCCCAGGAGTCGTTACTGCTTTACTTGGCAGCAACCAACCAAGTGGTCAATGCAGCCTTGGTAGCACAGCGAGAAGTGGATGAAGCAGAGAGCGGACAGACCGCGGCAGAGTCAGAAGAGGATTAGAACAGTAGTAAGCACGACAATGAGTGCAACCCCAAGGACGCGGCAAGGAAGAAAGTGGTACAGCGCCCAGTGTACTTCGTCAGCTCCTTGTTGCAAGGGGCTAGATCGAGGTACTCTGGTGTGCAAAAGTTGATCCTTGGCCTCGTCATGGCCTCAAGGAAACTGCACCACTAATTCCAAGCCCATGAGATCATGGTTCTTACTCATTTTCCGTTGCAAAGGATACTCTGAAACCCTGAGGCTACTGGCAGAATAGTGGAGTGGGCTTTGGAGTTATCCAACTTTGGTTTGAAGTTTGAGAGCACTTCAACCATTCAAAGCAGCGTGTTGGCGGAGTTTATTGCAGAATGGACGGCAACCCCTGATGAGGAAGCAATGGAAATAGCTCTCCCCGGCAAGGAATCACCCCAAGAATGGATTATGTATTTTGATGGTGCTTTTTCCCTACCAGGTGCAGGAGCTGGCGTGCTTCTTGTTGCCCCCTCCGAGGAGCACTTGAAGTACATCATCCAAATGCACTTTGCCCGAGAAGAAGCCACCAACAATACATCTGAGTATGAAGGGCTCCTTGCCGAGCTGAGGATTGCAGCAGAATTGGGAATCAAGAAGCAGATCATTCGAGGAGATTCACAGTTGGTGGTCAGACAAGTCAACAAGGATTACCAAAGTCCATTGATGGAAGCATACGTTGAGGAAGTAAGGAGGCTAGAAGAGTGCCTTGACGGGTTGCAAACAGAGCACGTACCCCATGTAGAAAACAACATAGCTGATCACCTGTCAAAGTGTGTTGCGCAGAAGCTTCCTGTGGAACCAGGAACTTTTGTTCTCCACCTCTGTCAACCCTCCGTATCACCAACCACAATGTCCTGGAAAAGGAGAAAGTTGGACTACGGTAAGCCTCTCCCGATCGAGCCATCCGCTCCCGGCAGAGACCCTATCGGAAACAACTCCTCACAGCCTTCCGAACCACCCCATCCACCCGGGCATATGGTCCCCGTGAATGAGGCTAGTGCTCCCACAGCCGAGGAGGTGCCGCTAATCCTTGTTGCCGAGCCTCAGGCTCCAACTTGGGCAAGGCACATCGTCCACTCCTCCAAACCGGAGAAGTCCCCGGCGACCCAAATGAAGCTGAGAAAGTAGCCTGGAGGGCCAGTATGTATCAGATTATCGATGACACTCTGTACAGAAGGAGGCCCAATGGTGTGAAATTGAAGGGTGTCTGTTGGGAGGATGGAAAGGAACTGCTGGCTAAGATTCACAGAGGAATGTGCGGCTCACACATTGAATCAAGGGCATTAGTTGGGAAATCATTCCGGCAAGGATTCTATTGGCCCACAGCCCTCCAAGACGCAGTTGATCTCGTCACAACATGTGAAGCCTGTCAGTTCCATTCCAAGAAAACACACCTGTTGCCCAAGCTCTTTAGACAATCCCTCTGTCATGGCCATTTTCGGTCTGGGGGCTTGATATCCTATGCCCCTTCCCCCGAGAAATTGGGGGCTTTGAATTCTTGTCTGTTGCCATCGACAAGTTTACAAAGTGGAAGGTGACTAATCAGCCAGCTATCAAGTTCTTGAAAGAATTGGTGTGTCGTTTTGGAGTTCCAGCAAGGATCATCACTGACAATGGCACCCAATTCACGAGCCACGCCTTAACGCAATATGTTCAAACCCTCGGATGCAAGATCTCATTTGCCTCTATGGCACACCCCCGGAGCAATGGACAAACTGAGAGGGCGAATGCTATAGTGCTTCGTGGACTCAAGACAAGGACTTTCATTACGCTGCAGAAGCATGGCAGGAGGTGGATTGAGCAGCTACAGGTAGTTCTCTGGTCCCTCAGAATGACACCTAATTGAGCTACCAGGCAGACTCCCTTCTCCCTGGTCTACGGTGCAGAAGCAGTTATCCCCACGAAACTCATTTATGGGTCTCCTCGGGTCCTTGCCTATGATGAACTCGCGTAGGATCAGCACCGGCGTGACGACGCTATGCTACTCGAGGAGAACCATCTCCGGGCCACTACACGTGTTGCACGCTATCAGCAAGCCCTGCGCCGTTATCACAGCCGTAGGGTTCGTGCCCGGTGTTTTGAGGAAGGTGACCTTGTCCTTACGCACGTTCAGTCCACCAAGGGTACACACAAGTTATCACCGAAGTGGGAAGGCCCTTACCGGGTAGTTCCAGTCTCCAGACCCGGCGCAGTCCGTCTAGAGACTGAAGATGGCACAAAACTCATGGAACATTGAGAACCTCCGTAACTTCTACCCATAAGGCGCAAAGGCTGTCGGGCCCTGCCCAGCAGCCACCCATTGTACATGGCATTGCCAAAGTTGCATGTAACCCCTTGTACAAGCTGGGTGATGACCCCGTGCAAGATAAAATAAAGAAGCGTTGTAGGGGGGCCCCAACTAAGATTGCATGCATGCACGAGCACACCCAGATCATTGCATAAGCATTTCATGAGCATTTGCATATGCATATGGATAGGATTGCATCCTGCATTCATTCTCATCTACATGGAGTTGCAGGTTCTTGTCGTGGACCTGGCTTTGACAAGAGACGAGAAGGTTGCACGGCATGGCGATCCCCGGCAAGCCAAACAGATAAGTTCACCTCTTGTCCATTAGTATTCTTTAAAGCTACTTTACATAAGAAAACATCGCCTCCCTCTTTGAAACTTAGGTGCTCCCATCCATGACTCGAACGTCGCTTCAGTCAGGGTGGTCGCAGTGGCCTTTGGGAAAAAGGAGTTGGACCCCTCTGTCTGTTCCCCGGCAGACAGAGAGGGTGCCGGCAGGATATCTTGCCGGGGAAAATTCGTTTATTCTATTAAAGAGGCACTTTGCCTCTGCATGGACATACACCTGCACGAGTTCCTGACAAGATTCATCTTTTTCATTCATACGCAGTTACAAGTACAAACATTACAGAATACAAAGATGGACTTGAGAGATTACATTATTTGAATTAAAATTTGGCAATTGTTGGCTAGTTTAAAGATTCAAAAAAGATAAGTGTTGTGTAAACTCCTCTCCCTATTCCTCTTATTCGCGGTATTGTGGTGGGAAGAGAAGAGGACGGGTGCCGCGTCGGCACAACACCACCCTGATCCTTGTCATGAGCTGCCGAACCCAGTCCGACAGGATCGGGAGTGGCGAGGCTGCGAAGGAGGAAGACGTGCGGAGCGCCTCGATGGATCCCTGGTCACCGCCTCCAGGACCGGAAGGAGGGCTCTAGCACAGGCACTAGTAGAGGAGGACGTCGGGGCCCAGTCAGAAGACCCCAGAAGGCAACGGGAGCACCAAGGGTACAAGCCTTTTCCCGACGGCCGGAAGAAACGATGATGACGGCGCCAGGAAAAGAGGGGAAGAGCCAGGTAGATGGGCAGCAGGTCGCCAGTATGACATGAACGCATTGATGCAGTCGTGCTCCTACTGGTCGGCCTGCCTCCCGTCTTCTCGTTCTCCCCAGGCTTCTTCTCCATCAACACCGTTCCAGGAACAGGCCCGGGCACTAGTCCAGCGCTCTCCCCGGGAAGATGGCAAGCAGCTCGAATGGACAGGGGGCTCGAGGCGCACCGCACCCCACCTTGCAGGCAAGAAGGCAAGACTTCCATCGGCAACGGCCCCAAGGCCTCCGGGAGGGGCAATGCTGGGATTACCAATGATCTCCGGCTCCTCCTGTCGGACGAGATTCAAAGAGACCAAGAGGTTCATTGCACCAAGGACCAGACTCACACACCGAGCATCAGCACCAACATGAGGCAACAATTGCCCCGAACAGAAGCCCGGGGGCTGGCCCCGGGCCCTTTCCTTCAGCATCACCAGAAGAAGTCGAGAACCAGGAAACAAGGAGGAGAGGGGCGCAGATGTGGATGACTTCGCCTCCTCCGCCCCTCCTTTTATAGGCCGAGCAGGGAAGGGCAACTTCTCCATCAACAAGCAACCGCCGCCCTCCTCCACCAATTCAAGACGGATGGATCCACTTCAAGATGTTGTTCCGCACCACGCGCCTGCATTACCTAGCCCGCGCTATGCATGCAACATACGTGGCTGAGGATAAGAGCGCGATGTGGGAAGAGTGATTTGGTGGTTTCTACCCCGTGCGATAAAGTCATTCACGGACCATCACTACCGCGGCCCCACCACTGCTGGCTTTACACTACGTGTGGGGATATCAAAAACCGCCCCCAAGATCAAAGCCAATGAAGCAGCAACGGAAAACTTCAAAGGGACCAACCCCTTCAGCAGCCATGCATGTGCACTTATTAGGCCCTACCCCGCCGATGCTCAGCAGCACGATCGGGGCAGGCCCGGGGGCTTCTGTTGGTGCAACAGACCCCGGGTATGTTGCCCAACTATGCATAGGCACAAGATCAAGATTGGAGCACCAGCTTAAGCCAGAGATTGAAGAACCAATATGCAGCTCAGAGGGATAGAGATCGAGCCAAAGGAATAGGATATCAGCAAGAGAAGGGCCTCCCTCGCCGAGCAGGTGATCTCGGCAAGGGGCCAGGCCACCACCAGAAGCAAGAAGCCAAGACTCCCCGACAGTACCTGTCGGGGCTTGCGGGGCCTGAACCACCCCGCCAACCACGCAAGCGCGACCCACATTGTCAATCAGTGCGGTGTCAAGCTGCAAGGTGATTAAGTGGCAGCATTTGCCACATGGCAGCCAACTCCTAAATAAGAAACCCACAGGTGACACCCGTCCAGCGACATGTCAAGAGAACATGAGCGAAGCTGGCAAGATAAGCCCAGCAGGCCTTGCCGGGCAGCTAGTGATGTGACACTGAGCAGTGCATTTAATGCACCCTTCCAGCCCGCAGAGTTAGGTACGATAGCACTATTTGCTATCATATCAGTGGGTAATGACTATTTTGCCACTGTGGTGACCCCTAAATCTATAAAAGGAGGCCCATGGCAATCGTAGGAGGCGGTTAGAGGTTTGGAAACTTGACAAAACCCAAGCCATCATATGCTTGTGGTCACTGTAGCCTTGAGGCATGCCTTGTCGGGCAAGTGTACCACACGCCACCATGTTCATTTCCACCATCAATCCACTAAAGCGGGAGTAGGGTTTTACGCCTCACGGTGGCCCGAACGTGGGTAAATTGCTTGTGTCCTCTCTGCTGCGCTGCCGCACGCTGGTCTGCTCTTTGTGTAACGCGACGTCCCCTACCGAACCAGCAAGGGGCCGCCCGGTCCCATAGGTGGTCGTGGATATCCCGCGACACCGACCTTTGACGATAGCATGCTTAAAATGTTATGCTATCGAGGCTTTGATTCTTTTGCGTTCATACCAGCGGTAGGGGCCTCGGGTGGCATTATCACGATTTCCTATAGTAATATTTTTTGACAGTGCGGTGTTTCTGTCTGAACAATTTGCCCTAGGGGTTGAATTTTCTTCCAAGCAATCTTCCCAATGATGGAAACTAGTGAATGTGTATGGCCCATGTCAGGGCGATCCGCGTACTTCCTTCATGAAATGGCTATTTAAGGTGGATATCTCATCCAATGAAGATTGGCTCATCCTTGGAGATTTCAATTATATGGGATCGCCAAAAAACGCAATAAACCAGGTGGTGCCGTCAATGATATGGTCACTTTCAACGATTTCATTCGCGAACAATGTCCCACTGAACTACCCTCAAAGGTCGAAACTAAACTTGGTCCAACATGCAACAACACCCCCTGTTTGAACAGCTTGACTAGTTTTTTTACGACACTCAACTGAACATCCACCTTTCCCAACACACTTGTCAATCCTCTAGGACGACCTATTTCTGATCACATGCCATGCAATGTTGTCATACAAACCACCATTCCTAAATGCAAACTGTTCCAATTTGAAACCTTCTGGATTGCGCACCCTGGCTTCCTAGATGTGGTGAACCAAGCATGGAATAAACACATTCGTCATGGGAGAAATAAGAATGCGGCATCCAGCTTATGTCAGAAACTTAAGAACCTCAGGCATGCACTCACCCTCTGGAGCAGGAGCATTTCAAGGCTGAAAATAGATATTGAGAACACTAATAAGGCCCTTCTGGAACTAGACCAAATTGCAGACCATAGAGACTTGAATATACCTAAGGGGAATTTCCAGCGCATTCTTTAATCACAACTACTACGTCTTCTGCAATATCAAAAAAAATTTGGAAAAAATGTTGCACCATAAGATGGATCCAATTGGGTGATGAAAATTATAAGTTCTTCCAAGCTGTTGCGACTAAAAGATATAGAAAAAATTACATCTCTAGTCTGAAAACTAAAATGGAACGCAAGTGGATGATCACTCAAGCAAAGAATCTCTCCTATTTGAGGCCTTCGAGAATCGCATGGGCAAGAAGAGCACGCCACAGATGAGATTCAACCTTTCCCACATGCTTAGAACACAAGTGGATTTTGATAGCCTAACGGTTCCCTTCACATGCGGAGAGATCGAAAATGTGATCAAGGAAATGCCTCCCGATCATGCTCCTGGTCCGGATGGATTCAACGGTCCATTTTTAAAAGCTTGCTGGCCAATCATCAGGGAAGATTCTTACCTTCTATGTGATGAATTCTACCATGGCACTCTAAACCTCGAAAGCCTCAACTATGGATACATCACCCTCATACCTAAAACCAGAGCCCCTAAGACAGTCAATGATTTCCGGCCGATAACTTTGCTTAATTGTTGTCTCAAGTTAATCACCAAAATCTTAGCCAATCAACTAAAAAAGGAGATCCCGAACATTGTGCACAAAAATCAGTATGACTTTCTGAAGGGGAGATCCATCCACGACTGCCTTGCATGGGCATTTGAGTATATACACCAATGTTAAGCTTCAAAACATGAAATGATCCTTCTCAAATTGGACTTTGCTAAAGTGTTTGACATGGTTGAACATGATGCAAATCCAGATCATGAAGAGCATGGCATTCAATGATAAATGGATCTCCTGGTTCACAAGTATATCATCATCCGGGAAATCTTCGGTCTTGCTCAATGGGGTACCAGGGAAGCAATTCTAGTGCAAATGCAGGGTACGTCAAGGTAGGGACGGATACAGGGGGACAAGGGGGGGGGGCAAGACCCCCCCCTAACGATCGTGTGTCACCTTAATAGCGATCAGTTAGTTGCTAAATATTCTCACGAGGCAACTGTCCCTGACCTGCTTCGCCCCCCTATGCCAAAGCCCATGTACTATTATCACATGTGATTGTAGGCTAAAGGCCCAAATCCCAGAAATAGAAAAAGGAAAAGTAGCCCACGATGGACGAGCCACGCTAGGAATAAGCACGTCTGTTCAGCCATTCAGATCTCCTCTAAACCTAATCGCTTGGTTTCCAATCTGCTAAAAAAACTGCTCCTGCGATGAGCCTGCCACCAGCCATCTGCTAGATCTTCTAGCGAATCTCTCTGAGAAGAGAAGAGGATAGGAAAGCGTCGTTGTGGACCCAACAGCATAGTCTTGCCGGCCGGGTGGACGGATGAGCAACCAAACGAGAAAAAAGGTTAGTATTTATTTTTAGAATTATATTAGGTTGTCTTCCAAACTGTAGAAGGTGTAGTTGTAGAATTACATGCATTACCAATTAGCTCACACAATCTTGTCTCAGATTCCTAATATCGCTAATTGCTGCTGCCGCCCGCTTGTGGCCATCAGCCACCACCAGGGAAGCACTATTATTTGTGATTGTTGTATCTCCTCTGCATCCAAACTCGAGCAAATGGTGACGGTATGATCTCTGTTGATCTCTGTTGCCGGCTTGCCGTAAGCACGCGCCATCTTCCATTGTAGCAATGGACAATTTATTGAGGTATAAACGTACTTTTTTTACATTAACATATTACTTATATGGTCTGATACGGCAATCCCTAATGCTTTAGTTAGTAGCATATTTAGTTACATGTGTTTACTTGGTGATAGATAGGAAGAAGATAACACATTGGACTTTCCAAACCATTACCTTGAAATCAGAACGCTTTGCACAGAAAATACAAATTCAACTTGCTAATCATATGATTATATAGGTAATGCTAGAATTACATTTACACCAACAATTGAAAGACATGCGTTATTTTCTCATACATAAATTATTATTGCCTGTGCCATAACAAAATATACAATGCGATTTTATATGAGATGATATATATATAATAATAGTGTGTGATAGTTATCTCTTTCGCCCCCCTTATGTTCAAATCCTGGCTCCGTCCCTGCGTCAAGGAGATGCCCTCTCTCCTCTAATCTTCGTTGTAGCAGCCGATCTCCTACAAATTGCTATTAGTGAGGCCTTAGAAGATAACTGTTTGCAAATGCCTATTCCATCCAATGGCGCGACCAATTACCTAGTGATTCAGTACGCTGACGACACAATCATCATCATGCCAGCTTGCGCGGAATAGGTTGCACTCATGAAGAACATTCTAACCGACTACGCTGCATCAGTTGCCTTCACATCAACTTCCACAAATCCACGCTAATCCCTATCAACACTCCGGAAGACAAGTGTAAAGATCTGGCGGCCATCTTCGGGTGTGCCACAGCCTGCATGCAGTTCACGTACCTTGGCCTCCCCCTTGCAACCACTAAACCAATGGTGCTGGACATGACCCCTTGGGTGTGCAAAGTGGAAGGCAGAATTACGGTTGCCATGTCCCTAATGTCATATGCTGGGAAACTAGCTCTCATGAACTTGTTAGTCACTTCGCTGGCCATTAATCCAATGGGAGTGCTGAGACTCCCCCCAAAAATAATTTAACAGCTTGACAAAATTCGAAGACATGGGCTGTGGAAGAAAAAGACAGAAACAGGTGATAAAGTCTAATTCTCTTATTGCATGGGATATGGTCTGTCGTCCTAAAAATAATGGTGGCTTGGGAGTTCTCATTCTCAAAATTCAAAATGATGCAATGCTACTCAAATTGCTCCACAAACTCTATAATCAACTGGATATACCCTGGGTGAAACTACTTTGGGACACCTACTACTCTAACGTGGTCCCACATACTATGCCCTCATGCAGCTCCTTCTGGTGGCTCGAGCTAGTGAAACTCATGCCAATTTACCGCGGGGTCACCAAAGTACTGATCAGTGATGGCAAGACAACCCTCTTTTGGAAAGATGAGTGGAATCAACACATTCTAGAAGAGACCTTCCCTAGAGCGTTCTCTTACACCACCTTGGAAGATGCTTGAGTCAATACAATGCTCACAATATCTAACATAAGGGAAGCTTTTCAACTAACTCTCTCCATACAAGCTCATGAAGAACTCCAAGCCCTTCAACTTGATGTCAGCCCCACCACACTCACTGAGGACAAAGATGCTTGGATTTGCACATGGATGCGCAGGTATTCAAAACCACAGCCTATTAGAAATTCTGCTTCAGAGATGTAGTTGCACATGAAGCATTTGGTTGGCTCTGGAAGGCCAAAAGTGTCCCCAAAATTAAAGTTTCTGGGTGGTTTCTATTGGTGGATCGCCTCAACACACTCAATATGTTGAAGAGAATACACTATAACATATGGACCAACCTTGATTTTCTACTCTATGGTGATCATGTTGAAGAAATGTTTGAGCATCTCTTCTTCCATTGCAAATTTAGTGAGCACTGCTGGCACGAACTCAATATTAGATGGCCGATGACTGGCAATCATTTGGACATGGTGACCCATTTGAAGACAAGACATCGCCAAAAATGATCATGGATATCTTCCTCGTGGCTGCTTGGAGTCTCTGGAAAGAAAGAACAATAATTACTTTTAGCAAGTGATGCCCTCCTTATCTTCTTGGCGGACCAAATTCAAGATTGATTTCTCGAACATTACTCACAGACTGCTAGAGCAAAAAAGATATCTTGTTTCAAATATTGTAGACACTGTAACATAGACTCAAATGTAGGTAGTCCTGTTAACATAGCCCTTATATAGGTCTCCAAGCCCCCCCCCCTCTCTCCATGCTCAATGTAAAGTTGACCAATTTTATTTAAATACATACATGCAGTAGGAGCTTTTTCTAGTGTCTAACCATTAAAAATAGTTGACGTTGCTATGTGACCAACACCCAAAGAGTTTACTAGAGTCAATAATCTAGTTCACATCGATATGTGATTAACACCCTAAGAGTACTAAGGTGCGATCATGTTTTGCTTGTGAGAGAGTTTTAGTTAATGGGTCCGTCACATTCAGATCCATATGTATTTTGCAAATTTCTATGTCTACAATGCTCTGCATGGAGCTACTCTAGCTAATTGTTCCCACTTTCAATATGTATCCAGATTGAGACCCGGAATCAACTCAATCAGTGTTAAAGCTTGCATCGACGTAACCCTTTATGATGAACTCTTTATCACCTCCATAACCGAGAAACATTTCCTTAGTCCTCTTAGGTAACTAAGGATAATTTTGACCGTTGTCCAGTGATCTTCTTCTTGATCACCATTGTACCCTTGCCAAACTCAATGCAAGGTACACAATTGGTCTGGTACACGACATGGCATACTTTATTGAACCTATGGCTGAGGCATAGGGAATTACTTTCATTCTCTCTTTATCTTCTGCCGTGGTCGGGTTTTGTCTTACTCAACTTCATACCTTGCAACAAAGACAAGAACCCTTCCTTTGACTGATCTATTTTGAACTTCTTCAAATTTTTGCCAAGGTATATACTTTGTGAATGTCCTATTAAGCGTCTCGATCTATCCCTATAGATCTTGATGCCCAATATGTAAGTAGCTTCACTGAGGTCTTTCATTGAAAAATTTGTATTCATGTATCCTTTTATGTTATCTAGAAATTCTATATCATTCGCAATCAACAACATGTCATCCACATATACTATCAGAAATGCTATAGAGCTCCCACTCACTTTCTTGTAAATACATGCTTCATCATAAGTCTGTATAAAACCATATGCTTTGATCACCTCATCAAAGCATATATTCCAACTCCGAGATGCTTGCACCATTCCACAGATGGATCGCTGGAGCTTGCACACTTTGTTAGCACCTTTAGGATCGACAAAACCTTCTGGTTGCATCATATACAACTCTTCTTTAAGAAATCCATTACGGAATGTTGTTTTGATATCCATTTGCCAGATTTCATCATTATAAAATGTGGCAATTGCTAACACAATTCGGACGGACTTAAGCATAGCTACGGGTGAGAAAGTCTCATCTTAGTCAACTCCTTGAACTTGTCGAAAACCTTTCGCGACAAGTCGAGCTTTGTAGGCAGTAACATTACCATCAGCGCCAGTCTTCTTCTTGAAGATCCTTTTATTTTCTATGGCTTGTCGATCATTGGGCAAGTCCACCAAAGTCCATACTTTGTTCTCATATATGGATCCTATCTCAGATTTCATGGCTTCAAGCCATTTATCAGAAGCTGGGCTCATCATAGATTCTTCATAGTTCGTAGGTTCACCATGGTCTCATAACATGACTTCCAGAATAGGATTATCGTACCACTCTGGTGCAGATCGTGCTCTAGTTGACCTACGAGGTTCAGTAGTAACTGGACCTGAGGTTTCATGATCATCAGTATTAGCTTCCTCTCTAGTTGGTGTGGGCATCACGGAAACGGATTTCTCTGATGAGCTACTTTCCAAATTCAGAGAAGGTACAATTACCTCATCATGTTCTACTTTCCTCCCACTCACTTCTTTCGAGAGAAACTCCTCTAGAAATGACCCATTTTTAGCAACAAAGATCTTGCCTTCAGATCTATGGTAGAAGGTGTACCCAATAGTTTCTTTATGGTATCCTATGAAGACGCACTTCTCTAATTTAGGTTCGAGCTTATCAGGCTGAAGCCTTATGACATAATCATCGCATCCCCAAACTTTCAGAAATGACAACTTAGGTTTCTCGCCAAACCATAGTTCATACGGTGTCGTCTCAACGGATTTAGACGGTGCCCTATTTAACGTGAATGCATGTGTCTCTAATGCATAACCCCAAAACGATAGTGGTAAATCAGTAGGAGACATCATAGGTTGCATCATATCTAATAAAGTACAGTTACGATGTTCGGACACACCATTTTGCTATGGTGTTCCAGGTGACGTGAGTTGTGAAACTACTCCACATTGTTTTAAATGAAGGCCAAACTTGTAACTCAAATATTCGCCTCCACGATCAGATCGTAGAAACTTTATTTTCTTGGTACGACGATTCTCCACTTAACTCTGAAATTCTTTGAACTTTTCAAATGTTTCAGACTTGTGTTTCATTAAGTATATATGCCCATATTTGCTCAAATCATCTGTGAAGGTCATAAAATAACGATACTTGCCACGTGCCTCAACACTCATCGGACTGCATACATCGGTATATATTATTTCCATTAAGTCATTGGCTCACTCCATTGTTCGGAGTTTTAGTCATCTTGCACATGAGGCATGGTTCGCAAGTATCAAATGATTCATAATCAAGTGATTCCAAAAGCTCATTTGCATGGATTTTCTTCATGCGCTTTACGCCAATATGACCTAAACTATAGTACTACAAATATGTTGTATTATCATCATCAACTTTGCATCTTTTGGCATCGATATTTTGATTATGTGTATCACGACAATCGAGATTCAATAAACCATTGACATTGGGTGTATGACCATAGAAGGTTTTATTCATGTAAACAGAACAACAATTATTCTCTGACTTAAATGAATAATCGTATTGGAGTAAACATGATCTAATCATATTCATGCTCAACGCAAACACCGAATAACATTTATTTAGGTTCAACACTAATCCCTAAGATAGAGGGAGTGTGCAATGGTGATATCATCAACCTTGGAGTCACTTCCAACACACATCGTCACCTCGCCCTTAACTAGTCTATGTTCATTTTTCAACTGCTGTTTCGAGTTATTAATCTTAGTAACTGAACCGGTATTAAATACCCAGGGGCTACTATGAACACTAGTAAAGTACACATCAATAACATGTATATCAAATATACCTTTGTTCACTTTGCCATCCTTCTTATCCGCCAAGTATTTGGGGCAGTTCCGCTTCCAGTGACCATTTCGTTTGGAGTAGAAGCACTCAGTTTCAGGCTTGGGTCTAGCTTTGGGATTCTTCATGGGAGGGGCAACTTTTTTGTTGTTCTTCCTGAAGTTCCCTTTCTGTCCCTTGCCCTTTTCTTGAAACTAGTGGTTTTGTTAACCATCAACACTTGATGCTCTTTCTTGATTTCTACCTTCATCAATTTCAGCATAGCGAAGAGCTTGGGAATTATTTTTTGTCATCCCTTGCATATTATAGTTCATCACGAAGTTCTAGTAGCTTGGTGACAGTGACTAGAGAACTTTGTCAAGCACTATATTATCTGGAAGATTAACTCCCACTTGATTCAATCGATTGTAGTACCTAGACATTCTGAGTACATGCTCACTGGCTGAGCCATTCTCCTCCATCTTGTAGGCAAAGTACTTGTCAGAGGTCTCATACCTCTAGACATGGGCATGAGTCTAAAATACCAATTTCAACTCTTGGAACATCTCATATGCTCCGTGGTGTTCAAAAAAATTTTGAAGCCCTCGTTCTAAGCCATAAAACATGGCACACTAAACTATCAAGTAGTCATCATGTCGAGCTTGCAAAACATTCATAACATCTGCATCTGCTCCTGCAACAGGTTTGTCACCTTGTGGTGCAACAAGGACATAATTCTTCTGTGTAGCAATGAGGATAATCCTCAGATCACGGACCCAGTCCGCATCATTGCTACTGTCATCTTTCAACTTAGTTTTCTCTAGGAACATATAAAAAATACAAGGAAGCTATTTCGTGAGCTCTTGATCTACAACATAGATAAGCAAAACTACTGATCTGGAGCAACATGGACACAAGGTGAACTCGCTCCTTTTCGAATCTTCCCTTTCCGCATGTAAGACATGGATGCTACTTCAAGTGCAGACCTTGTGCATACTCACGTACACCCGAGGAGACCAAGGAGAGCCCAAGGACCAAGGCCAAGTGTGTGCGGGAGCGAAGGAAGGAGAAGGGAGAAGAGCCAGCTACTACAGGCCCCGGACACCCAGCCCCAGCCCGGACATCCGGCCCTACCCCCAGAAATCCGGCCCCTTCCTATCCAGAGAGCTCCGGAAGCGACCCTGACAGCCCGGACATTCGGCCCCATTCCCTGGACATCCGGCTCCTCCCGAAGCGCCGGACATCCAGCCCCTTCGCCCAGAAATCCAGAGCACGCTAACCAGAGAGCAGAAGAATCGGGTAACTCCAGCCCCGACATCCGTCCAGAGGCCCAGACATCCAGCTCTTCATGAGCCGCCAGATATCGGGCCCCCAGCCCGGACATCCGGCACCTGCCTGTGCGCAGAGAACGGGCCAAGGGCCCATGTATCCCCCCTCTCACTTATCCCTTCGTGGGATAACACTATATGTACTCCCCCACCTCCTCCTAGTTAGGGTTAGCACTGTGATAGCTCATATTAGAGATAGAGCCTCGCTCATCCATATTGGATCTACTCCACGAGAGAGACTGCAGCCCCTCTACGGAGAAGATCCACGTTGGATTCAAGACCTCCTCACGGAGAAGACCATCAAGACCTCCTCATGGAGAAGAACCGGTTACCTCTTGTATCGCCCTTTGTTGATCGTGGATCATGTATCTCCCTTTGTGTTCATGGATCTAGAGCATGTGTGATCATACTTGTTGGTTTGAGTGTTTCTCTTGCGTTTCCCTTTGTGATTTCCCCTCGTGTTTCCCCTCGTGTTCTTCATGTTCATCGCGGGATCCGCTCCTTTCGTGAAAGATCGGCCATCTAGGGTTCCACCCTACATCATCTTGGTATCTAGAGCCACATTGATCATGATTTCGGAGCCTCCCCTCTTTGTTTTCTAGCCTAATTTTGTTGGTTTCGTCCTATATTCAAAAATTCCCACCAAAAAATAGCCCCAAATTTTTTTTGTGATTTGTTGGTGTGATGATGTTTTATTGATTTTGATCCATGGATTCGTTGTGTCTTGAGTAGATCTATCTTTCCCCCAAGTTTCCCCACTTTCCATCCACAAAATCACATCAATTTTGCCCTTGAAATCATCAATTTCCGCCCCCAATTCGAAAATTTCCGCCCCAAACAAGATCTGGAATCATCGGGCCGGACATCCATAAGCCCATCATTGCCATGCCGCAATTCCATCGAGCTTCCACAAAACCACCACCGCATCCCGCTACCACCATTTGACATTTGCCTTTGAGATTTTGAGTTCGCGGTTTTTCCATTTCCTAAGGTGTTTTGGCTACTTAGGGACGAGTATCCATCATCTTGGTATCTCAATCAAGATCACCACCACTCATCATCGCCACAGACGGTAACCTCCATATAATCTTGGTATCGTCGTATCCCTCCATTGTATATTCCCTTGCCATTGCATTGATAACCCCTAACCTATTTTGCGTCACTTGCCTATCGAGACTAGCCATTTGAGTATTGCCGGCAAAGGTTACTTGTGCACATTAGTGATCTACACCTTCCATTGCATACATACCATATCATATTGGTATCATATCATCCCTGGTGTCACAAGATTGTTCCCGTATATACCCAATTGCTATCTTGGTTTGTGCATTTCGCATTGTGGCCATATCAAAAAAAGAATAAGCTTTTAAGCAAAGAAAAAGAGAGAGCAAAGAAGCTTGTAAGCAATAGCCATAGCATCATACTACATTGCATAAGATTGTCATATCCGATCATCTTGGATCATCTTGAGAGAAACACCGGGAACCATACATATATAGCATACTTGGGATAGAAAGTTTATCCATTTTGCTTCTTATAGGTTGTGCACAAGTGTAGTATCCGCCTATTGAGAAATCGTGCTATGTCTCTCTTGAGTTGTGAAACATGAGCGTTTTCCGTGGATTCCACATTTTGTGCTCATCCTTGGTTGCACAACCCTATTTATCTATCTGTGTGTGCGTTTCTGTGTGCCATTTAGTGCTTTTGGTCTACTTGTTTCACTCGCGAATTTGTGTATCTCTTTCAACATTATTGACTCTTGCTAACATATTGCATCAATTTTTTTGTGCCACAATCCTCACCGAGCTCCACCATAAGCCTTATTTGTGTAGGTGTGAGAAACCGACAAGAATTGGTACCAACTGTGCTATTTCCTTGTTACATCATTGAGTGATCATTTATCCATCTTCAACATCGGTCAAGGTACATTTGGTATAGTTCTTCTCCTTTCTCCACTCATATTTGCTCGAGTATTGTGATGGATAGGCAAGGCATTTCATCTCCGGTCTTCCACAACAACGACGGCATGAACAACTACATCACCAAAGCATCAATCATCCATCTACAATGACAAATGCAAGGCGCACAATCAAGATTGCGAGAGCGCATCGAGAACCTCTCCATCGACATTCGTCACTCCGAAGCAAGGAAAAGGGACTCCATCGACAACAAGCTCTCCGCACAAAAGGAGGAGCAAGATGCAAGGATGGAGGAGATTCGGACCTTGTTGACAACCGTTCTTCCCCTTCATCATCCTCAAGGCGGCGATGTTCAAGTCACAAGTCATCGAAGCGCAAAAATGATGCAAGCGCAAGTCGTCCACGTCCACATCTCCATGGCGACCATCATCACGTCTGTGATCCACATTGTCATGAAGAGCAAGTCACCTCCAAGCTTCATGTGCACAACGACGAGGAATGCCATCGAGCTCAAGCACGACAACGACACCATCATCATGAAGATGCTCGCCAAGCGCAAACCTACAAGTCCCAACAAGCCCTACTTCATGCCAAGGTCAACCTTCATGAGCATAAGAGAAGATCGCGAGACGAGCACCACCAAGACGGAGCTACGGCTGCACCAACCACTTCGGCATCTTCACAAAGTTTTCTCAAGGCATCTTTGCCTTCGGACGTACGGCATCTTTGCCTACTTCCCATGATTTCGCCTACATCGACATCTTCACCAACGACGCGACCACCAATGAGCGAGGGCGACAGTTCCATCTTCGGAAGCCCCTCAAGGAAGATGGCCGAACATGGGAATTTCCTTTCGGTCATGGAGATGACCTATGAGGTGCCACATCATATGGGCCTCCAACAACAAGACGACGACAAGAAGGTCGAGCAAGGGCCATCCCCTTCGACCACGGTGACGAGCATGAACCTCTTCAACAACATGAAGACGACGTCCATATTGGACTCATACTCTGAGTCAAGCTACAAGACCGCACATGAGACCCTATCTTTGGTCTTAGAGGAGAGTGATGATGCGCCATCTTCGGCCTTCATCCACGGCTACGACTATGACATGATTGAGCATGGAGATATTTGCACCTACATCTCTCCGACACCCACATATGACGAGATGCCCCAATTTCCATGTGAGGAGAGCCACCACCCCACGAGTGATATGAGTGACTCCACCATATGCGACATTGAATGCATTTCATATGAGAGGATGAGTGGGACCACCACTAGCCCCACACTTGAGAGCATGCCACACATCCTATGTGAGGTTGAGATCCTTTTGAGTGACTCCACCAACCATATGAGTGAGAGCATTGAAGAGGGAGTGAGTGAGCCACAACACCTAGTGAGTGAGGTAGTTGACACGACATGTGAGGCCACTATGATTTTTAACAACTTAACCTCTACTCCGAGTGTGTTTTCTTTGGTGCTAGGTCTCCTACATGACGACACGCCTATCCTCGACGAGTCCATACCTCCAATGGAGACAACGATGGCCATGCTGGAAGAAGATGCACCCCCACATGGTTCCATCAAGATGAAGATGACCATGAATTGGTCTTCGACACCTCACCTACAACACATGAGCGATGCTCCAAAGGTAACATAGGTGATGGTGCTTCTCTTGTCCCACTAGTGGACTATATTACTAATGATTGCTTGCATGATGTTGATCCACCCATTCTTCATGCTAGTGCGAATCCCTCATGTCATGACTTACCCATTTATGATGAATATGATGATGAGCATGTTGAGTTTCCTAGTCGTGGTGCTATGCTCCATAGGATATCATGTGAAAATTCTATTGGTCACATCATGTTTGACAATCCGTTGAACTTGTCATATGTTATGAGTGAGATCTCCCATATAGTATGTGGTTACCGAAGGTTGTTCGGAGTCCCGTATGAGATCCTGGACGTGACGAGGAACTACGGATTGGTCCGGAGGTGAAGATCGATATATTGGACGAAGGTTATTGGAGTCCGGGATCGTTCTGGGAGTACCGGGTGACGACCAGCATGACCGAAAGGAGTTTCAGAGGCCCAGGCAAGCGTTGGGGGGGCTTATGGGCCAAGGGGAGGTGGTACACTAGCCCACTAAGGGGTTGTGCGCCCCTCCCACCCCATCTCATGTAACCTAGAGAGGTGGGGGTGCCTCCCCTAGAGCAGCCGCCCCTTCCGACTTAGGGGGGCAAGTTTCCTAGAGCGGGGTGCTACCTCTTGAGCATGCGTTGGTTTTCCCTTGAAGAGGAAAGGGTGATGCAGCAAAGTAGCGTAAGTATTTCCCCTCAGTTTTTGAGAACCAAGGTATCAATCCAGTAGGATAATACACGCAAGTCCCTCGTACCTGCACAAATAATCAAGAACCTAGCAACCAACGCGATAAAGGGGTTGTCAATCCCTTCACGGCCACTTGCAAAAGTGAGATCTGATAAAGATAATAAGATAAATATTTTTGGTATTTTTGTTGTATAAATTGAAAAGTAAATATTGCAAAATAAACGGCGACAGAAATAACTAGTTGATGGTAAATTAATATGATGGAGAATAGACCCAGGGGCCATAGGTTTCACTAGTGGCTTCTCTCAAGATAGCATAATCTACGGTGGGTGAACAAATTACTGTCGAGCAATTGATAGGAAAGTGCATAGTTATGAGAATATTTAGGCATGATCATGTATATAGGCATCACGTCCGTGACAAGTAGACCGAAACGATTCTGCATCTACTACTATTACTCCACACATCGACCGCTATCCAGCATGCATCTACAGTATTAAGTTTATAAGAACAGAGTAACGCATTAGGCAAGATGACATGATGTAGAGGGATAAACTCAATCAATATTATATAGACCCCATCTTTTTATCCTCGATGGAAACAATACAATACGTGCCTTACTGCCCCTGCTGTCACTGTGAAAGGAAACCGCAAGATTGAACCCAAAGCTAAGTACTTCTCCCATTGCAAGAAAGATCAATCTAGTGGGCCAAACCAAACTGATAATACGAAGAGACTTGCAAAGATATTTAAATCATGCATCTAAGAATTCAGAGAAGAATCAGATATTATTCATAGATAATTATCATAAACCCACAATTCATCGGATCTCAACAAACACACTGTAAAAAGAATTACATCGAATAGATCTCCAAAAGAATCGAAGAGAACTTTGTATTGAGATCCAAAGAGAGAGAAGAAGCCATCTAGTGGTGAACTACTCACACATCATCGGAGAGGCTATGGTGTTGATGTAGAAGCCCTCTGTGATCGATTCCCCCTCCGGTGGATCACCGAAAAAGGCCCCAAGATGGGATCTCACAGGTACAGAAGGTTGCGGCGGTGGGAATAGGGTTTCGTGGTGCTCCTGGATGTTTTCAGGGTATATGAGTATATATAGGCGAAAGAAGTATGTTGGTGGAGCTGCGAGGGGCCCACAAGGGTGGGGGCGCGCCCACCCCCTAGGGCGCGCCCTCCTGCCTCGTGGCTTCCTTGCTGCTTCCTTGACGTCCACTCCGAGTATCCTGGATTGCGTTTGTTCCAAAAGCGATCCTCATGAAGGTTTCATTCTGTTTGGATTCCATTTGATATTCCTTTTCTGTGGAACACTGAAATAGGCAAAAAAAACAGCAATTTGCAATGGGCCTTCGGTTAATAGGTTAGTCCCGAAAATAATATAAAAGTGCATAGTAAATCCCATTAAACATCCAAAACAAATAATATAATAGCATGGAACAATCAAAAATTATAGATACATTGGAGACGTATAAAGCATCCCCAAGCTTAATTCCTGCTCGTCCTCGAGTAGGTAAATGATAAAAATAGAATTTTTGATGTGGAATCCTACCTAACATAATTGTCAAAGTAATTCTCTTTATTGTGGCATGAATGTTCAAATCCAAAAGATTCAAGATAAAAGTTTAATATTGACATAAAAATAATAATACTTGAAGCATACTAACTAAGCAATTATGTCTTCTCAAAATAACATGGCCAAAGAAAGCTTATCCCTACAAAATCATATAGTTTGGCTATGCTTCATCATGCACAACCCGGATGACAAGCCAAGCAATTGTTTCATACTTTAGTAATCTCAAAAAAATTCAACTTTCACGCAATACATGAGCGTGAGCCATGGACATAGCACTATGGGTGGAATAGAATATAATGATGGGGGTTGTGTGGAGAAGACAAAAAAAGAGAAAGTCTCACATTGACGCGGTGATGTAGGGTAGAACCCTAATCGCCTGATATTTCACAAAAGGAGCGGATCCCGTGAAGAACACGAGGAACACAAAGAGGGGAATGAGGGAAATCACAAGGGGAAACACGAGAGGAACACTCAAACTAACAAGAACAAGTCACACATGGACTAGATCCTCGAGTACATAAAGTAAGATACACGATCCACGATCAACTAGGGACGATACAAAAGGGTAACCGGTTCTTCTCCGTGAGGAGGTCTTGATGTTCTTCCCTAAAGAGGGGTCTTGAATCCGCTTGGGGGATCTTCTCCGGTGGAGGCTCGAATCTCCGAGGAGAAGGTAACCAAGTGGATGAGCAAAGCTCTCACACAAAATATGAGCTAATCCTTTGCTAACCCTAGAAAGTTGTACGGGGTGGAGTATATATAGTCTAGGGGGGAGAAGGGATACACGGTCCTCGTCCCTTCACTATGCGTAGACAGGGGAGGCCGGATGTCCGGGTTGGTCAGGCCGGATGTCCGGGATTTCAGGCGACGCCGGATGTCCGGGCTGGGGGGCCCGATGTCCGGGCTGGAGCGGTGGCATTTGTTGCTCTCGGGTTCGGAGGGGCCGGATTTCCGGGCCGGTGGCCGGATGTCTGGGGGCTCGGAAGGGGCCGGACGTCCGGGCTGCCGGGGCCGGATGTCCGGGGCCTGTAGCCTTCTGCGGCTGGGCTGCTGTAGAGGAAGACGCTCCAGGGGCCGGATGTCCGGGGCCTTGGCCGGATGTCCAGGGCCTGGGAGATGCTCTTGGCTCCTTCAGTTGGTTCTCCTCATCCCTGGACTTGGGGACTTGTACATCTTCATGCGCACTTTTGGGAGGGCCCTCTTGGTGCCTAATCATGCACAACACCTCAGACTTAGGTAGTAGCCATGTCTCATGCATAGAAAGTGGAAGTTCGGAGAGGAGTGAGTTCACCTTATCTTCGATAGCTTTGGCTCGGGCTCGTGTCATTGGTCCAAGTGGTGTCGTTAGAGGTGTCGGTGCATCCATGGGGATGATCATGGGATGCTCCGCATCAGCTCACCTCCCTTGGGGAAGATCCGTCCTCGGATCGAAATCCTCATCACCATGGTAGGGCGAGAGATCTTTGATGTTGAAGATGTCGCTCACGGAGTACTTGTCACGAGGGATGTCGATCTTGTATGCGTTGTTGTTGTAGCGTGAAAGCACCTTGAATGGTCCATCCACGTGTGGTCGATGTTTGGACTTGCGTTCTTGGGGAAAGCGGTCCTTGCGAAGGTGTAGCCACACGAGGTCTCCAATGTTGAATATCATAGGGTGCTTGTTGATGTTGAGCTTGGTCGCAAGGCATTGTACTTGGCGCTCGATGGTGTTTCCTGTATCTTCATGCACCTTCTTGAGATGGGTCGCTCGTGCACTTGCGTCCAAATTGATGCGCTCTTGGAGTGGTAGAGGGAGAATATCCAATGGTGACAAAGGGTTGAATCCGTAGACGACCTCGAAAGGGGACTTGCCGGTTGTTGAGTGTCTTGATCGGTTGTAGGCGAACTCGGTGATGGGTAGACACTCCTCCCACTCCTTGATGTTTTTCTTGATGAGTACTCGAAGGAGAGCGAAGAGTGTGCGGCTTGTCACCTCCGTTTGGCCGTCGGTTTGAGGATGGTACGCCGTGGAGAATAGTAGCTTGATTCCGAGCTTGGCGCATAGGGTCTTCCAAAAGTAGCTAAGGAACTTGACGTCGCGGTCCGAGACTATAGTCTTTGGCACACCATGGGGATGCAATATTTCCCTACAAAAGAGATCAGTAACATGTGAAGCATCGTCTATCTTGTTGCAAGGAATAAAATGTGCCATTTTTGAGAAACGGTCCACAAAGACAAATAGGGAATCTTTCCCATTTTGGGTCCTAGGCAAACCAAGTACAAAGTCCATGCTAATGTCTTCCCATGGTTGGTATGGAATTGGTAAAGGCATATAGAGGCCATGAGATTGAGCTTTGGACTTAGCTTTACGACATGTAGAACATCGGTTGGTGAAACGATTGACGTCCCGAAACATCTTTGGCCAAAAGTAGCTCTTCGAGAGCGTGGCGAACGTCTTGTAGTGTTCAAAGTGTCCCATTAAGCCTCCTCCATGAGATTCCTGCAAAAGCAACAAATGAAGAGAGGACTCGGGGATGCAAAGTTTGTTAGCTCTCATAAGATAGCCGTCTTTGATGTAATAGCGTTCCCAAGATGTATTCGACAAACACTTGGCATAAGGAGTAGCAAAAGTTGCATCATGCTCATACAAGTCTTTGATATGCTCGAAGCCAATGACATCTAACTCAAGTTGCGTGACAAGCATGCATAGGCGGGAAAGAGCATCCGCTACGATGTTTTCTTTACCCTTGATGTACTTGATGACATAGGGAAAAGACTCAATAAATGCACTCCATTTAGCATGATGCTTGTTCAACTTTGTTTGTCCCTTAAGATACTTGAGAGTCTCATGATCGGTATGAATGATAAACTCATGGGGACGAAGGTAATGTTCCCATTCATGCAAAATGCGGACTAAAGCATATAGCTCTTTGTCATAGATGGGGTAATTGAGTTGCGCACCGGAAAGTTTCTCACTAAAGTAAGCTATGGGGCGCTTCTCTTACGTTAACACACCTCCTATGCCATTACCACTAGCATCGCAATGAATTTCAAAAGGTTTATCGAAGTTGGGTAAAGCAAGCACGGCAGCATGAGTAAGCAAATTCTTAAGCTCATTGAATGCGATATCTTGGGATGGTCCCCAAACAAAAGGTGCATTCTTCTTGCTCAAAGCATGCAAAGGTGAAGCAATGGTGCTAAAATCCTTCACAAAGCGACGATAGAAACCTGCAAGGCCAAGAAAACTACGCACTTGATGCAAGTTGGTTGGTTGCGGCCAAGTCTTAATAGCATTGATCTTGGACTCATCAACATGAACACCCTTAGAAGAAACAACGAAACCCAAGAAAACGAGCTTATCAACACCAAAAAGGCATTTATCCATATTAGCATAGAGGCGATCTTTTCTAAGGGTTTGCAAAACGGTGCGGACATGTGTGACATGCTCTTTGATAGATTTGCTAAACACAAGATTGTCATCAAAGTAGACCACAACAAATATACCAATGTAAGGGCGAAAGACATGATTCATGAGGCGCATAAAAGTGCCTAGTGCTTCCGAAAGACGCATAGGCATGACTAACCACTCATATAAACCAAACTTGGTTTTGAAGGCGGTTTTCCATTCATCACCCTCTTGTATGCAGATTTGATAGTAACCACTCTTAAGATCAATTTTGGAAAATATAGTGGCACCGCTAAGCTCATCAAGGATATCATCTAGGCGTGGAATGGGATACCGATAGCGAATGGTGATAGCATTGATAGGTCTACAATCGGAGCACATGCGAAAACTACCATCACGTTTTGGCACAAGAATGACCGGAACGGCACAAGGGCTCAAACTTTCACGCACATGTCCATGGTCTATGAGATGCTTTACTTGCCTTTGTATTTCTTTTGTTTCGTCGGGGTTGACACGGTATGGAGCTTTGTTTGGAAGAGGTGCTCCGGGGATGAGGTCGACTCGGTGCTCAATGCCTCGTAGAGGACGTAGACCCGGAGGTAGCTCATCGGGGAAAACATCTTGAAATTCATGCAAAAGAGAAGACAACACTAGAGGAAGAGTGTGAGAAGTGTTAGTTTGTGGTGCATTGTCCTTGCACACGAGGACGTAGTGTAGGACACTAGATGGGTTCTCACACACTTCTCTCATCTCACGTTTGGTGGCAAATAGAACTAGGTTCTTGTTTTCGCTCATCGTGGAGGCACTCAATTTTGGCTTGTGGCGCTCACTCTCTTTTTGGTGGCTCGCTCTCTCACTATGATCTCCATGATGGGTGGCTTGCTTGTCGGAGAACACTTGACTTGGAGACATTGGACGGAGGACGTACTCCTTGCCCTTCATCTTGAAGATGTAGTGGTTCGTTCGGCCGTTGTGGGCGACTCCTCTATCGAATTGCCATGGTCGTCCAAGGAGAAGATGACAAACGGTCATTGGAATGATGTCGCACTCCAAGGTGTCTTCGTAGGCGTTGATTTTGAAAGAGACTTGTACTCGGTGCTCGACTTGGATGGTGCCGGAGTTACTAAGCCATTGCACTTTGTATGGATGTGGATGCTTCGTCTTGGGCAATTGGAGCTTGGAGCAAATCTCTTCGCTTGCGAGATTATGAAAACTTCCTCCATCGATGATGACCTTGACGGATCGTCCATTGATGCCAGCCTTGGTGTGGAATATGTGGCATCGTTGGTCTTCTTCCTGGTGATATTGGAGAGTCAAGACTTTGGGGACAACAAGTGTGGGGCTTGAGTCTTCATCGCAAAAGACTTGTTCTTCTTCATTGTTCACTTGGTGGTGCATGGCGACTTGCTCAAGGGCTTCCATTTCTCCTTCACTCATGGAGTCATAAGTGCCATCATCGTCGAAGACCATGGTTCGCTTGTTGGTGCACTCGTAGGACTTGTGGCCTCGGCCTCCGCAAGTGAAACACTTGAGGAACTCGTCTTGACGGTCTCATCAGTTGGGGTTGATGATGATGAAGCTCTCGGCTTGAAGTTGCTCGTAGGAGGATGACTTGTAGTTGACGAAGCTTTCTTGGAAGTCAACTTGTCGATGTTGGAAGTAGAAGGTCTTGTAGTCGGTGTTGGAGTCGTTGAAGCTTGGTTGTTGGAGAAGTCGTAGGACTTGGATGAGAACTTGGCATACTTGAAATCATCTTGCACTTGGCGTTCCTCTTTGGTAGCTTGGTGCACTAGCTCGATGAGATTTGGGTATGGTTGGAAGTCGGCAATGTTCTTGATAGGATGATTGAGTCCATTCAAGAAACGTGCCATTGTTTTCTCATCATATTCCATGACATTGGCTCTTATCATTGCAATCTCCATCTCCTTGTAATATTCTTCAACGCTCATTGTTCCTTGCTTGAGTTGTTGGAGTTTCTTGAAGAGGTCGCGGTTGTAGTAGGTAGGTACGAAACGTGCTCTCATGACATCCTTCATTTGCGCCCAAGTAGTGATAGGTGGTTCACCTCTTGCCTCTCTGCGCTCTATGATTTATTCCCACCAAATGAGGACATAGTCTTGGAACTCAAGGGATGACATCGTGATCTTATTCTCTTCTTCATAATTGTGCAAACGGAAGATCTTGTCAACCTTCAATGCCCATGAAAGGTACTCTTCGGGATCGTTGCTTCCGTTGAACTTGGGCATGGTGAACTTGAGTTTGCCATAACATTGCTCTTCATTGTGTTGGGGTCGGGGGTGATGACACCCATGTTGTTGATGATTGATCAACTCGTGGTGCTCTTGGCGCGGAGGGTTGTTATCGTCATGTTGTTCTTGCCGTGGAGGATCTCCATTGTCTTCATGCTCTGGATTGAGTTGTTGTTCTTGGCGAGCTTGGGGAGGAGCTCGTCGAGCTTGCAGAGGAACTTGACGATGCACGTGAGCTTGAAATCTTCGTTCTTGAATTTCTTTGCGAATTGATTCCTCTTGTTCACGGGCTTGTCGGCTTCGGTCGGCTACGGCTCAACTCGAATCGCGTAGAGCTTGTTGCGCCGCAAGTGCTTAAGCGTCACAGAGTTGTTGTTCTTGACATTGTGCCTCGGCATCTTGAGCATTTTGGTGTAGACGCGCTCGCTCTTCCTCTTCATGTTGGCGTTGTCATTGCCGTTTTTGTGCTAGCGCAAAGGCCTCTTGAGTTTGACGTTGTCGGCGCTCTTGAGAGTCAGTGTCTCATAGGGGATTGAGGCTTGCTTGACGGTCGGTGCACGCGGCTCGATGAAGAGTGTTTGATCTCGGTGTACTTGAGCCAGAGAGGGTGAAGTCAGAGTGGCAGCTTGAACGGCTCCTTCCCAAAGTGGAAGACGAGCGGTTGAGCAACAAAGCACGAATTTTGTCCATCCTTGCGTCATTCTCTTGCTTGTGATCGTCGAGCTTGTGGTCGAAGTATTCCCTTGTACGTTGCTTGGAAAGTCGCAAGTCGGCGGCAAGGTTGTCGATGTGTTTAGTCATAGCTTGTTTCTCTTGATGCAAAGCACGTTGTGCACCAAAGAGCTGAGTCTTGGTGACGAAGGAGTTCATGTTGTTGTCTTGCTCCATGAAGAGTTGGTTGGTAGAAGTACTTGGCCTATACATCATTCCAAGACAAATGTGAGTGGTAGAAAGAGAAGAACGAGTACCAAATGTACCTTGACCGAAGTTAAAAGTGGATCGAGGATCACTCCAATGTAGGACAAGGAAATAGCACAATTGGTACTAGTTCTTGTCGGTTTCTCACACCTACACAAGTAAAAGCTTTTGGTGGAGCTTGGTTAGGATGGTGGCACAAAAATTTGATGCAATTGTAAGTGAGCTTCAATAATGTTGGAAAAGATTCGCAAGATGCAATGTAACAAGTAGACCAAGCATATAAAGTACATGGAAACACACACGCAAAAAGATAAGTGGGGTTGTGCAACCAAGGGTGAGCCAAAATGTGGAATCCACAAAAATGCTCTTGTTGCACAACACTAGAGAGACACTAGCACGATTGCACAATAGGCGGATACAAGAACTTGTGCACAACCTACTTAGCAAAAATGCAATGACTTCTATCCCAAATATTTTGTATGCAAGGTCTTGCTATGATATGATCCAAGATGATCGAGTATGACAATCTTAATGTTGTAAGATGCTATGGTTCTTGCTTAAAAGCTCGTTTCTTATCTTTCCTCTTTGCTTAAAAGCTTGTTTGGCTCTTTGATGTTTGAGCTCTTTTCTCATGCAATGCTTGACGAACCAAGATAGCAAATGAGTATGCGATGACAACTTTGTGACACAAGAGATGATACCAATATATGCAACAATGATGTATGTATGCTATGGGAAGTATGATCACTAATGTGCACAAGTATCGTTGCCGGCAATACTCAATGGCTAGTCTCGATGGGTAAGCAACGCAAAGGAGTAAGGCTATGATGGCTATCAATGTAATGGCAAGAGTGATATGTCTAATACAAAGATGAGGTTACCGGTCTTCCTTCCGGTATGGTGTCAAAATGGTGGCACGAATACCAAGATGTAGTTGAGGTGGTTGTTGTTGATGACGATGTAGGACACGTCCGTGGCGAAGATGAGCGGCGGTGATGTCGATGTCGAACCATAGCTAGATAGCCGAAACACAAAAGGATATGGTACCGCAACTCAAATTGTCAAACCTTGAAGTAGCAATTGTGTCGGAGAGCGAAACGGTCCAAAAATGGTTGGTTTATGCGGAAGTGGTGGAGGTATGTGGAAATGTATATGGTATATGGTATATGGTATATGGTGGGCATCGGAACAAAATTTGATGGAAATTGCCCGGAAAACGGGGCGGTGGATGGAGATGTTGTTGCCAGGAGTCGGATGTCTGGGTGGGAGGCCGGATGTCCGGGCTGTACGGGCCGGATGTCCAGGCTCTGGATCCGGGGACGAACGGGATGAACACCGCGAGAAGAGATTAAAACCGGGCGAAATTCGGAGGAATTTGTGGATGTAAATTGGGGGAAAAAGGATGGGAAGCTAGATCCACTCAAAACAAAGCAAATCCACGGATCCAAACCAACAAAATCTCAACACACCAACAAATCACAAAAAAAAATTGGGGCTATTTTTGCGGGGATTTTTCGAATTAGGACGAAAATCAACAAAACAAGGCTAGAAACACAACGGGGAGGCTCCGAAATCGTGATCAACATGGCTCTTGATACCAAGATGATATAGGGTAGAACCCTAATCGCCCGATCTTTCATGAAAGGAGTGGATCCCGCGAAGAACACGAGGAACACAAAGAGGGGAACGAGGGAAATCACAAGGGGAAACACGAGAGGAACACTCAAACTAACAAGAACAAGTCACACATGGGCTAGATCCTCAAGTACATAAAGTAAGATACACGATCCACGATCAACTAGGGACGATACAAAAGGATAACCCGTTCTTCTCCATGAGGAGGTCTTGATGTTCTTCCCTAAAGAGGGGTCTTGAATCCGCTTGGGGGATCTTCTCCGGTGGAGGCTCGAATCTCCGAGGAGAAGGTAACCAAGTGGATGAGCAAAGCTCCCACACAAAATATGAGCTAATCCTTTGCTAACCCTAGAAAGTTGTACGGGATGGAGTATATATAGTCTAGGGGGAGAAGGGATACACGGGCCTCGGCCCTTCACTGTGCGCAGACAGGGGAGGCCGGATGTCCGGGCTGGTCGGGCCAGATGTCCGGGCTTTCAGGCGACGCCGGATGTCCGGGCTGGGGGGCCGGATGTCCGGGCTGGAGCGGTGGCATTTGTTGCTCTCGGGTTCGGAGGGGCCGGATTTCCGGGCCGGTGGCCGGATGACCGGGGGCTCAGAAGGGGCCGGATGTCCGAGGCCTGTAGCTTTCTGCGGCTGGGCTGCTGTAGAGGAAGACGCTCCAGGGGCCGGATGTCTGGGTCCTGGGAGATGCTCTTGGCTCCTTCTGTTGGTTCTCCTCATCCGTGGACTTGGGGACTTGTACATCTTCATGTGCATCTTCGGGAGGGCCCTCTTGGTGCCTAATCATGCACAACACCTCGGACTTAGGTAGTAGCCATGTCTCATGCATAGAAAGTGGAAGTTCGGAGAGGAGTGAGTTCACCTTATCTTTGATAGCTTTGGCTCGGGCTCATGTCATTGGTCCAAGTGGTGTCGTTGGAGGTGTCGGTGCGCCATGGGGATGATCATGGGATGCTCCGCGTCACGCGGCTAATCAACGGGCTATGGAGATGCCCATCAATTGATGTCAATGCAAGGAGTAGGGATTGCCATGCAACGGATGCACTAGAGCTATAAATGTATGAAAGCTCAACAAAAGAAACTAAGTGGGTGTGCATCCAACTTGATTGCTCACAAAGACCTAGGGCATTTAAGGAAGCCCATTGTCGAAATATACAAACCAAGTTCTATAATGAAAAATTCCCACTAGTATATGAAAGTGACAAAATAAGAGACTCTCTATCATGAAGATCATGGTGCTACTTTTAAGCACAAGTGTGGAATTGTCGCTTTTATTTCTTTTATCATTTTTTCTTATTTCTTTTTTTGGGACAATGCTTTATTAATGATGATCATCACACTTCTATTTATTTACAACTCAATGATTACAACTCAATACTAGAACAAAATATGACTCTATATGAGTGCCTCCGGCGGTGTACCAGGATGGGCAATGAATCAAGAGTGACATGTATGATAAATTATGCATGGTTGCTTTTCCACAAATACGATGTCAACTACATGATCATGCAAGGTAATATGACAATGATGAAGCGTGTCATAATAAATGAAATGGTGGAAAGTTGCATGGCAATATCTCTCGGAATGGCTATGGAAATGCCATAATAGGTAGGTATGTGTAACACCCCGGATGTAACTTTCCCAATTTGTACTCCAACTCTTCCAGTTTTGGCGTTAAGTTATTTTATTTTCTCGGGTTAGGGTCTTTTTCTCCACGTGTTGTTATCGTTGTCATGCATCTCATATCATGTCATCATGTGCATTTCATTTGCATACGTGTTCGTCTCATGCATTCGAGCATTTTCCCCGTTGTCCGTTTTGCATTCCGGCGCTTCGTTCTCCTCCGGTGGTCAATTCTAGCTTTCTTTCGTGTGTGGGGATTAAACATTTCCGGATTGGACCGAGACTTGCCAAGCGGCCTTGGTTTACTACCGGTAGACCGCCTGTCAAGTTTCGTATCATTTGGACTTCGTTTGATACTCCAACGGTTAACCGACGGACCGAAAAGGCCTCGTGTGTGTTGCAGCCCAACACCCCTCCAAGTTGGCCCAAAACCCACCTAATCCTTCTCCATCATCTAGAGCGTTCGATCACGATCACGTGGCCGAAAACCGCACCTCATTTGGACTCTCCTAGCTCCCTCTATCTATAAAACTAGATCCTCTCCCGAAATTCCGGATCCAAACCACCCCTAACCCTAGCCCCGCTCCTCTCCGCGCGGCCGGACACGTCCGCCGGCCGCCGGACAGATCGCTGCCGCCACTCGTTGCTCGCCACGTGGCGCGCCGCCGCCTCCCACCGCGCCGGCCCGCGGGGCCTGCGCAGGTTGCTCTCTAGTTTCTCGCTCGCGCTTTGCCTCCTCTTCTCGCTCTCTTTTGCGAATAAGTTAGCCACCATACTTGCTAGACGCTTGCTGCAGCTCCACTTATATTTACCTTGCCTTACCTATAAGCTTAAATAATCTTGATCGCGAGGGTGCGATATTGCTGAGTCCCTGTGGCTCATAGATTACTATTACACCAGATGCAGGGCCTGATGATTCCGCTCCAGGTGACGCGCTCGAGCTCAAGTGGGAGTTCGATGAAGACTCTCAACGTTACTATGTTTCTTTTCCTGATGATCAGTAATGGTGCCCAGTTGGGGGTGATCGGGACCGTGTCGCATGTTGGGTTCTCTTTTATTTTGGCGCCGTAGTCGGCCATGAGTGTTTGGATGATGTAATGTTATTTATGTACTTGATTGACGTGGCGAGTGTAAGCCAACTATGTTATCTCCCCTTTATTATCTTATTACATGGTATGTTGTGAAGATTGCCTAACTTGCGACATATGCCTTCAATGCGATTATGCCTCTAAGTCGTGCCTCGACACGTGGGAGATATAGTCGCATCGAGGGTGTTACAGTATGGTGGCTATTTTGAGGAAGATATAAGGAGGTTTATGTGTGATAGAGCATATCATATCACGGGGGTTGGACGCACCGGCGAAGTTTGCACCAACTCTCAAGGTGAGAAAGGGCAATGCACGGTACCGAAGAGGCTAGCAATGATGGAAAGGTGAGAGTGCATATAATCCATGGACTCAACATTAGTCATAAATAACTCACATACTTATTGCAAAAATCTACAAGTCATCAAAAACCAAGCATTATGTGCATGCTCCTAAGGGGATAGATTGGTAGGAAAAGACCATTGCTCGTCCTCGACCGCCACTCATAAGGATGACAATCAAAGAACACCTCATGTTTCAAATTTGTCACACAACGGTCACCATACGTGCATGCTACGGGACTTGCAAACTTCAACACAAGTATTTCTCAAATTCGCAACTACTCAACTAGCACGACTCTAATATTACCATCTTCATATCTCAAAACAATCATCAAGTATCAAACTTCTCGTAGTATTCAATGCACTTTTTATGAAAGTTTTTATTATACCCATCTTGGATGCCTATCTATTAGGACTAATTTTATAGCCAAAGAAAACCACCATGCTGTTCTAAAAGACTCTCAAAATGATATAAGTGAAGCATGTGAGATCAATAATTTCTATAAAATAAAACCACCACCATGCTCTAAAAAGATATAAGTGAAGCACTAGAGCAAAATTTTCTAGCTCAAAACATATAAGTGAAGCACAGAGAGTATTCTAATAAATTCCGATTCATGTGTGTCTCTCCAAAAGGAGTATACAGCAAGGATGATTGTGGTAAACTAAAAAGCAAAGACTCAAATCATACAAGATGCTCCAAGCAAAACACATATCATGTGGTGAATAAAAATATAGCCTCAAGTAAAGTTACCGGACGAAGACGAAAGAGGGGATGCCTTCCGGGGCATCCCCAAGCTTAGGATTTTGGTTGTCCTTGAATTTTACCTTGGGGTGCCATGGCCATCCCCAAGCTTAGGCTTTTTCCACTCCTTATTCCAAAATCCATCAAATCTTTACCCAAAACATGAAAACTTCACAGCACAAAACTCAACAGAAAATCTGATGAGCTCCGTTAGTATAAGAAAACAAACCACCACTTCAAGGTACTGTAATGAACTCATTATTTATTTATATTGGTGTTAAACCTACTGTATTCCAACTTCTCTATGGTTCATACCCCCCGATACTAGCCATAGATTCATCAAAAAAAACAAAAAACACACGAAAAACAGAAGTCAAAAACAGAACAGTCTGTAGCAATCTTATCAAACGTATACTTATGTAACCCCAAAAATTCTGAAATAAATTGGTGGACATGAGGAATTTGTCTATTAATCATCTGCAAAAAGAATCAACCTAATATCACCCTCCAGTAAAACATGGCAGCTAATCTCGTGAGCGCTAAAGTTTCTGTTTTTTACAGCAAGATCGCAAAGACTTTCTCCAAGTCTTCCCAAAGGTTCTACTTGGCACAAACACTAACTAAAAATATAAAAACACATCTAAACATAAGCTAGATGAATTATTTATTAGTAAACATAAACAAAAATCAAGAAACAAAAATGAAATTGGGTTGCCTCCCAACAAGCGCTATCGTTTAACGCCCCTAGCTAGGCATAAAAGCAAGAATGGATCTAGGTATTATCATCTTTGGTATGCAATCCTTATGTGGATCTCATAATAGATTCATAAGGTAATTTAATTTTCTTTCTAGGAAAGTTTTTCATGTGTTTCCTTAACGTAAATCGGAATCTAATATTTCCTTCTTTCATATCAATAATTGCACCGATCGTTCTAAGGAAAGGTCTACCAAGAATAATAGGACATGTACGATTGCAATCTATATCAAGAACAATGAAATCTACGGGCACATAATTCCTATTTGCAACAATAAGAACATCATGAATCCTTCCCATTGGTTTCTTAATGGTGGAATCCGCAAGATGCAAATTTAAATAACAATCATCAAATTCATGGAAACCTAACACATCACACAAAGTTTTTGATGAGGACATCAATACCACTGTTACACCCACAGCCCCTGCTGCTATACATACTGGACCAATTACTAGAGCTCGCGCACGCCAATTGAATTACCAGGTACTTTCGTTTCTTGGTAATCATTATAATGTTCATGAGAATATGATGCTGCCTAAATTGGATACGTTTGTTTTGCTTACAAATGAAGGGCCTAGATTGGACAAGGCAGATGAACCTTGGAGAAAGTTCAAGCATGGAGATGATGGCATGCGCAAGGGGAACAAGAACGGAGTTACAAGCGATGATTACAGGACTTTGAAGCCACCATAATGAGTGCATGAAGCCTTGGATGAAATATACAAGATGCCACTTCATAAATTTCGTCCATAGGCTATTCTAGGTGTTGCGTCACCTTACTTTTGGGCCAGGCTCATGTAATTTCGAAATACTTGATTATAGGCTGTTCTTAGAGTCCGTATGTGCGGGGAAACAAGAGTTAGGGTTGGTTTCGGACCCCTCCTCCAAGGGCCACGAAATCCCCCCTATCTCCTCCATATATACAACCCTTAGGGCATCTTTTAGACTTTGGGCTTTGTTTAGATTAAAGTTCGCCATAGCTGCAACTTTGCGTACCTCGTTTGTGTTCAACGACCAGACAAAGGCGTCACAGAACCCCACCTTGATCAATAAATCTTTCCTCTTATATTCGCAATATCCAGATTGCAATCTTAGTTTCTTACTTGTTCTTCGTTTGCCTGCAGGAAACAGACCTTTGTGGTAAGGTTGATCGTGCTTCGGCGTGGTCAATAACCTCTCGGAGTTGGTTTAGCGATTGCCAAGGCGCGACATCTTCGCACGTTCGTAGTCGGATCGTCAAAGTCGGCTTCCACCAAAACGATAGCCACCATCTCATTGAAAGACGGGACACCTTTGTGGCGAAGTACGCGAAGTTGCAGCTACTGCGAACTTTAATCTAAACAAATGCCAATGTCTAAACGATGCCCTAAGGGCTGTATATATGGAGGAAGAGGGGGAAATTTCGTGGCCCTTGGAGGAGGGGTCCGAAACCAACCCTAACTCTTGTTTCTCCACACATACGGACTCTAAAAAAAGCCTATACTTAAGTATTTCAAAAATACATGGGCCTGGCCCAATAATAAGGTGATGCAGCACCTAGAATAGGCTCTGGGCGAAATTTATGAAGTGGCATCTTGTATATTTCGTCCAAGGCTTCATGCACTCCTTATGGTGACTTCAAAGTTCTGAAATCATCACTTGTAACTCCGTTCTTGTTCCCCTTGCGCATGCCATCATCTCCATGCTTGGTCTTGCTCCAGTGTTCATCCCTCTTATCCATGATAGGCCTTTCATTTGTAAGCAAAACAAATGTATCCAATTTAGGCAGCATAATATTCTCATGAACATTAGAATCATTACCAAGAAACGAAAGAACCTGATAATTTAATTGGTGTGTGCGAGCTCTAGTAATTGGTCCAGTATGTATCGCAGCAAGGGTTGTGGGTGTAACAATGGTATTGATGTCCTCATCATCCCCCCCCCCTTCTTGAAATGAAGTCGTCCTCGACGGAAACTCATCTTCCTCACCCAAATAAGGCTTCAAATCTGCAATGTTAAAAGTGGGACTAACCCCAAAGTCTGTAGGCAGCTCAAGTTTATATGCATTATCATTTATTTTCTCTAACACCTTAAAAGGACCATCAGCACGTGGCTTTAGCTTTGATTTGTGCAAATTAGGAAATCTATCCTGACGCAAATGTAACCAAACAAGATCTCCAGGTGCAAACACAACATGTTTTCTACACTTATCTCCAGCAAGTTTATATTTAGCATTCATACGGTCAATGTTTTCCTTAGTTAACTCATGCATTTTTAAAATCAATTCAGCACACTCTTTAGCATCAAAATTAACCTTCTCCGAAGATGGAAGAGGCAACAAATCAATAGGTGCACGAGGTAGGAAAACTATACACAATTTCAAAAGGGCACATCTTAATAGTAGAATGCAATGAACGATTATAAGCAAATTCAATATGAGGCAAGCAATCTTCCGACATTTTCTTATTATTCTTCAAGACAGCCCTAAGCATAGTAGGCAATGTTCTATTAACTACTTCAGTTTGTCCATCAGTTTGGGGGTGACAAGTAGTACTAAAAATCAGTTTAGTCCCCAACTTAGCCCATAAAAATCTCCAAAAGTGGCTAAGAAATTTAGTATCACAATCTGAAACAATAGTATTTGGGACACCATGCAAGCGAATAATTTCACGGAAGAACAAATCAGCAACATTAGCAGCATCATCGCTTTTATGACATGGTATAAAGTGTGCCATTTTCGAAAATCTATCCAAGACAACAAATATGCTATCCCTACCCTTGTTTGTTTGAGGTAAACCTAAAACAAAGTCCATAGATATATCCTCCCAAGGAACACTAGGTACAAGCAAAGGCATATATAAACCATGAGGATTGAGTCGTGACTTAGCTTTTTGACATGTAGTGCAGCGAGCAACAAAACGCTCAACATCCCGTCTCATCTTTGGCCAAAAGAAATGCGTAGCAAGTATATCCTCCGTCTTCTTGACGCCAAAGTGTCCCATTAATCCTCCTCCATGCGCCTCCTGCAACAAGAAAAGACAAACGGAGCTAGCTGGAATGCATAGCTTGTTAGCACGAAACACAAATCCATCGTTAAGAACGAACTTGTTCCAAGTTCTCCCTTCCTTACAATTCTGCAATACATCTTTAAATTCAGCATCATGCACATATTGATCTTTAATGGCCTCCAAACCAAATATTTTAAAGTCAAGTTGTGAAAGCATAGTATAACGACGAGACAATGCATCAGCAATAACATTTTCTTTACCCTTCTTGTGTTTAATGACATAAGGGAAAGTCTCAACGAATTCAATCCATTTAGCATGTCTATGGTTCAATTTTACTTGACTTGTAATGTGTTTCAAAGATTCATGATCAGAATGTATGACAAATACCTTGGGCCATAAATAATGTTGTCATGTTTCTAAGGTCCGAACAAGAGCATATAATTCTTTATCATAAGTAGAATAGTTCAGACTAGGCCCACTCAATTTTTCAGAAAAGTATGCGACAGGTTTGCCATCTTGTAATAACACACCTCCTAATCCAATTCCACTAGCATCACATTCAAGCTCAAAAGTCTTATAAAAATCAGGAAGTTGGAGTAAAGGAGCATGTGTCAACTTATCTTTCAATACCGTGAAGGCATGTTCCTGTGTGGTACCCCAAACAAAAGGCACATCCTTCTTTATAAGCTCGTTGAGAGGTGCAGCAATGGTGTTGAAATCTCTCACAAAATGCCTATAGAAACCAGCAAGGCCAAGGAAACTCCTCACTTGTGTGACTGTTTTGGGCTACGGCCAACTCTCAATAGCTTCAATCTTGGCTTTATCAACTTCAATTCCCTGTGGAGTAACAACATAGCCAAGAAAATATACTCGGTCGGTGCAAAAGGTGCACTTCCCAAGGTTACCAAACAAACGTGCATCACGTAGAGCAATAAAAACAGCACAAAAATGTTCAAAATGTTCCTCCAAAGATTTGCTATAGATCAAGATGTCATCAAAGTAAACTACCACAAATCGTCCAATGAAAGCACGTAAAACTCTGTTCATTAATCTCATGAAAGTACTAGGTGCATTAGTTAACCCAAAAGGCATGACTAACCACTCATATAATCCAAACTTTGTTTTAAATGTTCTTTTCCATTCATCTCCCAATTTCATACGAATTTGATGGTATCCACTATGCAAATCAACTTTGGAGAATATTGTAGAGTCACTCAATTAATCAAGCATATCATCTAGCCTAGGAATAGGATGACGACAACGAATAGTAATATTATTAATGCCTCTACAATCAACACACATATGCGACGTACCATCCTTTTTAGGCACTAGTATAATAGGACCAGCACAAGGACTAAGAGATACGTGTACATAACCTTTGTCGAGCAACTCCTGTACTTGACGCATAATCTCCTTCGGCTCCTCTGGATTGGTACGGTATGGTGCACAGTTGGGTAGCGATGCACCGGGAATTAAGTCAATCTGATGCTTAATCCCTCGAATAGGTGGTAATCTCGGTGGCACGTCTTGTGGAAAGACGTCAGTGAACTCCTGCAAAATGTGAGTGACAACAGGGGAAAAAGAGGAAGGCATGTCCTCGAAGGAAAATAATGCCTCTTTGCACACAAAAGCATAGCAAACATATTTGCTGAAATCTAGATCCTCAATATCAGATTTCGTGGCAAGTAAACATGCACTTTTCAATTTAATTTCAGAAGCAACACTAGATGGTTTATTATTAGGTTTCATTTGTTGCTCAAATTCTTTTGCCACAATCTGATTTCCACTCTTATTTTTCTCCTGTTTTGCTTTATTAGCTCTATTAATATCATCTTTCAAAATGGAATCAGGAGTCATGGGAAGCAAAGTAATATTTTTGTCCTTATGAATAAGAGTATACTGATTGTTTCTACCATGGTGTACAGAATTTTTATCAAATTGCCATGGTCTTCCAAGTAATAAGAAACATGCTTGCCTGGGTACCAGATCACAGTCAACATAATCAACATATGTAGAGATACTAAAATGCACACGAATAATACGTGTTACCTTAACATTGCTGCTGTTGTTGAACCATTGGATGTAGTAAGGATGTGGATGTGGTCTTGTGGTGATATATAGCTTCTCCACCATCTCCATGCTAGCCAAGTTGTTGCAGCTCCCTCCATCTATGATGACGCGAACAGAACGTTCCTTCACCACTCCCTTCGTATGGAACAAATTATGCCTCTGATTTTTCTTAGCTTGTGTAACCTGCACACTCAAAACACGTTGAGCAAATAAACATTCATACATGTCAGCATCTTCAGCGGCCATGTATTGCGTCTCATGATCAGAATCATCTCCACCGTGTTCTTCATGTGTCATAAGAGCCAAAGTCTCCTCATCATAGTCACTAGCAGACTCATACCCACCATCCTGATGTAGGGTGGAACCCTAATCGGCTGATCTTTCACGAAAGGAGCGGATCCCACGATGAACACGAAGAACACGAGGAGGGGAATGAGGGAAAACACGGGGGAAAGATAAGAGAATCACTAAGCCAACAATAAATAGTCACACATGTGCTAGATCCTCGAGTACATAAGAGATCACACGGTGCACGATCAACTAGGGACGATACAAAGGTAGTCGGTCTTCTCCATGAGGAGTTCTTGAAGTTCTTCTCCGCAAGGAGGTCTTGAATCCAAAGGGATCTTCTCCGTAGAGGCCGTGGTCTCTCTCATGCAGTAGATCCAATGTGGATGAGCAATGCTCTATCTCTAAAATGAGCTAAACCAATGCTAACCCTAGAAAGTTGGACGAGGTGGAGTATATATAGTCTAGGAGGCGAAGGGGTACACGGGCCTCGACCCTTACACTGTGCATAGACAGGGGAGGCCAGACGTCCGGGAATTCATGGAAGGCTGGATGTCCGGGCTGAGGAGGCTGGATGTCTGGGCTGGTGAAGCTAGCCTTGTTGCTCTCGGGAAGGTGGTGTCCGGATATCCGGGCTCGAGGCCGGATTTCTGGGCCAGGCCGGATGTCCGGGCTGGGGTCGAATGTCTGGGGCATGTAGATGCACGATGGCTGGTAGGCTGTTGTGCTCGAAGTCTCTAGCAGCTGGATGTCTGGGCTTGGGTCCGGATGTTTGGGTCCTGGAGCTGCCTTCTTCTCCTCTCGGTGTTCCGCTTCATCCGTGAACTTGGGGACGTGTACATCCTCATGTGCATCTTCGCGAGGGTCCTCTTGGTACCTAATTATGCACAACAACTCGAACTTAGGTAGTAGCCATGTCTCATGCATAGATAGTGGATATTCGGAGAGGAGAGAGTTCACCTTATCTTCGACAGCCTTCGCTCGGGCTCTTGTCATTGGTCCAATTGGTGTTGTAGGGGACATAGGTAGGTCCATGGGGATGACCTTGGGATGCTCCGCATCACATCCTCGGTACCAATCATCACACGCTGAGATTTGCATTCTCCCGCAAAATGTCCTCTTCCCTTACAACGATGACAAATAATATCACTTGTGTGCCTTGTTGATGCCATGGAAGAAGAAGAGCTCTGTGCAGGCCCGGCAGTTGTGCTGTTGGCAGATAGTGGTGGTTGTGCCTGCTTTCTTGTATCACTGCTGGAGGTGGCACCTGATGGAGATGATGGTGCTATGGGAATAGAGGATGCACGTGGTGTCCATGATGAAGATCGACCTGCAGAAAAGTTACTTCGCGCCAATGCCTGTCGATCCTACACTTCACGTTCAGCTTTACAAGCAAGATGGAATAAACGAGTGATATTAGTATACTCCTTATACTCTAGAATGGTCTGAATCTCTCTATTTAATCCACCCATAAAACATGCAAGCATAGCTTCATTCTCCTCAACAATACCACATCTAATCATGCCAGTTTGTAATTCCTGATAATATTCTTCTACAGAATTTTTTCCTTGTCTTAAACGCTGAAATTTTTTAATTAATTCATGTTGATAATATGGTGGAACCCAACGAGTGCGCATAGCAGTTTTCAAAGCAGCCCAAGTAGTTTGAATAGGATATAATCTACAATGTTCAGACCACCAAACACATGCAAAACTAGTGAAAGCACAAATAGCAGCAGGAACACGTCTCTCCTCGGGATATTGTAAACATGTAAAACGTTGTTCAGTTTCTAACTCCCAAGTAAGATATATATCAGGAACATATCTACCCTCATAAGGTGGAATATTCAACTTTAGTTTAAGAAAAAGGTCATGATCTCGTACCTCAGGTGGTGGTGCAGCCCTACCGTTGCGATGATATACCTGAGGACGACCTGGTGGTGGTGGTGGTGGTGGTTGCACATAGTTTTGATTTTGATCAACCTCATCCTCGTAATGGTCCTCCACCTCTGCAGTAGCAGTAGGAGCTACAGAAGCATCAACAGCGGCACCAGAATTTTCCCCAGGGTCAATGGGAACGCATTGTGCTCGTCCCACTTGATTTGGAAGGCGACATTGTTGTTGTAGAGGTGCGTTAGGTGCAGCAGGTGGTGGCGGTGGAAGATGCGTGAGCAATTCATTAAACTTGTTATCGAGCTTTGTGGTAGTTTACTATGATGACATATTGATCTGTAGCAAATCTTTGGAGGAACATTTGGAACATTTACGTGTTGTTTTTATTGCTCTACGTGATGCACGTTTGTTTGGTAACCTTGGGAAGTGCACCTTCTGCACCAACCGAGTATCTTTTCTTGGCTATGTTGTTACTCCACAGGGAATTGAAGTTGATAAAGCCAAGATTGAAGCTACTGAGAGTTGGTTGCAGCCCAAAACGGTCACACAAGTGAGGAGTTTTCTTGGCCTCGCTGGATTCTATAGGAGTTTTATGAGAGATTTCAGTACCATTGCTGCACCTCTCAATGAGCTTACAAAGAAGGATGAACCTTTTGTTTGGGGTACCACACAGGGAGAAGCCTTCACGGTATTGAAAGATAAGTTGACACATGCTCCTTTACTCCAACTTCCTGATTTTAATAAGACTTTTGAGCTTTAATGTGATGCTAGTGGAATTGGATTAGGAGGTGTGTTATTACATGATGGAAAACCTGTTGCATACTTTTCTGAAAAGTTAAGTGGGCCTAGTCTGAATTATTGTAATTATGATACAGAATTATATGCTCTTGTTCGGACTTTAGAAACATGGCAACATTATTTATGGCCCAAAGAATTTGTTATACATTGTGATCATGAATCGTTGAAACATATTAAAAGTCAAGCTAAACTGAATCATAGACATGCTAAATGGGTTGAATTCATTGAGACTTTCCCTTATGTCATTAAACACAAGAAGGGTAAAGAAAATGTTATTGCTGATGCATTGTCTCGTTGCTATACTATGCTTTCACAATACGTTTGGTTTGGAGACCATCAAAGATCAATATGTGCATGATGCTAAATTTAAAGATGTATTGCAGAACTGTAAGGAAGGGAGAACTTGGAACAAGTTCATTCTTAACGATGGATTTGTGTTTCATGCTAACAAGCTATGCATTCCAGCTAGCTCTGTTTGTCTTTTTGTTGTTGCAGGAGGCGCATGGAGGAGGATTAATGGGACACTTTGGCGTCAAGAAGACGGAAGATATACTTGCTACACATTTCTTTTGGCCAAAGATGAGACAGGATGTTGAGCGTTTTGTTGCTCGCTGCACTACATGTCAAAAAGCTAAGGACTCAATCCTCATGGTTTATATATGCCTTTGCCTGTACCTAGTGTTCCTTGGGAGGACATATCTATGGACTTTGTTTTAGGTTTACCTCGAACAAAGAAGGGGGATATCATATTTGTTGTCGTGGATAGATTCTCGAAAATGGTACACTTTATACCATGTCATAAAAGCGGTGATGTTTTTAATGTTGCTGATTTGTTGTTTCGAGAAATTATTCGCTTGCATGGTGTGCCAAATACTATTGTTTCAGATCGTGATACTAAATTTCTTAGCCACTTTTCGAGATGTTTATGGGCTAAGTTGGGGATTAAACTGCTTTTTAGTACTACTTGTCACCCCCAAGCTGATGGACAAAGTGAAGTAGTCAATAGAACATTGTCTACTATGCTTAGGGTTGTTTTGAAGAATAATAAGAAGATGTGGGAAGAATGCTTGCCTCATATTGAATTTGCTTATAATCGTTCATTGCATTCTACTACTAATATGTGTCCTTTTGAAATTGTGTACGGTTTCCTACCTCGTGCACCTATTGATTTGTTGCCTCTTCCATCTTTGGAGAAGGTTAATTTTGATGCTAAAGAACGTGATGAATTGATTTTAAAAATTCATGAGTTAACTAAGGAAAACATTGAGCGTACGAATGCTAAATATAAACTTGCTGGAGATAAGGGTAGAAAACATGTTGTGTTTGCACCTGGAGATCTTGTTTGGTTACATTTGCGTAAGGATAGATTTCCTAATTTGTGCAAATCAAATCTAATGCCACGTGCTAATGGTCCTTTTAAGGTCTTAGAGAAAATAAATGATAATGCATATAAACTTGAGCTGCCTGCAGATTTTGGGGTTAGTCCCACTTTTAACATTGCAGATTTGAAGCCTTATTTGGGTGAGGAAGATGAGATTCCGTCAAGGATGACTTCATTTCAAGAAGGGGAGGATGATGAGGACATCAATACCATTGTTACACCCACAGCCCCTGATGCTATACATACTGGACCAATTACTAGAGCTCGCGCACGCCAATTGAATTACCAGGTACTTTCGTTTCTTGGTAACGTTCTAATGTTCATAAGAATATGATGCTGCCTAAATTGGATACGTTTGTTTTGCTAACAAATGAAGGGCCTAGCTTGGACAAGACAGATGAAACTTGGAGAAAGTTCAAGCATGTAGATGATGGCATACGCAAGGGGAACAACAACGGAGTTACAAGTGATGATTCCAGGACTTTGAAGCCACCATAATGAGTGCATGAAGCCTTGGACGAAATATACAAGATGCCACTTCATAAATTTCGTCCAGAGACTATTCTAGGTGCTGTGTCACCTTACTTTTGGGCCAGGCCCATGTAATTTCGAAACACTTGATTATAGGCTGTTTTTAGAGTCTGTATGTGTGGGGAAACAAGAGTTAGGGTTGCTTTCAGACCCCTCCTCCAAGGGCCACGAAATTCCCCCTCTCTCCTTGATATATACATCCCTTAGGGCATCGTTTAGACTCTGAGTTTTGTTTATATTAAAGTTCTCCATAGCTGCAACTTTGCGTACTTCGTTTTTGTTCAACGACAAGACAAAGGCTCACAAAACCCCACCTTGATCCCTTAGGGCATCGTTTAGACTTTGAGTTTTGTTTAGATTAAAGTTCGCCATAGCTGCAACTTTGCATACTTCATTTTTGTTCAACGACCAGACAAAGGCGTCCCAGAACCCCACCTTGATCAGTAAATCTTTCCTCTTATATTCGCAATATCCAGATTGCAATCTTAGTTTCTTACTTGCTCTTCATTTGCCTGCAGGAAACAGACCTTTGTGGAAGCTTGTAGGTTCCCACTCATCATAAAGTTTTCTAGGGATAGAGTCTAATTCGAGTTTCTCTTCATAAGATTGCATTAAAGCATCAACGATATGTTTGGTAAAAGCTTTATTTTGACTATAAGCATGAGGAGAATTTAACACGGATCACAACAAGGAAATACAATCTATTAAAGAACAATTATAATAATTAAATTCCTTGAAATCCAAAAGAGTGGGTTCATTGCTATGTAAAGTTTTGACCTCTTCAATCCCACTTTTACCAATTTTTGCATCAAGATCTAAAAACTCCGAATCATTGGGACGCCTTTTAACTAAAGTTGACTCATCTCCATTCCCATATTTATCAAGATTCATATTGGAAAACAAAGATTTAATAGGAGACACATCAATCACTTTTAGATCTTCATCATTATTATCATGAAAACTAGAAGAACATGCTTTCATAAAGAAATCTTTTTAGCACGCATCCTAGCGGTTCTTTCTTTGCACTCATCAATGGAAATTCTCATAGATTTGAGAGACTCATTGATATCATGCTTAGGTGGAATAGATCTAAGTTTCAAGGAATCAACATCAAGAGAAATTCTATCCATGTTCCTAGCCAACTCATCGAGCTTAGGCAATTTTTCTTCAAGCAAGGCATTGAAATTCTTTTGCGAAATCATAAATTCTTTAACACTAGTCTCAAAATCAGAGGGCATCTTATTAAAATTTCCATAAGAGTTGATGTAGGAATTACCATAATTATTAGAGGAATTACTAGGGAACAGCCTAGAATTAAAGTTTCCTCTATACGCGTTGTTACCAAAATTATTCCTACCAAAAAATTCACATCCATAGATTCATTATTATTCTCAATCAAAGTAGACAAAGTCATATCATTAGGATCAGAGGAAACACTCTTATTAGCAAACAATTTCATAAGTTCATCCATCTTTCCACTCAAAACATTAATCTCTTCTATCGCATGAACCTTTTTACTTGTAGATCTTTTGGTGTGCCATTGAGAATAATTAACCATAATATTATCTAGGAGATTAGTAGCTTCTCCTAAAGTGATTTCCATAAAAGTGCCTCCCGCGGCCGAATCTAAAAGGTTTCTAGAAGCAAAATTCAATCCGTCATAAAAATTTTGTATAATCATTCATAAATTCAAACCATGTGTAGGGCAATTACGTATCATTAATTTCATCCTCTCCCAAGCTTGTGCAACAGGCTCATGATCAAGTTGCTTAAAATTCATAATATCATTTTAAGAGAGATGATCTTAGCGGGAGGAAAATAATTAGAGATAAAAGAATCTTTGCACTTATTCCATGAATCAATACTATTTTTAGGCAAAGAGGAGAACCAAGTTTTAGCACGATCTCTAAGCGAAAACGGAAATAGCTTCAATTTAACAATATCATTATCCAGATCTTTCTTCTTTTGCATATCACATAAATCAACAAAGTTGTTTAGATGGGTAGCGGCATCTTCACTAGGAAGCCCAGCAAATTGATCTTCCATGACAAGATACAGCAAAGCAGTATTAATTACACAAGATTTAGCATCGGTAAGAGGAGCAATCGGAGTGCTAATAAAATCATTATTGTTGGTATTGGAAAAGTCACACAATTTAGTATTGTCTTGAGCCATCGTGACAAACAATCAATCCAACACACAATCACACAAGAGGCAAGCGAAAGAAGGCGAACAGAAAAAGGGCAAACATAAAATAGGCGAATAAAACGGCAAGGGTGAAGTGGGGGAGAGGAAAATGAGAGGCAAATGGCAAATAATGTAAAGCGAGGGAGAAGAGTTTGTGATGGGTACTTGGTGTGTCTTGACTTGTGCATAGATGCCCCGGCAACAGCGCGAGAAATCCTTCTTGCTACCTCTTGAGAATGCGTTGGTTTTCCCTTGAAGAGGAAAGGGTGATGCCGCAAAGTAGCGTAAGTATTTCCCTCAGTTTTTGAGAACGAAGGTATCAATCCAGTAGGAGACTACATGCAAGTCCCTCGTACCTGCACAAACAATCAAGAACCTTGCAACCAATGTGATAAAGGGGTTGTCAATCCCTTCACGGCCACTTGCAAAAGTGAGATCTGATAAAGATAATAAGATAAATATCTTTGGTATTTTTGTTGTATAGATTGAAAAGTAAAGGTTGCAAAATAAACGGCGATAGAAATATCTAGTTTATGGTAAATTAATATGATGGAGAATAGACCCGGGGGCCATAGATTTCACTAGTGGCTTCTCTCAAGATAGCATAATCTACAGTGAGTGAAAAAATTACTGTCGAGCAAATGGTAGAGAAGTGCATAGTTATGAGAATATCTAGGCATGATCATGTATATAGGCATCACGTCCGTGACAAGTAGACCAAAACGATTATGCATCTACTACTATTACTCCACACATTGACCGCTATCCAGCATACATCTAGAGTATTAAGTTCATAAGAACAGAGTAACGCATTAGGCAAGATGACATGATGTAGAGGGATAAACTCAAGCAATATGATATAAACCCCATCTTTTTATCCTCGATGGCAACAATACAATACGTGCCTTGCTGCCCCTGCTGTCATTGGGAAAGGACACCGCAAGATTGAACCCAAAGCTAAGCACTTGTACCATTGCAAGAAAGATCAATCTAGTAGGCCAAACCAAATTGATAATTCGAAGAGACTTGCAAAGATATTTAAATCATGCATATAAGAATTCAGAGAAGAATCAAATATTGTTCATAGATAATCTTGATCATAAACCCACAAGTCATCAGATCTCGACAAACACATCGCAAAAAGAATTACGTCGAATAGATCTCCAAGAGAATCGAAGAGAACTTTGTATTAAGATCCCAAGAGAGAGAAGAAGCCATCTAGCTAATAACTATGGACCCGAAGGTCTGTGGTAAACTACTCACACATCATCGGAGAGGCTGTGGTGTTGATGTAGAAGCCCTCCGTGATCGATTCCCCCTCCGGCAGAGCGCCAGAAAAGGCCCCAAGATGGGTCTCACGGGTATAGAAGGTTGCGGCGGTGGAAATAGGGTTTCGTGGTGCTCCTAGATGTTTTCAGGGTATATGAGTATATATAGGCGAAAGAAGTAGGTCGGTGGAGCTGCGAGGGGCCCATGAGGGTGGCGGCGCGCCCACCCCCCTGGGGCGCACCCTCCTGCCTCATGGCTTCCTCGCTGCTTCCGTGACGTCCACTACAAGTATCCTGGATTGCTTTTGTTCCAAAAACGATCCACGCGAAGGTTTCATTCCATTTGATATTCCTTTTCTACGAAACACTGAAATAGGCAAAAAAACAGCAATTTGCACTGGGCCTTCGGTTAATAGGTTAGTCCCAAAAATAGTATAAAAGTGCATAATAAAGCCCATTAAACATCCAAAACAGAAAATATAATAGCATGGAACAATCAAAAATTATAGATACGTTGGAGACATATCAGGGGACGCCCAAACCCATCTAGGGTTTCCCCTGTAGCCGCCGCCCCTCCCCTAGGGAACCCTAGGGCGCCTCCTCCTCCCCCCTTCCCCCTATATATAGTGAGGGGGAGAGAGGGCATACGCAACCCCTTCCCTGGCGCAGCCCCTCCCTCCTCCAACACCTCCTCTCCCTCCATAGTGCTTAGCGAAGCTCTGCCGGAGAACCACGAGCTCCACCGCCACCACGCCATCGTGCTGCCGGAGTTCTCCCTCAACTTCTCCTCTCCCCTTGCTGGATCAAGAAGGAGGAGACGTCCTCGGGTTGTACATGTGTTGAACGTGGAGGCGTCGTCCGTTCGGCGCTTGGGTCGGATCTTCCGCGATTTGAATCACCGTGAGTACGACTCCATCAACTGCGTTCTTGTAACACTTCTGCTTAGCGATCTTCAAGGGTATGAAGATGCACTCCCTCTCTCTTGTTGCTAGAATCTCCTAGATTGATCTTGGTGACACGTAGGAAAATTTTGAATTATTACTATGTTCCCCAACAGGCGAACCCTCCGCCTCCGAAGGCATGGCAAGCTGTCATGGCAGCCACCAACGCCAATGCCCAGATGCTTTTGCAACTCTTGCAAGAGCGCAACCAAGGCCAAGGCAACCAAGGAAATCAAGGTCAAGGGCAATTCTACAATCAGCCTTAGTTTGCTACCCTCAACCAGTTCCTTGCAAATCAGCCGAAGTCTTTCAGCGATTGTGTCGAGGCCACAGACGCCGATGATTGGCTCGTGGACATCAACAAGCATATTTAATGTAGCAATGTAGGCCTGAGGACTATGTCAAGTTCGCTTCTTTTCAGCTCAAGGACCAAGCTGCTGATTGGTATCAACAATACAAAGATTCTAGAGGAGGTCGTGTGATTACCTGGGATGATTTCTGCTGGGATTTCAAAGCTCATCATATTCCAGCAAGTGTTGTTGAGAGCAAGTGTGAGGATTTCCGCAATCTTAAGCAAGGCAGCATGTCCGTGTATCAATACAACATCCAGTTTCAGAAACTTGCTTGCTTCGCTAAACAAGACGTTCCTGATGAAAAGAGCATGATCTATCACTTTAGAGGTGGCCTCAGAGAAGATCTGCAGTTAGCTCTCATGCTTCTTGAGCCTACTAAGTTCGATCAATTCTATAACATGGCCCTCAAGCAAGAAGGTGCTTAGCTCAAGTGTGAGGCTTCAAAGAAGAGAATCAGGGATGCAGTCCAGTCTTCTTCTTCCTCACAAGTGGCAGCTAAGCAACAGAAGTTCTGGCTTCCTCCGCCCCCTCCGTTTCATCAGCCCTACCAGCAGAAGAACAAAGGTGGCCATGGATATTCCCACCCACCCAACCCAGGCTATCATAACAAGTCTCACACTCAAGCTCCAAGGTCAAGTGCTCCTTCTTATCACCGTCCGCTCTCAAAGGTGACTTGCAACAAGTGTCAGCAGAAAGGCCACTATGCAAACAAGTGCTTCAACCAAAGGCGACTTCCGCCTCCTCCTCCTGTGAGGTCTTCAAGCAATGCAGTGGTCAAGCATAATCCCAAGTCTGCAAGGGTGAATGTGATGAACGTAGCTCAAGCAGAGGATTCTTCAGAAGTGATCATGGGTAATCTTCCAGTTAATGATATTCCTGTAAAAGTCTTATTTGATACTGGTGCATCTATTTCATTCATATCAAGACCTTCTGCATCCACGCACAATTTGCATATTGTGGAGCTGCCTAAGCCGATAGCGGTTTCCTCTCCGGGTTTGTTCATGAATACTAGAATGATGGCTCCGGATGTTTCCATCAAGATGGGCAACTATAAATTTATGTTTTCTTCAATTGTTCTTGGCGACTCGAATATTGATCTAATTCTCGGCATGGACTGGCTTTCTAAGCACAAGGCTCAACTTGATTGTGATGCCAGGGAAATTAAATTGACACACTCTTCTGAGGATGTGATCACCTATGCCGCTCGGGATGAAACCATTCGACTATTTTCTCTCAATGAGAAGGGCGAGTTAGATGCAATTTCTCAGATTCTAGTCATTTGTAAGTACCAAGACGTCTTTCCAGAAGAGCTTCCGGGAATGCCTCCTCACCGGCCAGTTGAATACGTTATCGATCTTGAGCCTGGTACTGAACCCGTTTGCAAGCGTCCATACAAGCTTGGACCAAAGGAGCTGAAGGAATTGAATAAACAGCTCGATGAACAAAAGCATCTGGGTCTGATCAGACCGAGTTCATCTCCGTGGGGTTGTGGTGTTCTTTTTGTCCAGAAGAAGGATGGAACGGACCGACTTTGCGTTGATTACCGTCCATTGAACAAGAAGACTATAAAGAACAAGTATCCACTTCCCAACATCAATGAGCTATTCGAGCAACTTAAAGGTGCAAAAGTATTCTCCAAGCTTGACCTCTGTATGGGTCATCATCAGATTCGCATTCATGAACAAGATATCCCCAAGACAGCATTCAGAACAAGCTTTGGTTCTTATGAATATACTGTCATGTTTTTAGGCCTTGTCAATGCTCCTCCAACATTCTCTCGCATGCTGAACTTCATCTTCAACCCCTACACAAATGAATTCGTCCTGGTGTATCTCGATGATATCTTGGTCTTCTCCAAGAATAAGAAGGATCATGCCAAGCATTTGTGATTGGTGCTCGACAAGCTCAGAGAGTATCAATTCTATGCGAAGTTTTCCAAATGTGAGTTCTGGCTTGATGAAGTTCTTTACCTTGGTCATATCATCTCCGTCAAAGGAATTCCTGTTAATCCCGCGAAGGCTTCTGCAATTGTGAACTGGGAGCCTCCTCAGAATGTCAAGCAGCTCCGCAATTTTCTTGGACTTGCAAGCTATTGCCGAAGATTCGTTGAGAAATTCTCAAAGATTGCAAAGCCTCTTTCCAACCTCCTCCAGAAGCATGTCAAGTATGTCTGAACGCCTAAGTGTGATGTTGCTTTCAACACTCTCAAAGAGAAGCTAGTCTCAGCTCCTGTCTTAACTCCTCCTGATGAATCCATGCCATTCGATGTTTTCTGTGATGCCTCTTTGCAAGGTCTCGGCGTTGATACGTCTCCGTCTATAATTTTTGATTGTTTCATGCCAATATTATACAACTTTCATATACTTTTGGCAACTTTTTATAATGTTTTTGGGACTAACATATTGATCCAGTGCCCGGTGTCAGTTCCTGTTTGTTGCATGTTTTTTCTTTCGCAGTAAATCCATATCAAACGGAGTCCAAACAGGATAAAAATTGACGGGGATTTTTTTGGAATATATGTGATTTTTGGGAAGAAAAATCGATGCGAGACGATGCCCGAGGGGGCCACGAGGCAGGGGGTGCCCCTGACCCTCGTGGCCACCCCGTAAGGCGGTTTGTGCCCTTTCTTTCACCGCAAGAAAGCTAATATTCGAATAGAGATCGTGTTAAAATTTCAGCCCAATCAGAGTTACGGATCTCCGGGAATTTAAGAAACGATGAAAGGGCAGAATCGGGGAATGCAGAAACAGAGAGAGACAGATCCAATCTCAGAGGGGCTCTCGCCCCTCCCATGCCATGGAGACCAAAGACTAGAGGGGAAACCCTTCTCCCATCTAGGGAGGAGGTCAAGGAAGAAGAAGAAGGAGGGGGGCTCTCTCCCCCTCGCTTCCGGTGGCGCCGAAGTGCCACCGGGGGCCATCATCATCACCGCAATCTTCACCAACAACTTAACCGCCATCATCACCAACTCTTCCCCCCTCTATGCAGCGGTGTAACCTCTCTTTTACCCGCTATAATCTCTACTTAAACATGGTGCTCAACGCTATATATTATTTCCCAATGATGTATGGCTATTCTATGATGTTTGAGTAGATCTGTTTTGTCCTATGGGTTAATTGATGATCGTGATTGGTTTGAGTTGCATGTTTTATTATTTGTGTTGTCCTATGGTTCTATATGTGTCGCGCAAGCGTGAGGGATTCCCGCTGTAGGGTTTGCAATATGTACATGATTTGCTTATGATGGGTGGCGTGAGTGGCAGAAGCACAGACCCGAGTAAATAGGTTGTTTGTGTATGGGATAAAGAGGACTTGATACTTTAATGCTATGGTTGGGTTTTACGTTAATGATCTTTAGTAGTTGCGGCTGCTTGCTAGAGTTCCAATCATAAGTGCATATGATCCAAGTAGAGAAAGTATGTTAGCTTATGCCTCTCCCTCAAATAAAATTACAATAATGATTACCGGTATAGTTATCGTTTGCCTAGGGACAAATAACTTTCTCGTAACAAAAAGCTCTTTACTAAAACTAACTTAGTTGTGTCTTTATCTAAACAGCCCATACTTTTTATTTACATGCTCTTTATTATCTTGCAAACCTATCCAAAAACACCTACAAAGTACTTCTAGTTTCATACTTGCTCTAGGTAAAGTGAATGTCAAGTGTGCATAGAGTTGTATCGGTGGTCGATAGAACTTGAGGGAATATTTGTTCTACCTTTAGCTCCTCGTTCGGTTCGACACTCTTACTTATCAAAAGAGGCTACAATTGATCCCCTATACTTGTCGGTTATCAAGACCTTTTTCTGGCGCCGTTGTCGGGGAGTCGTAGCGTGGGGTGAATATTCTCATGTGTGCTTGTTTGCTTTATCACTAAGTAATTTTTATTTGTTGTTCTTAGTTGTTCTCTATCTTTAGTCATGGATATGGAACACGAAATACCAAAAAAAATTAGGTGTACCTGCTCCTCATGGAGATGGGGAACCTCCTAAAACCCTCGATGCTCATTATGTGAAAGATATTATGTACTACTTTGATAATCCTGAGAAAACCCCATTCAATTATGTTATGGGAGACACGTTGGATCAACGTGAATACTTTAGGGATTATCGCTTGACTCAAAAGGGGAAACTATTATGGGATCAAATTCATATGTTGCATTGGTATGCTTGACAACTTTGCTTGAGATATGATTATACTTGTTTCTCTAGGATGAAGGCTCCACACCTTCCCTTTTCATGCAAATTTAATGATGATAAAACCTTGGCTTCTTATGCTAATGGTATATATGATTACTATGATATGGAACAAATAGAAGAATTTGTTGCTTTTATGGGTGCTTATGAAATTGAATATTTGTTTAAAGAGTGTGAAAATTTTGATGATTCAGTTTATAGACCTGAAAATTTAGCTATCCTTAAATATTGCTACGAGAATTATGAATTCAATGCCGATATTGATACGTTTATTGAGGAAGTCTCCGCTGTCCAAGAAGAGACTAATATTTTGCAGGAGTCTATGGAAGAAGAAATTGATGAAACTGTGAGCTCATTGGATGAAAAGATGATGAGGAGAGCGAAGAACAAAAGGAGGAAGAGTGGATTAGCTACCCGTGCCCACCTTCTAATGGGAGTAACTCTTCAACTCATACATTATTAATTTCCCTTCGTGCTTACAGAAGGATGATTGTTATGATCCCGTTGATTCTCTTGAAATATCCCTTTTTGATGATGCTTGCTATGCTTGTGGCCAAGATGCCAATATAAATTATGCTCATGGAGATGAACTTGCTATAGTTCCTTATGTTAAACATGAAATTGTTGCTATTACCCACGCATGATAGTCCTATTACCTTTTTGAATTCTCCCAACTACACTATATCGGAGAAGTTTGCACTTATTAAGGATTATATTGATGGGTTGTGTTTTACTATTATACATGATGATTTTGATGAATATAATATGCATGTGCTTGCTGCTCCTACTTGCAATTATTATGAGAGAGGAACTATATCTCCACCTCTTTATGTTTCCAATACGATAAAATTGCAAGAAACTGTTTATACTATGCATTGGCCTTTACTATGTGTGCATGAATTGTTGTTTTATGACATGTCGATGCATAGGAAGAGAGTTAGACTTCGTCATTACATTATATATGTTACTTTGTGCTCACTACTAAATTACAAATCATTGTTAATTAAAATTGGCTTTGATATACCTTGGGATCCGGGTGGATTCATTACTTGAGCACCTTATGCCTAGCTTAATGGCTTTAAAGAAAGCGCTGCCAGGGAGACAACCCGGAAGTTTTAGAGAGTCATTTATTTCTGTTGAGTTCTTTTATATAGTTTAAAAACAAAAAATAAAGAGGGGGACCCAAAACTTTTCAAAAAAGGAAAGTGAAAGTGAGTGAGACAAGCATTGTTGAAGTGGGGGAGCTCCTTGAACTTTGTTCATGCCCACGAAAACTTTGTGAATATTGATTACAAAAACTTTTCAACAAAAATAATTATCACCTTGTACAATTCCATTGCATAATAAAAATAATGTGCCAAGATTTTCCTTTAGGATGTTTACATTGCTTGTTGGTCTGTGCGGTGCAGAACAGAAACTTTGGCTGTAGTGCGTGATTTTACATTTTTTTTTACTGGAACGTCAAATGGTTCTGATTATTTTTGCACTGTGTTTATATACAAATTGTTTATTTTTCCTAATTTTGGTAGAATTTTTGGAGTAATAGAGGTATGGTGAATGCTCAGATTATTACAGACTGTTCCGTTTTAGACAGATTCTATTTTTGATGCATAGTTTGCTTGTTTTGATGAAACTATCAATTTATATCAGTGGATTAAGCCATGGAAAAGTTATACTACAGTAGCTAAAAATGCAAAAACAAAATATGAATTGGTTTGCAATAGTACTTAGAGTAGTGATTTGCTTTATTATATTAACAGATCTTACCGAGTTTTCTGTTGAAGTTTTGTGTGGATGAAGTGTTCGATGATCGAGAAGGTCTCGATATGAGAAGAAGGAAGAGAGGCAAGAGCTCAAACTTGGGGATGACCTAGGCACCCCAAGTAAATATTCAAGGAGACTCAGGCGTCTAAGCTTGGGGATGCCCCGGAGGGCATCCCATCTTTCTTCAACAAGTATCGGTATGTTTTCGGATTCGTTTCGTTCATGCGATATGTGCAGATCTTGGAGCGTATTTTGCATTTAGTTTTCATTTTTATTTTATGCACCATGCTGGTATGAGATAGTCCTTGGTTGATTTATATACTTCTCTATGCACTTCACTTATATCTTTTGAGTATGGCTTTATAGAATGCTTCATGTGCTTCGCTTATATCATTTGAAGTTTGGATTGCCTGTTTCTCTTCACATAGAAAACCGCCATTTGTAGAATGCTCTTTTGCTCCACTTATATTTGTTAGAGCGTGGGCATATCTTTTGTAGAAAGATTTAAACTCTCTTGCTTCACTTATATCTATTTAGAGAGATGACAGGAACTGGTCATTCACATGGTTAGTCATAAAATCCTACATAAAACTTGTAGATCACTGAATCTGATATGTTTGATTCCTTGCAATAGTTTTGCGATATAAAGATGGTGATATTAGAGTCATGCTAGTGGGTAGTTGTGGATTAGTATAAATACTTGTGTTTAGGTTTGTGATTCCCGTAGCATGCACGTATGGTGAACCGTTATGTGATGAAGTCGGAGCATGATTTACTTATTGATTGTCTTCCTTATGAGTGGCGGTCGAGGACGAGCGATGGTCCTTTCCTACCAATCTATCCCCCTAGGAGCATGCGCATAGTACTTTGTTTCGATGACTAATGGATTTTTGCAATAAGTATGTGAGTTCTTTATGACTAATGTTGAGTCCATGGATTATACGCACTCTCACCCTTCCACCATTGATAGCCTCTCTAGTATCGCGCAACTTTCGCCGGTACCTTAAACCCACCATATACCTTCCTCAAAATAGCCACCATACCTACCTATCATGGCATTTCCATAGCCATTCCAAGATATATTGCCATGCAACTTCCATCATCTTCATATACATGACTTGAGCATTTATTTTCATATTGCTTTGCATGATTGTAAGATAGCTAGCATGATGTTTTCAGGGCTTGTCCATTTTTTGATGTCATTGCTACGCTAGATCATTGCACATCCCGATACACCACCGGAGGCATTCATATAGAGTCCTATCTTTGTTCTAGTATCGAGTTGTAATGTTGAGTTGTAAGTAAATAAAAGTGTGATGATCATCATTATTAGAGCATTGCCCCAGTGAGGAAAGGATGATGGAGACTATGATTCCCCCACAAGTCGGGATTAGACTCCGGACAAAAAAAAATTAAAAAATAAGAGAAAGGCCAAAAAAGAAAGGCCCAAAAATGAGAGAAAAAGAGAGAAGGGACAATGTTACTATCCTTTTACCACACTTATGCTTCAGAATAGCACCATGTTCTTCATATAGAGAGTCTCTTGAGTTACCACTTTCATATATTAGTGGGAATTTTCATTATAGAACTTGGCTTGTATATTCTGATGATGGGCTTCCTCAAATGCCCGGGGTCTTCATGAGCAAGCAAGTTGGATGCACACCCACTTAGTTTCCAGTTTGAGCTTTCATACACTTATAGCTCTAGTACATTTGTTGCATGGCAATCCCTACTCCTCACATTGACATCAATTGATGGGCATCTCCATAGCCCATTGATTAGTCGCGTCGATGTGAGACTTTCTCCCTTTTTGTCTTCTCTGCACAACCTCCGCCATCATATTCTATTCCACCTATAGTGCTATATCCAGGGCTCAAGCTCATGTATTGCGTGAAAGTTGAAAAGGTTTGAGAACATCAAAAGTATGAAACAATTGCTTGGCTTGTCATCGGGGTTATGCATGATTTGAATATTTTGTGTGGTGAAGATGGAGCATAGCCAGACCATAAGATTTTGTAGGGATAACTTTCTTTGGCCATGTTATTTTCAAAAGACATGATTGCTTTATTAGTAGACTTGAAGTATTATTGTTTTTATGTCAAATGATAGACTATTGCTTTGAATCACTCATATCTTAATATTCATGCCATGATTAGATACATGATCAAGATTATGCTAGGTAGCATTCCACATCAAAAACTATCTTTTTTATCATTTACCTACTCGAGGACAAACAGGAATTAAGCTTGGGGATGCTAATACGTCTCCGTATCTATAATTTTTGATTGTTCCATGCCAATATTGTACAACTTTCATATACTTTTGGCAACTTTTTATAATATTTTTGGGACTAACATATTGATCCAGTGCCCACTGCTAGTTCCTGTTTGTTGCATGTTTTTTGTTTCGCAGTAAATCCATATCAAACGGAGTCCAAACGGGATAAAACTGACGGGGATTTTTTGGAATATATGTGATTTTTGGGAAGAAAAATTCACACGAGATGATGCCCGAGGGGCCCACGAGGCAGGGGGCGCGCCCCTGACCCTCGTGGCCACCCCGTAAGGCGTTTAGTGCCCTTCTTTCGCCACAAGAAAGGTAATATCTGAATAGATATCGTGTTAAATATTCAGCCCAATCAGAGTTACGGATCTCTGGGAATTTAAGAAACGGTGAAAGGGCAGAATCGGGGAATGCAGAAACAAAGAGAGACAGAGAGACAGATCCAATCTCAGAGGGGCTCTCGCCCCTCCCATGCCATGGAGACCAAGGACTAGAGGGGAAACCCTTCTCCCATTTAGGGAGCTGGTCAAGGAAGAAGAAGAAGGAGGGGACTCTCTCCCCCTCGCTTCCGGTGGCACCGGAGTGCCATCGGGGGCCATCATCATCACCGCAATCTTCACCAAAAACTTCACCGCCATCATCACCAACTCTTTCCCCCTCTATGCAGCAGTGTAATCCCTCTTTTACCCACTGTAATCTCTACTTAAACATGGTGCTCAACTCTATATATTATTTCCCAATGATGTATGGCTATCCTGTGATGTTTGAGTAGATCTGTTTTGTCCTATGGGTTAATTGATGATCGTGATTGGTTTGAGTTGCATGTTTTATTATTGGTGTTGTCCTATGGTGCTCTCCGTGTCATGCAAGCGTGAGGGATTCCCGCTGTAGGGTTTGCAATATGTTCATGATTTGCTTATGATGGGTGGCGTGAGTGACAGAAACACAGACCCGAGTAAGTAGGTTGTTTTCGTATGGGATAAAGAGGACTTGATACTTTAATGCTATGGTTGGGTTTTACCTTAATGATCTTTAGTAGTTGCGGATGCTTGCTAGAGTTCCAATCATAAGTGCATATGATCCAAGTAGAGAAAGTATGTTAGCTTATGCCTCTCCCTCAAATAAAATTGCGATAATGATTACCGGTCTAGTTATCGTTTGCCTAGGGACAAATAACTTTCTCGTAACAAAAAGCTCTTTACTAAAACTAACTTAGTTGTGTCTTTATCTAAACAGCCCCTACTTTTTATTTACATGCTCTTTATTATCTTGCAAACCTATCCAAAAACACCTACAAAGTACTTCTAGTTTCATACTTGCTCTAGGTAAAGCGAACTCAAGTGTGCGTAGAGTTGTATCGGTGGTCGATAGAACTTGAGGGAATATTTGTTCTACCTTTAGCTCCTCATTGGGTTCGACCCTCTTACTTATCGAAACAGGCTACAATTGATCCCCTATACTTGTGGGTTATCAGGCGCTGTGCTAATGCAAGAGAAGAAAGTTGTGGCTTATACCTCGCGTCAGTTGAAGCCCAACGAATGGAACTACCCCACTCGCGATCTTGAATTGGCGGCAGTTGTCCATGCATTAATAACATGGAGACATCTCTTGTTGGGAAGGCAAGTGGACATTTTCACCAATCACAAGAGCCTCAAATATATCTTCACTCAACCCAACCTCAACCTCAGGAAAACTCGTTGGGTCGAAATGATTCAAGAGTACAATCCAAGTATTGAATATACTCCAGGAAAGGACAATGTGATTGCAGATGCTTTGAGCAGGAAGGCTTACTGCAACGGCTTAATTCTCAAGCCATTCCAACCGGATCTTTGTGAAGCTTTCCGCAAGCTCAACCTCCAAGTTGTTCCTCAAGGTTTTCTTGCCAACATTCAAGTCACTCCTACTTTAGAAGATCAAATTCGTGAGGCACAACTCCTTGATACCATGGTGAATAAGGTGAAACACGGTATTGCCAAGGGCCTATCTAAATACAAGTGTTGTCGCATTGATGACAAAGACACTTTATTCTTTGAGGACCGGATTGTGGTTCCTAAAGGTGATCTAAGGAAGGTCATAATGAACGAGGCGCACAATTCTCTCCTTTCCATTCATCGAGGCAGTTCAAAGATGTACCATGACCTCAAGCAGTCGTATTGGTGGACTCCAATGAAGCGAGAGATTGCTCAATTCGTGAATGAATGTGATGTATGCCGAAGGGTGAAAGCAGAACACCAACGACTAGCTGGTCTCCTCCAACCTCTTGCTATTCCAGAATGGAAGTTTTATCATATTGAAATGGACTTTGTCACTTGATTTCCCAAGTCCAAGCGTGGGAATGATCTTATTTTCGTTGTCATTGACAAGCTTACAAAAGTGGCTCATTTCCTTCCAATCGAAGAATCTATCACAGCAGCTTAGTTGGCAGAGCTATACACCTCCAGGATTGTCTCCTTGCTCAGTATTCCGCAATTGATCTCTTTAGACCATGGAAGCATTTTCACTTCTAAGTTCTGGGACTCCTTCCAGAAGGCCATGGGCACCAACATTTGCTTCAGCACAGCTTTCCATCCTCAAACAAGTGGCCAAGTCGAGCGAGTCAATCAAATCCTCGAAGACATGCTCAGGGCTTGCGTCATATCTTTCAGTATGAAGTGGGAAGATTGTCTCCCATATGCCGAGTTCTCATACAACAACAGTTTCCAAGCAAGTTCGGGCAAGGCCCCATTCGAAATTATATATGGCAGAAAGTGTCGTACTCCTCTCAATTGGTCAGAGACTGGTGAACGCCAACTTCTGGGAAACGACTTGATCACAGAAGCTGAAAAAATGTGTCAAGTCATCCGTGAAAATCTCAAATCCACGCAATCGCGCCTGAAGAGTTACTATGATAGCAAGCAATGTGACTTCGCTTTCGAGATCGGAGACCATGTCTACCTCCGCATCTCTCCAATGAAAGGCACTCGTCGCTTCGGTATCAAAGGGAAGCTTGCCCCGATATACATGGGTCCTTTCAAGATCATTGGCAAAAAAGGCGACCTCCCCTATCAACTCGAGCTTCCGTCCAACTTTGCAAACATGCACGATGTGTTTCATGTGTCATAGCTTCGCAAGTGCTTCAAGACGCCTGAGTGCACTATCAACTTCGAAGAGATTGATCTCCAAGAAGATTTGCCTTATCATGAGCATCCTGTGGCCATTCTTGAAGAAACCGAGCGCAAGACTCGCAAAAAGTCAATAAAATTCCTGAAAGTGAAGTGGTCGCACCATTCCGACCGAGAAGCCACCTGGTGATGAGGACATCAATACCATTGTTACACCCACAACCCCTCCTGTTATACATACTGGACCAATTACTAGAGTTCGCGCATGCTAATTGAATTATCAGGTACTTTCGTTTCTTGGTAACGATTCTAATGTTCATGAGAATATGATGCTGCCTAAATTGGATACATTTGTCTTGCTTACAAATGAAGGGCCTAGCTTGGACAAGAAAGATGAATCTTGGAACAAGTTCAAGCGTGGAGATGATGGCATGAGCAAGGGGATCCAGAACGGAGTTACAAGTGATGATTTCAGGACTTTGAAGCCACCATAAGGAGTGCATGAAGCCTTGGACGAAATATACAAAGTGCCACTTCATAAATTTTGTCCAGAGGCTATTTTAGGTGCTACGTCACCTTATTATTGGGCTAGGCCCATGTATTTCGAAATACTTAAGTATAGGCTGTTTTTAGAGTCCGTATGTGTGGGGAAACAAGAGTTAGGGTTGGTTTCGGACCCCTCCTCCAAGGGCCACGAAATCCCCCCCCCCTCTTCCTCCATATATACAGCCCTTAGGGCGTCGTTTAGACTTTGGGTTTTGTTTAGATTAAAAGTTCGCCATAGCTGCAACTTCGCGTACTTCATTTGTGTCCAACGACCAGACCAAGACGTCATAGAACCCCACCTTGATCAATAAAGCTTTCATCTTATATTCGCAATATCCAAATTGCAATCTCAGTTTCTTGCTTGTTCTTCGTTTGCTCGCAGGAAACAGACCCTCATGGTCAGGTTGATCGTGCTCCGGCGTGGTCAATAACCCCTCGGAAGTTGGTTTAGCGATTGCTAAGGCGCGACGTCTCGCACGTTCATAGTCGGATCATCAAGGTCGACTCCCATAGAAACGATAGCCACCATCTCATCGAAACATCGGGACACCTTCGCCTCTATGAAGTGGTATCAGATTTCTAGGTTGCTCGGTGAGATTTTATAGTTTTTTGTAGTTTAGATCGAGTCTGTTCTTCGTACCTATAGTCCACGAAAAAGCCAAAAAAATTAGGGTTAGTTCATCCTATCCGAACCAATCTGAGCCTTTGCATAATCTTTTCTGTATTTGCTTTGTTGAATTTGTGGTTGCATCATCGTGTCAAGTTGTTGGTCTTAGCGTCCAGTCCTTTAGAGTTTCGAGTTCTGTTCACAGGTTGTCACGTCGCCGCTGCCATATATCACCACCGCATCATCATCATCGCTACTGCCATATATCACCACCGCATCATCATCATCGCTGCTGCCATATACCATCACCACACCAACTTCATCATTGCTGCCATATTCACCACCAATCTGAGTCCACCTGCAACATATATCCACCACCAGTCTGATTTCCACCAGATTCATCGCCGCCACCAGTCCGAGATTCCACCAGATTCATCTCTGCCACTAGTCCTAGTCCGAGTCCAGTATTTGTTGCTTTGTTTTCGAGTTCCATATCACGCCATACTCCGAGTCGTGACAGAGTAAGACTCCCGAGATTCCGTGCTACCCGCAGTAGAAAAATAGTTCCAAACCCCAAAAAAAACTAAGTCTGGAAAATTCTGGCTAGGCAGTTTTTAGACCATTTGTAGACTTTTTTGGAAAAAAAATGTTGTGGAGCAAAAAACGAGGAAAAAATTGCAAAAAAAGTGAAAAAAAGAAGAAAAAAATTCAGAGCGTGCTCCTCCCTTGTTTACGTGCAGCGCCGTGACTTTGTTAGTTTTCTAGGCTCACATCTCTAGTACGGTCTAGCCTAGGACCAGCAGAGTACCGTCGTTGAGCGTTTATTCAACTTTGCATCTCTGAATTGCTAATTGCTGACCCTTTTTGCTACCATATTATAAGCCTTCCCAGCTCCACATACATCTAGGTCGTGCGTTCGACTCTCCCTGGTAATCGCCCTATCCAAGCTTTGAGAGTTTTGACTACGACGGTTGCCGATCACCGCCTGCTGTTGGGTAAGAACTGGTAAGAATTTGAGATTTGCTTGACAGATTTGTGACATCCACCACCACTTCTTGTTAGTAGTCTGTAGGATCATATTCTTATGTGTTTCTATTGCTGCTAACCATGGCAGGATCACAAGCCGACGAGACTGACTGGGAGAACATGACGAATAAGGAGTTGCATGATAAATTTCAGCAAATGATGAGTGGACAGGTGCAAGATGTGCTAAACAGATTTGAAGAGGCCGTGTAGACGATAGATGGCATGCAGAAGACGTTCAAAACAAAGCTCGATAACAAGTTTAATGAATTGCTCGCGCATCTTCCACCACCACCACCGGCTGCCCCTAACGCACCTCTACAACAACAACAATAACGTCGCTTTCCAAATCAAGTGGGACGAGCACAGCGCGTTCCCATTGACCCTGGGCAAAATTCTAGTGCCGCTGTTGATGCTTCTGCCGCTCCTGCAGCTACTGCAGAGGTGGAGGACCATTACGAGGATGAGGTTAACCAAAATCAGAACTACGTGCAACCACCAGCACCACCACCACCAGGTCGTCCTCATGCATATCATTGCAACGGTAGGGCTGGACCACCACCTGAGGTACATGACCATCTTCCTGAACTAAAATTCAATATTTCCCATTTGAGGGTAGATATGTTCCTGATATATATCTTGCTTGGCAGTTAGAAACTGAACAATGATTTACATGTTTACAATATCCTAAGGAGAGACGTGTTCCTGCTGCTGTTTGTGCTTTCACTAGCTTTGCATGTGTTTGGTGGTCTGAACATTGTAGATTATATCCTATTCCAACTACTTGGGCTGCTTTGAAAACTGCTATGCGTACTCGTTGGGTTCCACCATATTATCAACGTGAATTACTTCAAAAATTGCAGCGTTTAAGACAAGGAAAAAATTCTGTAGAAGAATATTGTCAGGAATTACAAACTGGCATGATTAGATGTGGTATTGTTGAGGAGAATGAAGCTATGCTTGCACGTTTTATGGGTGGATTGAATAGAGAGATTCAGACCATTCTAGAGTATAAGGAGTATACTAATATAACTCGTTTATTCCATCTTGCTTGTAAAGCTGAACGTGAAGTGCAGGATCGACAGCCATTGGCGCGAACTAACTTTTTTCTGTAGGTCGATCTTCATCATGGACACCACGTGCATCCTCTACTTCCACTCCACCAGCACCTCCATCAGGTGCCACCTCCAGCCGTGATACAAGAAAGCAGGCACAACAACCACTATCTGCCAAGAGCACACCTGCCGGACCTGCGAAGAGCTCCTCTTCATCCATGGCATCAACAGGGCACACAAGTGATATTATTTGTCGTCGTTGTAAGGGAAGAGGACATTTTGCGAGAGAATGCCAATCTCAGCGTCTGATGATTGCTACTGAGGATGGTGGGTATGAGTCCACTAGTGACTATGATGAGGAGACTTTGGCTCTTATTACACGTGAAGAACACGGTGGAGATGATTCTGATCATGAGACGCAATACATGGCTCCTGAAGATGCTGACAGGTATGAATGTTTAGTTGCTCAACGTGTTTTGAGTGTGTAGGTCACACAAGCTGAGCAAAATCAGAGGCATAATTTGTTCCATACAAAGGGAATTGTGAAGCAATGTTTTGTTCGCGTCATCATAGATGGAGGGAGCTGCAATAACTTGGTTAGCATGAAGATGGTGGAGAAGCTATCTCTCACCACAAGACCACATCCACATCCTTACTACATCCAATGGTTCAACAACAGTGGCAAGGTTAAGGTAACACGTACCGTTCATGTGCATTTTAGTATCTCTACATGTGCTGATTATGTTGATTGTGATGTGGTACCTATGCAAGCATGTTCCTTATTACTTGGTAGACCATGGCAATTTGATAAAAATTCTGTACACCATGGTAGAAACAATCAGTATACTCTTGTTCATAAGGATAAAAATATTACTTTGCTTCCTATGACTCCTGATTCCATTTTGAAAGATGATATTAATAGAGCTAATAAAGCAAAACAGGAGAAAAATAAAAGTGAAAATCAGATTGTGGCAAAAGAATTTGAGCAACAAATGCAGCCTAATTATAAACCATCTAGTGTTGCTTCTGAAATTAAATTGAAAAGTGCATGTTTAATTGCCACCAAATCTGATATTGATGATTTTAGATTTTAGCAAATTTGTTTGTAATGATTTTGTGTGCAAAGAGGCATTATTTTCATTCGAGGACGTGCCTTCCTCTTTGCCTCCTGCTGTCACTAACATTTTGCAGGAGTTCGCTGACGTCTTTCCACAATACGTGCCACCGGGATTACCACCTATTCGACGGGTTGAGCATCAAATTGACTTAATTCCCGGTGCATCATTACCCAACCGTGCACCATACCTTACCAATCCAGAGGAGACGAAGGAGATTATGCGTCAAGTACAAGAACAGCTCGACAAAGGTTATATACGTGAATCCCTTAGTCCTTGTGTTGTTCCTATCATTTTAGTGCCTAAAAAGGATGGTACATCATGTATGTGCATTGATTGTAGAGGCATTAACAATATTACTATTCGTTATCGTCATCCTATTCCTAGGCTAGGTGATATGCTTGATGAATTGAGTGGCTCTACAATATTCTCCAAAGTTGATTTGCGTAGTGGATACCATCAAATTCGTATGAAATTGGGAGATGAATGGAAAACAGCATTTAAAACTAAGTTTGGATTATATAAGTGGTTAGTCATGCCTTTTGGGTTAACAAATGCACCTAGTACTTTCATGAGGTTAATGTACGAAGTTTTACGTGCTTTCATCACACAATTTGTGGTAGTTTACTTTGATGACATATTCATTTATAGCAAATCTTTGGAGGAACATTTGGAACATTTACGTGCTGTTTTTATTGCTCTATGTGATGCACGTTTGTTTGGTAACCTTGGAAAGTGCACCTTTTGCACCGACCAAGTATCTTTTCTTGGTTATGTTGTTACTCCACAAGGAATTGAAGTTGGTAAAGCCAAGATTGAAGCTATTGAGAGTTGGCCGCAGCCCAAAACGGTCACACGAGTGAGGAGTTTCCTTGGCCTCGCTAGTTTCTATAGGCGTTTTGTGAGAGATTTCAACACCATTGCTGCACCTCTCAACGAGCTTACAAAGAAGGATGTGCCTTTTGTTTGGGGTACCGCACAGGAAGAAGCCTTCACGGTATTGAAAGATAAGTTGGCACATGCTTCTTTACTCCAACTTCCTGATTTTAATAAGACTTTTGAGCTTGAATGTGATGCTAGTGGAATTGGATTAGGAGGTGTGTTATTACAAGATGGCAAACCTGTTGCATACTTTTCTGAAAAATTGAGTGGGCCTAGTCTGAACTATTCTACTTATGACAAAGAATTATATGCTCTTGTTCGGACCTTAGAAACATGGCAACATTATTTATGGCCCAAGGAATTTGTTATACATTCTGATCATGAATCTTTGAAACACATTAAAAGTCAAGCAAAACTGAACCGTGGACATACTAAATGGGTTGAATTCATTGAGACTTTTCCTTATGTCATAAAACACAAGAAGGGTAAAGAAAATGTTATTGCTGATGCATTGTCTCGTCGTTATACTATGCTTTCACAACTTGACTTTAAAATATTTGGTTTGGAGACCATCAAAGATCAATATGTGCATGATGCTGAATTTAAAGATGTATTGCAGAATTGTAAGGAAGGGAGAACTTGGAACAAGTTCGTTCTTAACGATGGATTTGTGTTTCATGCTAACAAGCTATGCATTCCAGCTAGCTCTGTTCGTCTTTTTGTTGTTGCAGGAGGCGCATGGCGGAGGATTAATGGGACACTTTGGCGTCAAGAAGATGGAAGATATACTTGCTACACATTTCTTTTGGCCAAAGATGAGACAGGATGTTGAGCGTTTTGTTGCTCGCTGCACTACATGTCAAAAAGCTAAGTCAGGACTCAATCCTCATGGTTTATATATGCCTTTGCCTGTACCTAGTGTTCCTTGGGAGGATATATCTATGGACTTTGTTTTAGGTTTACCTCGAACAAAGAAGGGGAGGGATAGCATATTTGTTGTCATGGATAGGTTCTCGAAAATGGCACACTTTATACCATGTCATAAAAGTGATGATGCTGTTAATGTTGCTGATTTGTTCTTTCATGAAATTATTTGCTTGCATGGTGTGCCAAATACTATTGTTTTAGATCATGATACTAAATTTCTTAGCCAGTTTTGGAGATGTTTATGGGCTAAGTTGGGGACTAAGCTGCTTTTAGTACTACTTGTCACCCCCAAACTGATGGACAAACTGAAGTAGTCAATAGAACATTGTCTACTATGCTTAGGGCTGTTTTGAAGAATAACAAGAAAATGTGGGAAGAATTCTTGCCTCATATTGAATTTGCTTATAATCGTTCATTGCATTCTACTACTAAGATGTGCCCTTTTGAAATTGTGTATGGTTTCCTACCTCGTGCGCCTATTGATTTGTTGCCTCTTCCATCTTCGGAGAAGGTTAATTTTGATGCTAAAGAACATGCTGAATTGATTCTAAAAATGCATGAGTTAACTAAGGAAAACATTGAGCGTATGAATGCTAAATATAAACTTGCTGGAGATAACGGTAGAAAACATGTTGTGTTTGCACCTGGAGATCTTGTTTGGTTACATTTGGTTAAGGATGGATTTCCTAATTTGCGCAAATCAAAGCTAATGCCACGTGCTGATGGTCCTTTTAAGGTGTTAGAGAAAATAAATGATAATGCATATAAACTTGAGCTGCCTGCAGATTTTGGGGTTAGTCCCACTTTTAACATTGCAGATTTGAAGCCTTATTTGGGTGAGGACTATGAACTTTCGTCGAGGACAACTTAATTTCAAGAAGGGGAGGATGATGAAGACATCAATACCATTGTTACACCCACAGCCCCTGCTGCTATACATACTGGACCAATTACTAGAGCTCGCGCATGCCAATTGAATTATCAGGTACTTTCGTTTCTTGGTAACGATTCTAATGTTCATGAGAATATGATGCTGCCTAAATTGGATACATTTGTCTTGCTTACAAATGAAGGGCCTAGCTTAGACAAGAAAGATGAACCTTGGAACAAGTTCAAGCGTGGAGATGATTGCATGCGCAAGGGGATCCAGAACGGAATTACAAGTGATGATTTCAGGACTTTGAAGCCACCATAAGGAGTGCATGAAGCTTTGGACGAAATATACAAAGTGCCACTTCATAAATTTTGTCTAGAGGCTATTTTAGGTGCTGCATCACCTTATTATTGGGCCAGGCCCATGTATTTTTGAAATACTTAAGTATAGGCTGTTTTTAGAGTCCGTATGTGTGGGGAAACAAGAGTTAGGGTTGGTTTCGGACCCCTCCTCCAAGGGCCACGAAATCCCCCCCCCCCCTCATCCTCCATATATACAGCCCTTAGGGCGTCGTTTAGACTTTGGGTTTTGTTTAGATTAAAAGTTCGCCATAGCTGCAACTTCACTTACTTCGTTTGTGTCCAACGACCAGACCAAGACGTCACAGAACCCCACCTTGATCAATAAAGCTTTCATCTTATATTCGCAATATCCAGATTGCAATCTTAGTTTCTTGCTTGTTCTTCGTTTGCTCGCAGGAAACAGACCCTCGTGGTCAGGTTGATCATGCTCCGGCGTGGTCAATAACCCCTCGGAAGTTGGTTTAGCGATTGCTAAGGCGCGACGTCTCGCACGTTCGTAGTCGGGTCGTCAAGGTCGACTCCCACAGAAACGATAGCCACCATCTCATCTAAACATCGGGACACCTTCACCTCTATCACCTGGGAGCGCGAGGATCACCTTCGTTCAGAATATCTGGAGTTCTTTCAGTCCTAGATCTCTGGACGAGATCCTCTTGTAGTGGTGGAGTGTTGTAACACCCCGAATGTAACTTTCCTTATTTGTAACTCTAACTCTTGAAATTTCTGGCTATGTGATATTATATATCCTTCGCGGTTGGGTTTTGTCTTTGTTTTGCATTTTGTTCATGTCATCATGTGTATCTCATTTGCATTCATGTTCGTCTCATGCATCCGGTCATTTTCCCCATTGTCCGTTTCGCAATCCGACCCACATGCACCCGTTGCACCTCTCTAATCTCGTTTCTTGTGCAGGAGAAAAATGTTCTCGGAATGGGTCAAGTTTTGTCGAGTGGCCTTTGTACATCACCGGTAGGCCGCCTGTCAAATTTCATTCCATTTGGAGGTCGTTTGATGCCTCAACGGTTAACCGGGTAACCGCAAAAGCCACTCTCTTGTTGCAGCCCAACACCCCTCCAAAACAGCCCACTAACCCATCTAAACCCCCTCGATGCTCTCCGTCGTTGGATCACGATCATGTGGGCGTAAACCGCAACTCATTTGGACACTCCTAGATCCCCCTACCTATATATATGCCCTCTCCCCCAAAATTCTCGCAGTCCAAACCCTAGCCTAGTCCCTCCATGCCGCCGGACACGTCCGGCCTCAACGGACAAAACTGCCGCCGCCGCTCGCGCCAATCAGGGTGCGCCGTGTCCACCCGACCGTCCCCGCCACAGCGGCCCGGCGAGCCCGAGGCGGGCCCGCCCGGCCCATCGCCGCCCGCATCGTCCCGCGCCCCGCGCACGGCTCCGTCGCCCTCCACCGCCGTTGGGCGCCGCCCGCGCCGCCACCTAAACGCCTCCGCCGCCGCCGAGCGCCGCCACCTACGCCCGCGTCGGTCGCCGCCAACCACCGCGGATCCGCCACCCCGAGCCACTCCGACGACCTCCTCCATCATCGACTGCCATGTCCTCCATCTCCGGCGAGTACCCCGGCAAACCTCAGTTTCCGTGCCCAAAACCCCAAATCTAAAGGTTGACCCCGTTTTTCTTCCAAGTCCCGAAGTTTTCAACATTTTATGCACTTGTTCATCATGTCATATCTCCATGTTTGTAACTCTGTTTTGTCCATATGATATATCAAAATGTCTGTCTCGTGATGCTCTTCATGTTAGTGTCATTTGCATGCATGTTACTGTCCATTTTGATGCTCAAATCATCGTCGCGGAAGTGCTATATGATGTTTTCTACTGGATTTCAACATAACTTGATGATTTGTCATTTTCATTGCATTTTGTGTGTGGATCCTATGAGCCTTATGTCTACGTGTTTTATGAGCTCCATCATGCCATCTTTACAGAGGTACAAGCCTTGTATTTTTATGAGCTATGTGGTGACTAGCACAAGCATGCAAAATAGGCTCCATGATGTTGCTCATTTCAGACACTTGGAATATTTTGCAGTCATTTCCTGTTACGTTTTGATGCCATGTTGCCATGTTTCTACCATGAGATCCATGCACAGTTTGAGGTAGTTCAGTAAGAGTGTTTTGAACATGTGGTATTGCTCTATTCATTCATGCCTCTGGTGGTAATTATGGAGTAATCTAGCATGTCATTTCCATGCTCTACTTCTACTAAGTATTGTTCCTGGCAGATTGTTAACATGAGAATCAGTTTTGCCATGTGTTTTGCTAGTGATACATGTACCCTATGAACTGGCTCTTGCCATGCTTAGCTTCATGAATATGAATAATTCATGTTGGTTACCTTGTTATGCCATGAAATGCTTTGTGGTGAGTGGCATGAGCTTGCAAAGTTGCTATCATGAATCTGTTCCTGTCATGCTCTATTTTTCTTGTATGAAACTGTTCATAAAACTTATCATGTTTGCATGGGTGCTACCATATTTTCCATGCATCTTTGGTTAAAGTTCAGTAAGGGAGTTTTGTTCTATGCTTTTAGTACTAGCACACCATGCCTTTGTTTGCCAGGATATGTTCCTGTAGCATGTTGTTTGCTAACTCTAAACATTGCTTCCTGATGCTGTTTTGACATGTTTAGTATTTTCTCCAAGTCTGTGAAGCTGATATCATTTGCATTTTTGCCATGCTATTTTGAGCTTGTTCTAGTGAGTACTAGCAGGACCTTAGTGTTCATGATTTGTAGAGCTTCACCTGTACTTTATGGTCATGTGCTCTGTTGCTATGTTGGAGTGCTGTAGCATAGTTTCTTGTTGCATCCTAAGTGCTACGATGCTTTTAATCGCATATTTGCATCATTCTTGTTTTGCTTGTCTTTTGCAAACCATGCATCCGTTTCCGGTGATCCTTATATCGATTTCGACCGAAATCAATCACACTTTCCAGCGGCATACTTGGTTTGCCAAGTTGATGCCTTGATCATCCTTTCCATTCCGGAGTACCCACATGCATTGCATGTCATACCTTGCATTCCATGCCATGTCTTGCATCATGTTGCTTGTGCATTGCACCGTGATGGATTGTTGTTCCGTTGCTTGTGTTCTTGCCTTGGGTACAGCCAAGAGACGAGTTCGTGAACGAGGAACCTATTGAGTACGCTAACGAGGATCAATATTTCGACAACTCTGAGAACTTTGCGGGCAAGATGACCATTACCCTCGATATCACTTCTATATTTGCTTGCTAGTTGTTCGTTCTATCGCTATGTCGTGCTACCTACCACTTGTTTATCATGCCTCCCATATTGCCATGTCAAGCCTCTAATCCACCTTCCTAGCAAACCATTGTTTGGCTAAGTTACCGCTTTTGCTCAGCCCCTCTTATAGCGTTGCTAGTTGTAGGTGCCTTGCAGGTTGTTCCATGTTGGAACATGGATATGGTGGGATATCACAATATCTCTTATTTAATTAATGCATCTATATACCCGTCAAAGGGTGGAAGGCTTGGACTTTTGCTCGGTGTTTTGTTCCACTCTTGCCGCCCTAGTTTCCGTCATACCGGTGTTATGTTCCTTGATTTTGCGTTCCTTATGCGGTTGGGGTTATGGGACCCTCTTGATAGTTCACTTTGAATAAAACTCCTCCAGCAAGGCCAAACCTTGGTTTTACATTTGCCTAACAACCTAAGCCTTTTTCCCTTGGGAGCAGCTAACCTGAGGGTCATCTTTATTTTAACGCCCCCCCCCCCCGGGCCAGTGCTCCTCTGAGTGTTGGTCCGAACTGGGTGATGTCCGGCGCCCCCTGGGCAACCAGGGTCTCAACTAACCCGATGTCTTGCCCATCCAGTGTGCCCTGGGAACGAGATGCATGCGACTCCTATATGGATTTGTCGGCACATCGGGCGGTCTTGCTGGTCTTGTTTTACCATTGTCGAAATATCTTGTAACTGGGATTCCGAGACTGGTCAGGTCTTTTCGGGAGAAGGAATATCCTTCGTTGATCGTGAGAGCTTGTGACGGGCTAAGTTGGGACACCCCTGTAGGGTATAAACTTTCGAGAGCCGTGCCTGCGGTTATGTGGCTGATGGGAATTTGTTACTATCTGGTTGTAGAGAACTTGACACTTGACTTAACTAAAATGATTCAACCGTGTGTGTAGCCGTGATGGTCTCTTTTCGGCGGAGTCCGTGAAGTGAACACGGTTTGGGTTATCTTTGAACGTAAGTAGTTCAGGATCACTTCTTGATCATTTCTAGCTTCACGCCCGTTGCGTTGCTTCTCATCTTACTCTTATTGTTGTATGTTAGCCACCATATTTGCTTAGCGCTTGTTGCAACTCCACCTCATTAACTTATCCTACCCTTAAGCTTAAATAGTCTTGATCTTGCGGGTTTTGAGATTGTTGAGTCCTTGTGACTCACAGATACTACCAAAACAGTTGCAGGTGCCAATGATGCCACTGCAGGTGATGCTAATGAACTCAAGTGGGAGTTCGACGAGGACCTTGGTCGTTACTATGTTTCGTTTCTTGATGATCAGTAGTGGAGCCCAGTTGGGACGATCGGGGATCTAGTAGTTGGGTTTTCTTCTTTTCATTTCGCTTGTCTGTAGTCGGGCTATGTGTGTATTTTGGATGATGTATGAACTTATTTAAGTATTTGTGTGACGTGGTGATTCCAAGCCAACTCTCTTTATCCCTTTCTTGTTCATTACATGGGATTGTGTGAAGATGACCCTTCTTGTGACAAAACCACAATGCAGTTATGCCTCTAAGTCGTGCCTCGACATGTGGGAGATATAGCCGCATCGTGGGCGTTACATGGTAGTTATTGAAGAACTCTATCAATGACACTATCATCAGGAAGATTAAATCCCAGCTGAGTCAAGTGGTTGTGGTACCCACACATTCTAAGTATGTGTTCACTGACAGAACTATTCTTCTCCATTTTGCAACTATAGAACTTGTTGGAGACTTCATATCTCGCAACTCGAGCATTTGCTTGAAATATTAACTTCAACTCTTGGAACATCTCATATGCTCCATGACGTTCAAAACGTCTTTGAAGTCCTGATTCTAAGCTATAAAGCATGGCACACTGAACTATCGAGTAGTCATAAGATTTGCTCTACCAGACGTTCATAACATACGGAGTTGCTCCTGCAGCGGGTCTTGCACCTAGCGGTGCTTCTAGGACTTAATTCTTCTGTGCAGCAATGAGGATAATCCTCAAGTTACTGACCCAGTCCGTGTAGTTGCTACCATCATATTTCAACTTAGCTTTCTCTCGGAACGTATTAAAATTCAAGGGAACGGTAGCACGGGCCATAGATCTACAACACATAGACATGCAAATACTATCAGGTACCAAGTTCATGATAAATTAAAGTTCAATTAATCATATTACTTAAGAACTCCCACTTGGATAGACATCCCTCTAGTCATCTAAATGATCACGTGATCCATATCAACTAAACCATGTCCGATCATCACGTGAGATGCAGTAGTTTTCAATGGTGAACATCACTATGTTGATAATATCTATTATATGATTCACGTTCCACCTTTCGGTCTCAGTGTTCCGAGGCCATATCAGCATATGCTAGGCTCGTCAAGTTTAACCCGCGTATTCTGCATCTGCAAAACTGGCTTACACCCGTTATGTGAACGTAGAGCTTATCACACCCGATCATCACGTGGTGTCTCGGCACGACGAACTATAGCAATGGTGCATACTCAGGGAGAACACTTGTACCTTGAAATATAGTGAGGGGTCATTTTATCATGCTACCGCTGTACTAAGCAAAATAAGATGCATAAAAGATAAACATCATATGCAATCAAAATATGTGACATGATATGACCATCATCATCTTGTGCCTTTGATCTCCATCTCCAAAGCACCGTCATGATTTTCATTGTCACCGGCTTGAGACCATGATCTCCAACTATTGCTTCTACGACTATCGCTACCGTTTAGTGATAAAGTAAAGCAATTACATGGCGATTGCATTTCATACAATAAAGAGACAACCATAAGGCTCCTGCCAGTTGCCGATAACTTCTACAAAACATGATCATCTCATACAACAATTTATATCTCATCATGTCTTGACCATATCATATCACAACATGACCTACAAAAACAAGTTAGACGGCCTCTACTTTGTTGTTGCAAAGTTGCTATCATGAATCTGTTCCTGTCATGCTCTGTTTGTCTTGTCTGAAACTGTTCATAAAACTTGTCATGTTTACATGGGTGCTACCATATTTTCCATGCATCTTTGGTTAAAGTTCAGTAAGGGAGTTTTGTTCTATGCTTTCAGCACTAGCACGCCATGCCTTTGTTTGCCAGGATATGTTCCTGTAGCATGTTCTTTGCTAACTCTAAACATTGCTTCCAGATGTTGTTTTGACATGTTTAGTATTTTCTCCAAGTCTGTGAAGCTGATATCATTTGCATTTTTGCCATGCTATTTTGAACTTGTTCTAGTAAGTACTAGCAGGACCTTAGTGTTCATGATTTGTAGAGCTTCACCTGTACTTTATGGTCATGTGCTTTGTTGCTATGTTGGAGTGTTGTAGCATAGTTTCTTGTTGCATCCTAAGTGCTATGATGATGTTAATCGCAGATTTGCATCATTCTTGTTTTGCTTGTCTTTTGCAAACTATGCATCCGTTTCCGGTGATCCTTATATCAATTTTGACCGAAATCACTCACTCTTTCCAGCGGCATACTTGGTTTGCCAAGTTGATTCCTTGATCATCCTTTCTCTTCCGGAGTACCCATATGCATTGCACGTCATACCTTGCATTCCATGCCATGTCTTGCATCATGTTGCTTGTGCATTGCACCGTGATTGATTGTTGTTCCGTTGCTTGTGTTCTTGCCTTGGGTACAGCCAGGAGACAAATTCATGAACGAGGAACCTGTTGAGTACGCTAACGAGGATCAAGCTTTCGACAACTCTGAGAACTTTGCAGGCAAGATGACCATTACTCTCGATATCACTTCTATCTTTGCTTGCTAGTTGTTCGTTCTATCGCTACGTCGCGCTACCTACCACTTGTTTATCATGCCTCCCATATTGCCATGTCAAGCCTCTAACCCACCTTCCTAGCAAACCTTTGTTTGGATAAGTTACCGCTTTTTCTCAGCCCCTCTTATAGCGTTCCTAGTTGCAGGTGCCTTGCAGGTTGTTCCATGTTGGAACATGGATATGGTGGGATATCACAATATCTCTTATTTAATTATTGCATCTATATATCTAGCAAAGGGTGGAAGGCTTGGACTTTTGCTCGGTGTTTTGTTCCACTCTTGCCGCCCTAGTTTCTGTCATACCGATGTTATGTTCCTTGATTTTGTGTTCCTTACGCGGTTGGGGTTATGGGACCCTCTTGATAGTTCGCTTTGAGTAAAACTCCTCCAGCAAGGCCGAACATTGGCTTTTCATTTGCCTAACAACCTAAGCCTTTTCCCCTTGGGAGCAGCTAACCTGAGGGTCACCTTTATTTTAACACCCCCCCCGGCCAGTGCTCCTCTCAGTGTTGGCCCGAACTGGGCGATGTCCGGCGCCCCCTGGGCAACCAGGGTCTCAGCTAACCCCACGTCTTGCCCATCCAGTGTGCCCTGAGAACGAGATGCTTGCGACTCCTATCAGGATTTGTCGGCACATCAGGCGGTCTTGCTGGTCTTGTTTTACCATTGTCGAAATGTCTTGTAACTGGGATTCCGAGACTGATCGGGTCTTTTCGGGAGAAGGAATATCCTTCATTGATCGTGAGAGCTTGTGAAGGGCTAAGTAGGGACACCCCTGCAGGGTATAAACTATCGAGAGTCGTGACCATGGTTATGTGGCAGATGGGAATTTGTTAATATCCGATTGTAGAGAACTTGACACTTGACTTAATTAAAATGATTCAACTGTGTGTGCAGCCGTGATGGTCTCTTTTCGGCGGAGTCCGTGAAGTGAACACGGTTTGGGTTATGTTTGAACGTAAGTAGTTCAGGATCACTTCTAGCTTCACGTCCGTGGTGCAGCTTCTCATCTCACTCTTATTTGTGTTTGTTAGCCACCGTATTTTCTTAGCGCTTGCTGCAACTCCACCTCATTACCTTATCCTACCCATAAGCTTAAATAGTCTTGATCTTGCGGATTTTGAGATTGATGTGTCCTTGTGACTCACAGATACTACTAAAACAGTTGCAGGTGCCAATGATGCCAGTGTAGGTGATGCTATCGAACTCAAGTGGGAGTTCGACGAGGACCTTGGTCGTTACTATGTTTCATTTCCTGATGATCAGTAGTGGAGCCCAGTTGGGACTATCGGGGATCTAGTAGTTGGGTTTATCTTCTTTTCATTTGGTTTGTCCGTAGTCGGACTGTGTGTGTATTTTGGATGATGTATGAACTTATTTAAGTATTTGTGTGACATGGCGATTGTAAGCCAACTCTCTTTATCCCTTTATTGTTCATTACATGGGATTGTGTGAAGATGACCCTTCTTGCAACAAAACCACAATGCGATTATGCCTCTAAGTCATGCCTCAACATGTGGGAGATATAGCCGCATCGTGGGCGTTACATGGCAGTGATTGAAGAACACTGTCAATGACACTATCATCAGGAAGATTAACTCCCAGCTGAGTCAAGTGGTTGTGGTATCCACACATTCTAAGTATGTGTTCACTAACAGAACTATTCTCCTCCATTTTGCAGCTATAGAACTTGTTGGAGACTTCATATCTCTCAACTCAAGCATTTGCTTGAAATATTAACTTCAACTCTTGGAACATCTCATATGCTCCATGACGTTCAAAACGTCTTTGAAGTCCTGATTCTAAGCTGTAAAGCATGGCACACTAAACTATCGAGTAGTCATCAGCTTTGCTCTACCAGACGTTCATAACGTCCGGAGTTGCTCCTGCAGCAGGTGAGGGGGTCCTGGTGCATTCATTGAGAGTTCCTCTATGCCATCGCCAGAAGGAAGGATGTCTCATCTCGTCTTTAAAGATGGTACTACTGTCGGGGGAACTTTGGTTGTCGGCCAACCTCTCCGACTAGGCGGTTTCATCATGATCGTCTGTTCGGCCGCCGCGCCGACGATGACTTCTCGGGTCATCGAAAACAGCCTCCATGTCAAATCGGCACTCGCCGAACAGATGGATCCAATGGAGCTCGCCTCCTTAAACGAGCTCTTGGGTCGCATCGCCGCCTTGGGAGTCGCTACGGACTATGGTCGGATTGGGCTTAAACCCGATCAAAGGAAGATTAACTCTCCATCGGTCACCCATCATGTTGAAGTTGTGGAGGAACAATGCGATGACCTTTCCTCCATCTTGAGGACCAACTATGTCCGGATTCCCGAGCTCTCTGAGCCGGACGCCCGTTCGCGGGAGGACAACACCCGATCCCTGAACTTAGAGTCAGGCAGCGGGCCAGGATTATCGGGTCACACCCCGGAACCGGAACCTCCAAAATTGGAAATTCCTCGGCCCCTGGATCCCAGATCAGGTGAGGGTTCGGATTCAATTCCACCCACCCACCCAAACATAAGCGATCTTTCCCACATCAGGCAAGAGCCCCAGGAAACAGTACATCACTATTGGGCCAGATTCCTCCTTGCGATGAACAAGGTTAAGGACTGTCGCGAGGAAGAAGCAATCCTATTTTTCTGCAATAATTGCATGGACAAGCGAATCCTTAACGCCATAAATCGTCGTGAGATAACACGCTTCGCTGACTTGGCGTCCATAGTACGAAAGTACTGTGCGATGGAAAGTGCCTGGAGAACCGAAATAAACTTTTGGGATAATTCGTCCTTGAATACAAACCCAGTCCAAAACAAAAGGGTGCATTATCACAATACACCCGGGTCAACCACCAAAAAGCAAAAACCCTCTACAGGGTACGGAACCGTACTAGAGGGATGGCTCCACGGACCATGCAAAATTCATAGTACAGCGGATACAATACCAACGCACAGCCTCAGAGCATGTTGGATACTCCGGCAGGTGGCCAAAAGTGGTGAGGATCTTCTTCTCCCAAATACCATAGAGTACCATCCCATGGATAACAATACGGTGTTAACGGTCTTCGAGACCTTCACATCAAATAATAGGCGCAAGCGAACACTCCGCAGCATGGCCGAAATCTGCCATGTAGCAGCAATAAATCCATGGAGTGACACGGCTATTACCTTCAATGCCAGTGACAAACCTAAATTCCGAACAGCCCGAGCACCAGCTGCACTGGTCCTCAGTCCAATCGTGGACGGCTTTCGACTCACCAAAGTACTCATGGACGGTGGTAGCGGATTAAACCTCATCTATGAGGAAACGCTTCAAAAGATGGAAATAGACTGGAACCGCATTGAGCAAAGTAGCACAACCTTTAGAGAAATCATCCCCAGTCGGGAAGCACGCTGCGCTGGGAAAATCACACTAGATGTGGTATTCGGCACGCCGGATAATTACAGGTCCGAAGAAATTACATTCCAAGTGGCCCCGTTCAGTAGTGGTTATCACGCTCTTTTAGGACGGGAGGCGTTCACAATCTTCCAAGCCGTACACCATTACGGGTACATGAAGCTCAAAATGCCCGGGCCCAACGGAATCATCACTCTCGCTAGTGATCCAGACACAGCACTCCGCGCCGAAAACAAAACAGCCGCACTGGCCCTTGAGGCATTACCCGAAGCCCTCTCGGCCGAGGAATTAACCACGCTACGCTCCACAGTGGACAGGGACGACGTGATACTCGACAAGAGATCCAAGTCCACCTCTTTTAAACTAGCGGATGAAATAGTCAAATTCCAAGTCCACCCAACGGACCCTACAAAAACAGCCTCCATCGGGGCACAGTAAAACCCCGCTGTGGACGCCGCACTACAAGAGTTCCTGCGCAAGAACTGGGACATATTCGCCTGGCATCATTCGCCTGGCATCCCTCAGACATGCCAGGAATCCTATGCAGGTTGGCCGAGCATAGCCTCAATATCCTAAAGGGATTCAAGCCGGTCAAGCAAGCTCTTCAGTGTTTCTCCGAATCTAAGAGACAGGCCATGGGAGAGGAACTAGCCAAGTTATTGGAGGCCGGATTCATCAGAGAAATAAAACACCCAGACTGGCTAGCAAACCTGGTGATGGTACCAAAGAAGGACAAATCCTGGCGCCTTTGTGTCGTTTTCAAAGACCTCAATAAAGCTTGCCCAAAGGATCCCTTCCCCCTCCCACGCATCGATCAAATCATTGATGCTACCGCAGGACACGAGTCATTGTGTTTCCTCGACGCATACTCCGGTTACCACCAAATCAAGATGGCGGAGTTCGACCAAGCCACAACGGCATTCATCACACCATACGGCCCCTTCTGTTTTAACACAATGCCTTTTGGGCTCAAAAACGCCGGCGCAACATATCAGCGCATGATTCAGACATGTCTGGAGAAACAAATCAGAAAAACATTAGAGGCATACGTAGACGATGTGGTCGTCAAAACCAAACACGTCGACTCTTTGATAGACGACTTGAGGCTCACATTCGACAACCTCCAAACATACGACATCAAGCTCAATCCGGAAAAATGCATTTTCGGGTACCAGCCGGAAAGCTCCTGGGTTTCATTGTCTCCAGTAGAGGTATTGAAGCTAATCCGGCCAAAATCCGAGCTTTGTCACAGTTGGCTACCCCAACAGACCTCAAACAAATCCAGAAGTTAACTAGATGCGTGGCGGCTCTAAGCCTCTTTATCTCCCGCTTAGGAGAAAAGGCTTTACCCCTTTATCGCCTCCTTCGGCGCACCGAACACTTCGAGTGGACGGACGCGGCCACAGCCGGACTGGAAGAAATAAAGGCCATTTTGGCAACCAACCCAATCCTGGCTGCGCCAAACATCGGCGAACCAATGTTGTTGTACATTGCGGCAACTCATCAAGTTGTCAGCGCAGTACTCATTATGAAACGAGAAGCAGACGGACACAAATTCCCTCTTCAAAAGCCGGTATACTATGTATCCACTGTCCTCACTCCATGCAAATCATGGTACCCACATTATCAAAAGATAGCCTATGCGGTATTCATGGCATCCCGGAAGTTGCGACACTACTTTCAAGAGTGTTCGATTACAGTAGCCTCGGAAGTGCCACTTAATGATATTATAAACAACCGCGACGCTACGGGCCGGATTGTCAAATGGGCCATTGAGCTCCTCCCGTTCGACATAACATACAAACCTCGACGAGCCATCAAGTCGCAAGTACTGGCCGACTTCGTCGCCGAATGGACGGAGGCCGAACTCCCTAAAGAGTATGGCGCATACTCTAATTGGATCATGCACTTCGACGGTTCTAAAATGCTGGCTGGTCTAGGGGCTGGCGTCGTCCTGACGTCCCCAACCGGAGATACCGTTCAGTACGTGCTGCAAATATTGTATACAGACTCCAACAATGCAGTCGAATACGAAGCTCTGTTGCATGGTCTTCGGATGGTAGTCTCCATGGGCATTCAATGTTTGGAGGTGCGTGGGGATTCAAACCTCGCAATATCCCAAATAAATGGAGACTTTGACGCCAAGGATCCAAAAATGGCGGCCTATCAAAACGCCGTCCTAAAAATGTCAGCTCGGTTCGAGGGGCTCAAATTTCACCATGTGGCTCGGGAAAACAATCAGGCGGCGGATATCCTCGCCTGCATCGGCGCAAAACGCGATGCAGTCCCCCCCCCCCCAACATATTTTTGGAAAGGCTGTTTAAACCATCCATAGTATGGGAGGGGGACACTGGTAATAACAGTCTGAACCCGGCCAAAATACCTGATACCGAACTCTCTGACACAATCGGAGGCTCCGTCACCGAAATAACACCTTCAGCCCATGAAATAATGGCCATTATTGCCCCGTGGACTGAACCATTCCTGACCTACCTAACTAGACAGGAACTTCCGGAGGACCAAAATGAGGCACGCTGCATAGTGCGGCGATCCAAGGCCTACAGGGTCCATGAGGGAGAATTGTACAAAAAAAGTACTACCGGAGTCCTTCAAAGGTGCATCTCCGAAGTGGAAGGGCGGAATCTTTTGGAGAAATTCACGCCGGACTCGGTGGTCATCACACTGCAGCCCGGGCTCTTGTAGGCAAGGCCTTCCGTACAAGATTCTATTGGCCAACAGCCCGGGCAGATGCACAGGACTTGGTCCAACGTTGCGCCGGTTGCCAGCTCTTTGCAAATCAAAGCCACATGCCACCCACCACCCTCCAAACAATCCCCATTACATGGCCCTTTGTGGTCTGGGGGCTTGACATGGTTGGAGCCCTTAAAGGGGGAACCCACAAGAAAAAATACTTATTGGTCATGGTGGATAAATTCACCAAATGGATAGAGGCCAAACCTGTTAAAACAGCCGAATCTGGACCAGTGATAGACTTCATATCCGGGGTTGTACACCATTATGGCGTCCCCCACAGCATCATCACTGATAATGGCACGAACTTCCCGGCCGACGAGGTAAAACTCTGGTGCAGCAAAATGGGCATCAAGCTCGATTACGCTTCAGTCTATCACCCACAAACCAACGGTCAAGTCGAGCGAGCAAACGGTCTTATAATGAGCGGCATTAAACCCAGATTAGTACGCTCCTTAACGAAGTCTAACACGCACTGGGTAGAGGAGCTCAACTCCGTACTCTGGGGGCTGCGGACCACGCCAAAGTTTAGTACCGGATATACACCCTTCTTTATGGTGTACGTCGCAGAGGCAGTCTTGCCCTGTGACATAATTCATGACTCACCTCGAGTGCGCATGTACGAAGAAAGAGAAGCCGAGCTCGATCGGCAGGATAGTCTAGACACCCTGGAAGAGGAACGCAACGTAGCCAAAGCCCGTTCCGCATTTTATCAGCAATAGGCTCGTAGATACCAAAGCAGAGAAGTGCGGGCCAAAACTTATAACATTGGCGAACTAGTTCTATGCCTGCCGGATAAGAAAAAGAACAAGCTCGAGCCCAAATGGGAAGGTCCTTCCATTATTGACCAAGTTCTGACCGGTGGAGCGTACCGACTGCGGGATGCATTGACTAGTCGACTCGAGCCGAACCCATGGAACGCAGCCAGGCTTCGAAGATTCTACGCCTAGCACCAGACTCTATGTTAGTCCCCTCCCTTTGTCCATTTTCTGCATATACATCATCTGTCTTGTTTCCCTTTCTTTCTTTCTTTTATTATTTTTCTAGGCCTTCAAGGGTCACCTTGTGCCTCACTTGTACATTACAGATGCGCTAGCCGCACTCCTCATACCTGGGGGCTTCTTTCACAGAAGCTTAAATTATTTATTTGGGCCTCATGTCCAACACATGTGTTATACTTCCGCATGTACCTTTTTTCACCATTATATGCATCGATATGACTTAAGTTTTGGCCAAGCTGGGTTGCCTGGCTCTTGTATTTATGCCCTACATTCTCGTTAATTCGGCTAGGGCATAAGGGGAGCACCTCTGCGATTGTTACTGCCGGGTCAGCCGGATGTGTACCTCAGACTGGGTGAAGCCGAAAGCTAGCATTCTTAAGGGAATATTCGGTCGGTGAACAAAAGATGATTTTTATTTATTGTCCATATCTGCCCCCAGATGTTTTTTTGCGTTTCCTATCGCAGTTCGGACATGCACTTTAGGGCATGCTTACCCAGGGAAAGGAACCCTTAACGGAACTATTCTCCCTGGAAGATGTTTCTTACTACCCATGTAATATAACATAACTAGTTGGGCACTTGTCTGATAAAGCACTAATGACCCCTATGCCTGGTCTCCACGCATACCCCGGTTTTATATAACTGAGAGGGTATTCGGATTCACTCCGGACTATCGGGCCCGGAGGTTGAAGCGAAAAGGTCCGCAACGACAAATGATCTACAATCCGGCTAGAAGGCATTATACATGTTGCTTTAATTACATAGTCATGCAGACTGACTAAATTCCTCCTCTATGCCATCCAACAGGCGGTCTAGCTTACAATCCTGTTGGGAATACTTCCCGGCTAATTCTACTTGCCCATAAACTAAGCTAACGGGGATCTCTTTTCCGTCGGGCCCCACAGGTCCGACCTCGGCCATGTGATTTGGGTCTGCCTTGGTATACCGCGTCTTCACCATGGCCCAGGCTTCTCTGGCACCCTGTTGGCAGGCTGATATCTTCCATAATCGGAAGCGCCGTCGTGCTCCCTTCAGCTTCTCCGCAAGCTCTGCAACGCCTTCTGGCAAGGATACGGACGGCCACAAGGCCTGGGCAACACCCTGCATCACCTGCCGAACTTGTTCGTGCAGATGTGACAGCTCGGACAGAAGATCACCCACAGACCCGGGCATTTCCTCCATGGGACGACCCGTCAGCATACCTAAAGACATAACGCTGTTAGTCAGCTTCTTCGCCGAACTCCTTTAAAAGGATTCGTTCAAACACTTACTAAAAATGCCGCGCCGAAGCCGCTTATTCTCCTTCTCGGAGTCCGCAAGCTAGCCCCGAACGTCTTTTAGTTCTACGTTCAGCTTAATATTGGCGTCTTGGAGATTGTTTTTCTCCCGCATAACCTCAGTCAGCATGTGTTTGCCAGCCTCTAGCTGTCGCATAACATGCTGGTCCCCCAGATTTTCTTTGGATTCATCTACAAAATCAATTGTTAGATCTGCAGACACGCCGCACACTATATGGTAACCATCATTCTTTAAAGTAAATGTTACCAGCGGGAGGCTTTTTCTGTTCCTGCAATGTGGCAAGAGTGGCCCGCAGTTGGGTCTTGCATTCCTCCAGCTCCTGGGACAGCCTAGTATTCTTCTCTGTAAGAACCTGCACATTAAAGATGATCCTTAAATCAGTTCTGCTAACTGTTTCAAGTCTCAGGGGCTACTGATACATATAAATCGCCAGATTTACTCACCCGTACATCCTTTACATACTGATTCGTGGCTCTGGCTCGACCATCTTGAGCAGCACGGAGGTACGCCTCTCCAGAATTGAAGGCGTCGAACGCCTCTGGTGAGAAACAAGCATCGCGGAGTACGGCCCGGCGGCGCCTATGATTCATGGCGCTTTCCACTTCTGAGTTTTTAGCGGATAATCTATCTGCATCCTCTATAGGGGGATTATCCGGTGCCTGCCCCATATCGGCTTCCACCTCCATGTCCGGTCCTGGCGCCCGACTGGTGGAAGCTTGATTGGCAGCATCGCCGGACATATTCCGGCAAGCGTTTTTTCTGTTAAAGAAACACGGGCGTCATTACATTCTGAGAAAGATGACAACCACGGAGCGGAGTTTTTCCTATACCTTTGCGCCGGCGTCTCCGTCCTAACCGCCTTCCTTTTTGGCCTACCCGGCCTCGGTGCCTCTTGTTGGCGAGTTGCTGCGGGTTCGGCAGGGCGTCCCGAATGCCTTCCCTGTAAAAGATGCCATGTGTATATGGTGGGTGAAGTGCCTAAAAGGGGATCCTAGTTTTGGAGTTGGGACTTTTTGATTTTTCTTACCTGCGATGCAGGGAGTAGTCCAGGATAGTCGGCCGTATTGGCCACCAGGGCATCGTCCAGCTTAACTGATAGAACTGCTGGTCTATCAGTTCCACAGAGATAACCAGATCTTCTTCAAGTCCGGAATCAAGGGCCTGGTCAGGGTCCTCTGGTTGTGGAGAAGGGCTGCTGACCTCCTTTATGGCTTTTCGCAGTTCCTGCCGCAAAGTGGCAAGGTGAATACTTACGACTAAGAATGCGGGAAAAGTGGGGGCAGGGAGATATAACTTTCCCGGCTTGGAGGATTGTACATGGAGAATCCATCTCGTGGCTTGATGCGGGTGAACTCCTCTTCCTCGCCCTTGAACAGTTCGGACAGAATTTTTGCTGGAGCGGCAGCATTGTCCGGACCCTTATGCCCGCAGCGGGTGGCGTCATCCTTCCCGTTATAACACCACAAGGGGTGCCCACGATATTGAAGTGGCTGCACTCCCCGCATTATGCAAATCGACATAACTTCGATTATTGTCAATCCTGATTGAGCCAGTGCTTTGATCCGGTTCATCAGATAGAGGACTTCTCCGTTGTCTTCCGCCTAGGGGCTCCGTGGGCGCCAACTACGGCGCTTCTTCAAAGGAGCATTGTTGTACTCAGGAAGATCCCGCCGAACAGGGTCCGAAAGGGGGACGTCCTCCATATAAAACCATTCTAAAGGCCAGTCTTTGGATGGCTTCTTCGGGGTACCGGACAGGTATCCCGTATCTGCGATGCACCATATTTCGGCTCCGCCCACTCGATAAAGTGATTCCCTCAATGTGCGAGGGACAAGGCAGAATAGCCTTTTCCACAGCTTGAAGTGAGCCTCGCAGCCCAGGAACAACTCGCAGAGAGGAACATAGCCGGCGATATGTAGAATGGAGGCAGGGGTGAGATTGTGTAATTGGAGGATGTAGAACTCCAGGAGCCTGCGGAGGAACGGATGAATTGGAAATCCGAGTCCCCTTAGTAAATAAGGAACAAGGCAGACCCGTTCCCCCATGGAGGGACAAGGATAGCTCTCCGCTTGCGCCCCGCCATTGTAGGTGGCAAGCCCGGCTCGAACGGGCACCATATACGCCGGAGGGAGAAATCCCTTAGTCTGCAGCTCAACTAATTGACTGTGCGGGACTCAACACCTCTCCCAATCACCGGTCATAGGGCTATGGGGGCGGGAGGAGGAGCTACGGGGGTCGGCCATGCTGGAATGGATCTTTCTGGAACGCGCTCTGATGAATTCTCACTGGGGGAGGGTGGTATGGATCGGATCTAAGAATCCCCATTCCTTTAATAGACAATTTATTTATCTGGCTAGGGGGTGAAGGTAAAAACGCCCTGGTGCCTCGTATTCATTCGACGCGTGGGAGAAAGCCCTTATTGGGCAGAGACGCCAAGAGGTTCAACATTTATGGAGCCAGACACTGCTTACGAATACTTGAAAGTTGGAGAAGAACCCGCCTTGCAATGCCGAAGACAACACTGCGCGCCGGACTCATCGTCATTGAAGCCTGGTTCGAGGGCCACTGTCGATGACCTAACCGACATGCTCGACTTCGACTCCGAAGACATCGACGGTATGGACGACGATGCAGGAGATGAACAGGAACCACTGCCCACAGGGCACTGGACGCCCACTTCATCACATGACGTATACATGGTGGACACACCTAAAGAAAACGACGACGAGGAACAGAAGGATGCAACGAAGGGTTGTCCCCTCGAGAAGCAGTCAAAGCGGCGGCGTAAGCGCCGCTCCAAATCCCACCTCGGCAGAAACAATGATCATACAGACCCAGCGTTAGAGCAGGGTGAACCATCGCCGGACCATGGCAACACGGAGAATCAAACCGAACAACCCGATTCTGTCAAAGATAATAGTCCGGATGACATCACACCGGACAGACACCGGGAGCAACAGAATGCCCGTCAAAGGCTCGTTGCCACCGCGAGGAGTCTAAAAAAGCAGAAGCAAAGGCTCAAGGCTGCGCAAGACACACTTAAAATTAGATGGAGTAAAGTACTCAACACAGCAGCGAAGTACGGCGATAATTGCCCCACCAAGAGCTACCCGAAGTGGAAGTTGCTACCTAAATTCGATGAGGAGGCCTTAGACCCCCCGCAACCAAAAATAAAAACGGCCACCTGGCCGGACAGACGACCTCACGGCCAACATAGAGCGGCAAACAACGCCGCACATAAGCCAATATGCGATCCACGCGAGGGCTCGCATCAAAAGGACGGCGCAACCAGATCCATCTATGGACCACGCAAGCGCGCTCCAACATACAACGCAACACAACAAACATCCGAACAACGCGGTACACCCAGATACAGGGGTGCCGCACACCCCCTATGTTTCACCGATGAGGTGATGGACCATGAATTTCCAGAGGGATTCAAACCCGTAAACATAGAGGCATACGACAGAACAATAGACCCTGGGGTCTGGATTGAGGACTATATCCTCCATATCCATATGGCTCGAGGAGATGATCTCCACGCCATCAAGTACTAACCCCTCAAGCTCAAAGGGCCAGCTCGGCACTGGCTTAAAAGCCTCCCAGAAAACTCCATTGGAAGCTGGGAAGAGCTCGAAGACGCTTTTCGGGCAAAATTTCAAGGGACTTATGTCCGACCTCCGGATGCGGACGATTTGAGTCATAGAACTCAACAGCCCGGAGAGTCAGCCCAAAAGCTTTGGAACAGGTTTCTTACTAAAAAGAACCAAATAGTCGACTGTCCGGACAGCGAAGCCTTGGCAGCTTTTAAGCATAGCATCCGCGACGAATGGCTTGCCAGACACCTCGACCAAGAAAAGCCGAGAACAATGGCGGCATTAACAAGCCTCATGACCCGCTTTTGCACGGGTGAGGACAGCTGGCTAGCTAGATGCAGCACCAGCGACCCAAGTACATCCGAAGTTAGAGATGAAAACGGGAAATCACGACCCAGCAAAAATAATAAGCGCCGGAATAAAGAAGACAGCCCAAAGAGCATCGCGGTAAACACCGGATTCAGAAGCTCTTGGCTAAGTCAGCAAAAGCCGCCCTCTAAAGGCGCCAGAGGTGAACTGTCCAGCTTAAATAAAATACTGGACCAAATATGTCAGATCCATAGCACCCCTGGTAAACCCGCTAATCACATCCACAGAGAATGTTGGGTTTTCAAGCAGTCTGGCAAGCTCAACGCCGTACACAAGGGGCAGGATACACCAAGCGAAGAGGAGGATGAGCCTCTCAAGCAAGACACTGGTGAACAAAAGAAATTTCCACCAGAAGTCAAAACAGTAAACGTGTTACATGTGATCAAGGGGAGAAACAAAGCGGCACTCCCAGAGAAATATGCGCAAGGGACTATCACCGCGGAGTCCTGCCACTGGTCGTCTCAATCGATCACCTTTGACCATTGGGATTACTCAGCAAGTATCTGGCATGCAGGACGGGCTGCCTTGGTATTAGACCCAATAATTGACGAATACCACTTCACACGAGTCCTGATGGATGGTGGCAGCAATCTAAACCTGATATATCAGGACACAATCCGCAAAATGGGGATAGACCCAACGAAAATTTGCCTCAGCAATACTACCATTAAAGGAGTAACGCCAGGCTCAGGGGCTCATTGCACGGGCTCCCTGCTACTAGAAGTTATACTCGGCTTCCCCGATAACTTCCGTAGCGAAAATTTAACCTTCCACATTGCTCCGTTCCAAAGTGGCTATCAAGCACTACTTGGACATGAATCTTTCGCTCGCTTTAATGCAATACCGCATTACGCTTCCCTCACGCTTAAGATGCCCGGTCCACGTGGCATCATTACAGTAAATGGAAATATCGAGCGATCCCTGCGCACTGAGGAGGGTACGGCTACCTCGGCAGCCGCACACTAAAACGGCCTCACCAACTAAAGTATTCGATAGGTCGTCAAGACCACGGACACGGTTAGACGAGTCCGGCGCAGCTATATGTAATTTGTACAGGATTGATGGCCACACCCCTATCACAAATACAAGGGGCTCAACACGCGCAGACAAGTGGCAATTTTTACTCATCTTGAAATTTACATGGTTTCTTTAAAACCTACCTTTTTGCACGACAACTTTTCACCTAACTTCCTCTCTTTTACAGATGACCACCGTGCTACACCCGTCCAGGATACGGCACAACGAAGACACAGGCGCAGACGTGCAGCAGGGACCCGTCCCAAGGATTCTTTTTAGATTAAGACCCTGCATCAACCTTTTTTATTATCTCTTGTTGATATACATCCCTCGGATTCTCAGTATAATTGAGAAGGATGCTGGCATCTTGGCATGTGGCCACGTCAGAATAATGCACGTACCTGGACACCAGGGGCTTCTTACAAAGGGCACTGCTTAGGCCCGGTTTATGCCATAAAGACCGAATACTTTAGGGAGTGTTCGGCGTCACAAGTTTGGCCTTATATGCATCATCTCCGAATCATGTCTTTGGTCAAATGTTGGGTTTGCCCAGCTCCTATGTTTTGGTACCTTACGTTCCGCTCTATCGGCTAAGGTAGCACTAGGAGAACTACTACGATTGTGCCCCGGGTCATCCGGACGAGCGCCTCAGTAGAGAAAGCCGAAAACTGACTGTCATGATATAGCGTGAGACTGGTCAACCACTCAATGACCTATCAGAATGTAAGAATTCCTCCGCCTTAACGAAGGGCCGTTTCCCGGCCAGGCATGTACGCACCCCGAATTCAGGAGAGTGCGGAGCCACCAGGGGCTATATAGTAGCCCCACCGTCAAACTCCTATGGCTAAGTGAAAGTGTTAAAGCATTATAGTCTGGTTGCCTCGTTCGCTGCGCTATCACCTCCTTAATAGGGCCAAGACGTTGGGTTAAGTGTGAACACACGTCTTCTGTGAACACCTCCGCATTATATGTGTGGGGGCTGAAGCCGACGACTGCAATCTTTCAGGTTATACACATGTATACATAAACGGCCGCACAGGAGGCATCATATTACTTTCAGGAAAAAGTATAAACACAGCCCTAATAAATTTCATAAAAACATTGTGTTTACAATGGGAATACATGTCACTCAAACATAATATTCTTCGAGCATTGGGCCTCTATCAAACGAGCACCCTCGAGAACCTCCTCGAAATAGTGCTTGGCATCCACTCGGCCTATGGCCGAACCCTGTGCCGCAACAGTGGTAGCATCCATCTTCGCCCAGTATGCTTTAACACGGGCAAGGGACATCCGCGAGCCTTCTATGCATGCCGACCTCTTCATCGCATTGATGCGCGGCACCGCACCAAGGAACTACTGCACTAAGCTGAAATAGCTATTCAGCTTCGGCTTCTCCGGCCACAGTCGATCCACGACAGACATCATGGCGAGTCCGGACAACCTATTGAGTTCATCCCATTCGGCTAGCTGATCAGTAAATGGAAGCAGACGCTCTGGAACGTTAAATTGCGACCAGAACAGCTTGTCCACTTCACGATCTGTTTGATCTCGGAAGTATTTGGCCGCATCGACAGTGCTCGCCGCCAAGTCCATATATGTGTCTGCCGAACTCCATAGCCGATCCAGTGGGGCATACCGTGGATCTCCGAACTTCCTCCGTAGCATGAAGGGCTTCCCAGCCGCAATATCCCCGGCTTCACGCAGCTCCCCCTTCTTCGCTCTCATAGAAGAGCGGGTGTCTTTGGTCGTCATCGTGGCCTTTTCAGGTCCGTCGCCTTCACTCGGTTTTCTTCTTCAAGGAACTGGCAACGGTCGGCAGTATATTTTAACTTTACAGCCATCTTGGCCATTTTCTCTTTGCTCTCGCAATGCGCGGCCTTCTCATCCCTCAACTCTTCAGCCGCCTTCAAAGCAGCCGCATTGCTCCTCCTTGCTTGTTCTTTGTCTCGGGCAAGTTCCGCCCGAAGGGTCTCCACGGTGGCAGCTCCATATGTAGTCACAACATATTAAAGATACTGGCATCATGCTGCTCTTACTATGTGACATTCACCAGAAAGCATTACTTACCATGTGCCTCGTCAAGCCGCTTGTTAACAAGCACGATGTCGGCATCTGCCGCATCCAGTTGCCGCTTTAGTTCGGCAAACTCATTACTCCGGCTAGCCACCGGAGTTTCCATCACCTGCACATAAAGGCGGTTTGGTTACTACCTGGGACTATGATCCTCTGTTCGCCGCCATTCTCAACGACAACCAGAGTCTCAGGGGCTACTATCTACACAGGGCACACCTAAAAATGTGCGGTACTATCAAAAAGTATCACGTACCTCAAAGCCTGTCAGTAGACTCATAAAAGCTTCATGCAATCCGCTTTCGGCGGACGAAATTCTTTCCATCATCGTACCCATTAATGTACGGTGTTCTTCTGAGATGGCCACTCACTCCAACAGCTCCCTCAGTACATCCCACCGCATACCAGACGGTGTCGGACTCTTTTGTTTGCTCTCTTCAAGAGCCGGACACTGAGGACTTTGGGTGACTAAAGGATTATCTTCTTGCCTCACCGGATCCGGAGAGGCCCTCCGTGACGACACTTCAAGGTCGCCCGCTTCTTGAGTGGGGGAGTCCGGGGGAGGCGTTTCGCTCTCCATCATATCCGAAAGAAGATCCCCCGAAGACGAGCTCTGCTGAGAAGGGCTAAGATCCAAACTGCAAGATAAATGCTTCGGTTATTTTCCTCAGAGGTAAAGTGGTATATCCTCACTATTAAAGCACTTTTTGATTACTTATGGCTCGTTAGAAGGCAGATCCCCGCGTGGACTTTGTGCGGCAAGAGCACCCTCCAAGGCAGGACCCTCTGGTGGAGACTTCTTCTCCCGTTTGGAAACCTTGGTTTCCGGATCTTCAGGGGTAGTCCTCTTCCTTCCCCGGGGTGAGAGAATGCCAGATTCCTCCCCTTGGTTATCCTCCCTTGCGGAGGCGCCCGTTCCCTTGGTCGGAATGGGTAGCGGTGGAGGCCCGCTTTCTCCTCCTTTATTCCCCCCTTTATCTTCCTGAGAGGGCTCCGGGCAAGGTGCTAGCTCGAGCATCTTTTCCAGTACCGGATTCTCCAAGCCTTCCGGAAGGGGGTCCGAGCACCGGATCATCTTCGCCTTTGTTATCCAGTCCTGGTCAAAGAGCGATTTCTCAGAATAACATCACGATAAATGAAAGATGGTGTGTTCAGCTAGAGGATAGCTTACTTGGTCGGCGGTGCGGTTGCTGCTTAGGCCCACATCCTCGGTAGTATCCGGACACTCTATCTGGGGTCCAAAGAATGATCTATACATCTCCTCGTGCGTCAGGCCAAGGAAATTCTGAATAGCGCGCGGTCCTTCTGGGTTGAACTCCCACATGCGAAGGAGCCGGCGTTTGCATGGCTGGATTCGTCGAACCAGCATGACTTACATCACCATAATCAAACTAAAATCTCCTTCGAAGAGATCTTGAATGCGGCTCTGCAGTACAGGCACGTCCTTGGCTGGACCCCAGCTCAGCCCTCTGCTAATCCATGACATCAGTTGTGGTGGAGGGCCTGAGCGGAAAGCAGGGGCAGCCGCCCACTTGGCACTTTTGGGAGCTGTGATGTAAAACCACTCCCATTGCCATAATCCGGACACCTCTGGAATAGAACCCTTTGGCCATGGAGCTCTAGCGATCTTGCTTATTAATGCGCCTCCGCACGCTACATGCTGCCCCTCGACCATCTTCGGCTTCACGTCAAAGGTCTTGAGCCATAGGCCGAAGTGAGGGGTAATGCGGAGGAAAGCCTCACATACAACAATAAATGCTGAGATGTGGAGAAAGGAGTCTGGGGCTAGATCGTGGAAATCTAGCCCGTAATAAAACATCACCCCCCTAACGAAGGGATCCAAAGTGAGGCCTAGACCTCGAAGGAAGTGGGAGATGAACACGACATCTTCATTGGGTTCAGGAGTAGGGACAACCTGCCCTCGGACGGGCAGCCGATGCGAAACCTCGGCGGTCAGGTATCTGGCCTCTCTCAACTTCTTGATATCTTCTTCCGTAATGGAGGAGGGCATCCACCGGCCTTGAAGGCTAGATCCGAACATGATTGAAGGTCCGGAGCACCTGACCTGGGCTTTGGGTGTTAGAACTCGAGGCGGGGAAAGGATTTGATTGAGCACGGGAGGGAAAAAGTAAAAGCCTTGTCCCTTTATAAAGAGGGTGAATATCAAGCGTCCTCTCTGTAGCCGTTTGGGACTTGCCTATAATCTAGGAGTCCTAGATACGGTTGGGTTACCCATGACTATATTGATGAGAATCCCGTAATTAGGGGAACACGATCTCTGCTTTGACAAGACGTGTCAAGAAACCGCCTCGCGTTATGTGTGGAGCTGGTCGAAGAAAAACGGATCGAATAATTACCGGGCCATGGCATAATGTCGTGTTGCCGAAACATGTCAGCAGATTAGATTTGTGGAAATATTATTCTCCCTACGGTGGTATGTGGAACTTATTTTGCAGGGTCGGACACTATCCTTGTATTCCAATTCTTCCATGATGTATTCGGAGGAGGAACCCGGCTTGCAATGTTGAAGACAATACTGCACGCCGGACTCATCGTCATTGAAGCCTGGTTCAGGGGCTACTGAGGGAGTCCTAGATTAGGGGGTCTCCGGACAGCCGGACTATATTCTTTGGCCGGACTGTTAGACTATGAAGATACAAGATGGAAGACTTCGTCTTGTGTCCGGATGGGACTCTACTTGGCGTGGAAGGCAAGCTAGGCAATACGGATATGCATATCTCCTCCTTTGTAACCGAACTTGTGTAACCCTAGCCCTCTCCGGTGTCTATATAAACCGGAGGGTTTTAGTCCGTAGGACAACACACAATCATACCATAGGCTAGCTTCTAGGGTTTTGCCTCTCTGATCTCGTGGTAGATCTACTCTTGTACTACCCATATCATCAATATTAATCAAGAAGGATGTAGGGTTTTACCTCCATCAAGAGGGCCCGAACCTGGGTAAAACTTCGTGTCCCCTGCCTCCTGTTACCATCCGCCTAGATGCATAGTTCGGGACCCCCTACCCGAGATCCGTCGGTTTTGACACCGACAGCGGGTCTTGCACCTAGCGGTGCTTCCAGGACTTAATTCTTCTGTGCAGCAATGAGGATAATCCTCAAGTTACTGACCCAGTCCGTGTAGTTGCTACCATCATCTTTCAACTTAGCTTTCTCTAGGAATGCATTAAAATTCAAGGGAACGGTAGCACGGGCCATACATCTACAACACATAGACATGCAAATACTATCACATACCAAGTTCATGATAAATTAATGTTCAATTAATCATATTACTTAAGAACTCCCACTTAGATAGACATCCCTCTAGTCATCTAAATGATCACGTGATCCATATCAACTAAACCATGTCCGATCATCACGTGAGATGCAGTAGTTTTCAATGGTGAACATCACTATGTTGATCATATCTACTATATGATTCACGTTCGACCTTTCGGTCTCAGTGTTCCGAGGCCATATCAGCATATGCTAGGCTCGTCAAGTTTAACCCGCGTATTCTGCATGTGCAAAACTAGCTTACACCCATTGTATGTGAACGTAGAGCTTATCACACCCGATCATCACGTGGTGTCTCGGCACAACGAACTGTAGCAATGGTGCATACTCAGGGAGAACACTTGTACCTTGAAATTTAGTGAGGGGTCATCTTATAATGCTACCGCTGTACTAAGCAAAATAAGATGCATAAAAGATAAACATCACATGCAATCAAAATATGTGACATGATATGGCCATCATCATCTTGTGCCTTTGATCTCCATCTCCAAAGCACCGTCATGATTTTCATCATCACCGGCTTGACACCATGATCTCCATCGTAGCATCATTGTCGTCTCGCCAACTATTGCTTCTACGACTATCGCTGCCGCTTAGTGATAAAGTAAAGCAATTACATGGCGATTGCATTTCATACAATAAAGAGACAACCATAAGGCTCCTGCCAGTTGCCGATAACTTTTACAAAACATGATCATCTCATACACCAATTTATATCTCATCATGTCTTGACCATATCATATCACAACATGCCCTACAAAAACAAGTTAGACGGCCTCTACTTTGTTGTTGCAAAGTTGCTATCATGAATCTGTTCCTGTCATGCTCTATTTTTCTTACGTGAAATTGTTCATAAAACTTATCATGTTTGCATGGGTGCTACCATATTTTCCAAGCATCTTTGGTTAAAGTTCAGTAAGGGAGTTTTCTTCTATGCTTTTAGTACTAGCACGCCATGCCTTTGTTTGCCAGGATATGTTCATGTAGCATGTTGTTTGCTAACTCTAAACATTGCTTCCTGATGTTGTTTTGGCATGTTTAGTATTTTCTCCAAGTCAGTGAAGCTGATAACATTTGCATTTTTGCCATGCTATTTTGAGCTTGTTCTAGTAAGTACTAGCAGGACCTTAGTGTTCATGATTTGTAGAGCTTCACCTGTACTTTATGGTCGTGTGATTTGTTGCTATGTTGGAGTGATGTAGCATAGTTTCTTGTTGCATCCTAAGTGCTATGATGATGTTAATCGCAGATTTGCATCATTCTTGTTTTGCTTGTCTTTTGCAAACCGTGCATCCATTTCTGGTGATCCTTATATCGATTTTGACCGAAATCACTCACTCTTTCCAACAGCATACTTGGTTTGCCAAGTTGATGCCTTGATCATCCTTTCCCTTCCGGAGTACCCATATGTATTGCACGTCATACCTTGCATTCCATGCCATGTCTTGCATCATGTTGCTTGTGCATTGCACCGTGATTGATTGTTGTTCCGTTGCTTGTGTTCTTGCCTTGGGTACAGCCAGGAGACGAGTTCGTGAACGAGTACCTGTTGAGTACGCTAACGAGGATCAAGCTTTCGACAACTCTGAGAACTTTCAAGGCAAGATGACCATTACCCTCGATATCACTTCTATCTTTGCTTGCTAGTTGTTCGTTCTATCGCTATGTCGCGCTACCTATCACTTGTTTATCATGCCTCCCATATTGCCATGTCAAGCCTCTAACCCACCTTCCTAGCAAACCGTTGTTTGGCTAAGTTACCGCTTTTGCTCAACCCCTCTTATAGCGTTGCTAGTTGTAAGTGCCTTGCAGGTTGTTCCATGTTGCAACATGGATATGGTGGGATATCACAATATCTCTTATTTAATTAATGCATCTATATACCTGGCAAAGGGTGGAAGGCTTGGCCTTTTTCTCGGTGTTTTCTTCTACTCTTGCCGCCCTAATTTTTGTCATACCGATGTTATGTTCCTTGATTTTGCGTTCCCTATGCGGTTGGGGTTATGGGACCCTCTTGATAGTTCGCTTTGAATAAAACTCCTCCAGCATGGCTGAACCTTGGTTTTACATTTGCCTAACAACCTAAGCCTTTTTCCCTTGGAAGCAGCTAACCCGAGGGTCATCTTTATTTTAACCCCCCCCCCCAGGCCAGTGCTCCTTTGAGTGTTGGTCTGAACTAGGCAATGTCCGGCGCCCCCTGGGCAACCAGGGTCTCAGCTAACCCGACGTCTTGCCCATCCAGTGTGCCCTGAGAACGAGATGCATGTGACTCCTATCGGGATTTGTCGGCACATCGGGCGGTCTTGTTGGTCTTGTTTTACCATTATTTAAATGTCTTGTGACTGGGATTCCGAGACTGGTCGGGTCTTTCCAGGAGAAGAAATATCCTTCGTTGATCGTGAGAGCTTGTGATGGGCTAAGTTGGGACACCCCTGCAGCGTATAAACTTTCCAGAGCCGTGCCCGCGGTTATGTGGCAGATGGGAATTTATTAATATCCGGTTGTAGAGAACTTGACACTTGACTTAATTAAAATGATTCAACCGCGTGTGTAGCCATGATGGTCTCTTTTTGGCGGAGTTCGTGAAGTGAACATGGTTTGGGTTATGTTTGAACGTAAGTAGTTCAGGATCACTTCTTGATCACTTCTAGCTTCACGTCCGTTGCGCAGCATCTCATCTCACTCTTATTTGTGTATGTTAGCCACCATATTTGCTTAGCTCTTGCTGCAACTCCACCTCATTACCTTATCCTACCCATAAGCTTAAATAGTCTTGATGTTGCGGGTTTTGAGATTGCTGAGTCCTTGAGAGTCACAGATACTACCAAAATAGTTGCAGGTGCCAATGATGCCAGTGCAGGTGATGCTACCGAACTCAAGTGGGAGTTTGACGAGGACCTTGGTCGTTACTATGTTTCTATTCCTGATGATCAGTAGTGGAGCCCAGTTGGGACGATCGGGGATCTAGTAGTTGGGTTTCTCTTCTTTTCATTTGGCTTGTCTATAGTCGGACTATGTGTGTATTTTGGATGATGTGTGAACTTATTTAAGTATTTGTGTGACGTGGCGATTATAAGCCAACTCTCTTTATCCCTTTCTTGTTCATTACATGGGATTGTGTGAAGATGACCCTTCTTGCATCAAAACCACAATGCAGTTATGCCTCTAAGTCGTGCCTCGACATGTGGGAGATATAGCCGCATCGTGGGCGTTACATGGCAGTGATTGAAGAACTCTGTTAATGACACTATCATCGGGAAGATTAACTCCCAGCTGAGTCAAGTGGTTGTGGTACCCACACATTCTGAGTATGTGTACACTGATAGAACCATTCTCCTCCATTTTGCAGCTATAGAACTTGTTGGAGACTTCATATCTCTCAACTCGAGCATTTGCTTGAAATATTAACTTCAACTCTTGGAACATCTCATATGCTCCATGACGTTCAAAACGTCTTTGAAGTCCTGATTCTAAGTTATAAAGCATGGCACACTGAACTATCGAGTAGTCATCAGCTTTGCTCTACCAGACATTCATAACGTCCGGAGTTGCTCCTACAGCGGGTCTTGCACCTAGCGGTGCTTTCAGGACTTAATTCTTCTGTGCAGCAATGAGGATAATCCTCAAGTTAGTGACCCAGTCCGTGTAGTTGCTACCATCATCTTTCAACTTAGCTTTTCTAGGAACGCATTAAAATTCAAGGGAACGGTAGCACGGGCCATAGATCTACAACACATAGACATGCAAATACTATCAGGTACCAAGTTCATGATAAATTAAAATTCAATTAATCATATTATTTAAGAACTCCCACTTAGATAGACATTCCTCTAGTCATCTAAATGATCACGTGATCCATATCAACTAAACCATGTCCGATCATCATGTGAGATACAGTAGTTTACAAATGGTGAACATCACTATGTTGATCATATCTACTATATGATTCACGTTCGACCTTTCGGTCGCAGTGTTCCGAGGCCATATCTGCATATGCTAGGCTCGTCAAGTTTAACCCGCGTATTCTGCATGTGCAAAACTGGCTTACACCTGCGGTATGTGAACGTAGAGCTTATCACACCCGATCATCACATGGTGTCTCGGCACGACAAACTGTAGTAATGGTGCATATTTAGGGAGAACACTTGTACCTTGAAATTTAGTGAGGGGTCATCTTATAATGCTACCGCTGTACTAAGCAAAATAAGATGCATAAAAGATAAACATCACATGTAATCAAAATATGTGACATGATATGGCCATCATCATCTTGTGCCTTTGATCTCCATCTCCAAAGCACCGTCATGATTTTCATCGTCACCGGCTTGACACCATGATCTCCATCGTAGCATCATTGTCATCTCGCTAACTATTGCTTCTATGACTATCGCTACCGCTTAGTGATAAAGTAAAGAAATTACATGGCGATTGCATTTCATACAATAAAGAGACAACCATAAGGCTCCTGCCAGTTGCCGATAACTTTTACAAAACATGATCATCTCATACAACAATTTATATCTCATCATGTCTTGACCATATCATATCACAACATGCCCTACAAAACAAGTTAGACGGCCTCTACTTTGTTGTTGCAAGTTTTATGTGGCTGCTACGGGCTTCTAGCAAGAACCGTTCTTACGTACGCATCAAAACCACAACGATTTTTCGTCAAGTGTGTCGTTTTAACCTTCAACAAGGATCGGCCATAGTCAAACTTGATTCAACTAAAGTTGGAGAAACAGACACCCGCCAGCCACCTATGTGCGAAGCACATCAGTAGAACCAGTCTCATGAACGCGGTCATGTAATGTCGGTCCGGGCCGCTTCATCCAACAATACCGCCGAATCTTTATGTCTCAACCATTTCGAGACTCCTCGTCATGTGTGTGATCTCATCCGGGACTCCGAACAAACTTCTGTTCATCAAAACACTTAACTCATTATACAAATCGTCATCGAACATTAAGCGTGCGGACCCTACGGTTTCAGAACTATGTAGACATGACCGAGACACATCTCTGGTCAATAACCAATAGCGGAACCTTGATGCTCATATTGGCTCCTACATATTCTACAAATGTAACGCCCGGAGTCTGATGCGCCAGGTGTCTCCCAGTTATTCGCCATCGTTGCGATGTCATTCGCTTGCGTGTTGCATTTTTTCATGTCATCATGTGCATTGCATCATCATGTTCGTCTCTTGCATCTGGTATTTTTCTCCGTTGTTTGTTTCGGAATCCGGCACTCTCACACACACCCGTTGCACCTCTCAGATCTCGTTTCTTGAGCAAGAGAAAAACGTTCTCGGAATGGGCCGAGAGTTGACGAGTGGTCTTAGTATATCACCGGTAGACCTCCTATCAAATTTCGTTCCATTTGGAGGTCGTTTGATGCCCCAACGATTAACCGTCGGACCCCACTCTCTTTGCGGCCCAACACCCCTTCACAACAGCCCACTAGCCCATCTAAACCCCCTCCATACTCTCCGTCGTTGGAACACGATCGTGCGGGCAAAAACCGCATCTCAATAGCCCTCTCCTTCCTCCCTATGCCTATATAAACAGCCTCCCCCTCCAAAAATTCGAGTAAAAACCCTAGCTCTCTCCTCCTTGTGCCGCCGGACAAGTCCGTCCGCCGGCCCAAACCAATCAGAAGCCGCCACCTCACCTCCCTCGCCCCCACTTCGCCGCCGTGCGCCGCCGCCGTCGGCCACCACCTCCGCCCGCCACCGTGCGACGCGTGCCGCTGCCACCACCTCTCGCTTCGGCCACCGCACCTCCCTCGCTCGCCCTGCGCCACCGACCATCGTCGCCAACCTCCGGCGAGCCCACCACCGCCGGACCCGTCCCCGTTCGGATCTGGTCAGGTGGACCAAATCCACCGGGATCCCAACCGAACACATCGCCTCCACGCCCGGATCCCTCCGTCCCGCTCGACCTCGTCCAGTTTTTTGGAGGTTGATTTTTCACTAAGTCCCATATTTCCAACGATATGTGTGCATCTTCATCATGGCATAACTTTGTGCATGTGGCTCCGTTTTGCGTGTATGATATGTCAAATTGTTCATCTTTGAGTGCTCTAGATGATGGTGTAGTTTGTATGCATGTTACTATTGATATTGATGTCTTAATCATCGTTGCAAAAGTGCTAAATGTTATAACCTGCTGAAAATTGATGTAACTTGCTGATTTGTCTTTTTCATAGCATTTTGTGTGTTTATCTTTTGAGCATCATGTCAACATGTTTTAGGAGCATCTTCATGCCATCTTTACAGTGGTGCAATCCATGTAATTTTATGTGCCTTGTGGTGACTAGCACAAGCTTGCAAAGTGTGCCACTTGATGTTTGTTGTTTTCTGAGACAGTGATTTTTGCTAAGTCTGTAACTGTTACATTATGTTGCCCTGTTAACTTGATGCTACCATCAATTCCATGCATAATCTGGAGATGCCTAGTTGACATGTTTTGATTCCATGTTATGCTCTATCATGTCATGCCTTTTGGTGCCTCATATATGTCCTATAGCATATGTTTTCATTGCCATGAACATGCCTAGATAATGTTCTAGTTTGCTATTAACTTCATGATGCCATGGTGTGAGCTTGTTATTAATTAATCTATGCCTCTTTTGGAGATGCTCCAGTTACATGGTTTGAAGTATGCTATGAGTACTTTGTCCACGTGCCAAGATTGATAATTTTGGACTTCATATGACATCTGTTCCAAGCTTGCATACATGTTATGATGATGTTGTTGTTTTACACTTGCTGAAACTGTTACAACATTCAAACTTCTCTTGATGGTTCCCACTAGTACATGAGTCATATGGTTATGATGCCTTGATGTTATTTGCTCATTGTTATGTGTACTTTGATGTCATACCCTTGGTTGTTATATAACTTGCTTTAGTTTGTCTCTTTCTTGCTCTCAAGTTGCCATCATGCTAAATATGTCAACCTATTAACAGTATGTTCCATTTTGCAAGAGTCATAGTAATTACTCAATGCATCATATGAACTTGTGCGGATGGACTAAGTTGAATTATATCATGTCTACAACATGTCCATGTCTTTTTCATAATTATTAAAGTTGCTATGCTTGCTGTTATGTGCCTCCAAAGTCAGCATCATAATGTTGTTTTGCATTCCCAGATTTTCTTTAAATCTGAGAATCAGCTTATATCATATTTGCATCTTGTCTTGATGATTTCCATGAACCTGTTGCTCATATGGTTATGCCATGTTGTGTGTTTTGAGCTCCACGATATGTACTAGCATGACATGCTTTTGCTTGCCATTTTCTTGCACTGTAGCTTAATTATTTCTTGCCTCCAACATGCCATCGTATAAACTCTGCTCATGCATATGCTCTGTTTTTCACAAAGTCATAATCCGTGTTATCAAGTTGCTTTTTGCATTGATCATCTTGGATTAATCTTGATGCCTATGAACCTTAACCTTAATGATATTTGAAGCATGTTATCTGTACATGAAGTGTATATCAATTTTGTGTCCATATGTTTCCTCTAGCATGTTGTTCCCTTGATTGCAAAGTGCTTAGTTGCTGTTTTGGGCAGATTGTGGTTGAAACTTGTATTGAGTGTATGTGTTGAACCATTGCTCCGTTTGGAGTATGTTCTATATGTAACTTGCTTGGTTTTGCATGTAGTTTCATCATGCCATATATGTTACATCCATGTTTTGAGTGTGTTTTCTTGATGTTTGAATGCATTTTGCATCAATGTCATGTTTAACTTGTTTTGCTCATGTCTTCTAGGCCGTAGCTCTGAATTAAACGAACTTTATATGGAACTTGACTAGAAAACCATGTAGATCATCTTGGTGCACGTTAACTTGTTGTTTAACAAATTCAACATAATGTTTTGTTCAGATCTGGACCATTTTTGAAATTTTCATATGGGGAGTTTCCGGAAGTGTTATGTGTTGATTCCGACCTCATTTAAACTTGATTTGATGTGTTGTTCTTGTATGCATCATCACTTGCCATGAGTAGCATCATGTAGCCTTGTCATGCATCATACTTGGTTGAGCATCATGTCATGATATGTGTTGTGTGTTTACCATGTTGTTTGCTTCTTTCCGGTTGTGCCCCTTCTCGATAGTTCCTGTTTCGTTGCGATTGTGAGGATTCGTTCGACTACGTGAGATCGTCTTCTTCATGGACTCGTTCTTCTTCCTAGCGGGATTTCAGGCAAGATGACTGTCACCTTGGATCTCACTACTATCTTTGCTATGCTAGTTGTCTCGTTGTTATCGCTATGTCGCGCTACCTGCCACTTGTTTATCAAGCTCCCTAATTGCCATGATAGCCTCTAACATTTTCTCCCGTCCTAGCAAACTGTTGTTTGGCTATGTTACCACTTTGCTCAGCCCCTCGTATAGTGTTGCTAGTTGCAGGTGCAGTTGCAGGTTGTTCCATGTTGGGATATGGATATCTTTGGGATATCACAATATCTATTGTTTAATTAATGCACATATATACTTGGTAAAGGGTGGAAGGCTCGGCCTTTTGCCTAGTGTTTTGTTCCACTCTTGTCTCCCTAGTTTCCGTCATACGATGTTATGTTCCTTGATTTTGCGTCCCTAACATGGTGAGGGTTTATTGGCCCCTCTTGACAGTTCGCTTTGAATAAAACTCTTCCATCAAGGCCCAACATTGGTTTTAACTTTTTCCATAATAAAACTTGAACTAAATAATTAATTGGCATAGGGCGTCATGAACCCGAGGATTCTTTCTACATACCAAGGCCTAGTGCCGATGGTGTTGGTCCCAAACTAGAGCACTGTGCGGGGCCGTCCCTTGGCAACTTGGGGTATTTTGGCACCTATACGCATAGCTCATCCGTCGTGGCCTGAGACGAGATACGCACGGCTACTATCAGGGTATTGGCACGTCGGGAGGTCTTGCTGGATTAGTTTTACCATTGTCGAAATGTCTTGTGCACCGGGATCCCGAGTCTGATCGGAGGGTCCCGCGATGGAGGATTGTCTCTGTGGATCATGAGCTTGTCATGGGCAAAGTTCAGACACCCCTGCAGGGTTTAAACTTTTGAGAGTCGTGCATGCAGTTATGTGGAAGATGGGAATTTGTTAATGTCCGGTTGTAGAGGACTTGAAGTAAACTCAATTAAAATACACCAACCGCGTGCGTAACCATGACTATCTCTTTTCGGGGAAGTTCGAGAGGAGAACACGGTTGGGTTATGTTTGAACGAAAGTAGTTCAGGATCACTTCTTGATCATTACTAGTTTGCGACCATTTGCATAGTTTCTCTTCTTACTCTTGTACTCGTATGTTAGACACCACACATGCTTAGTCACTTGCTGCAACCTCACCACTTATCCTTTTCATACCCACTAAGCTTTGCAAGTCTTGATACCCATGTTAATGGGATTGCTGAGTCCTCGTGGCTCACAGATTACTACACCAACAGTTGCAGGTATAGGTAATGCGATGATCGTGACGTGAGAGCGATGTTTACTTGTTTTGGAGTTCTTCTTCGTCGATCTTGGGATAGGTTCCTGGTCGGCAGCCTGGGCTAGCAGGGTGGATGTCGTTTGAGTTTCTATTTGTGGTTCATCCGTACTCGGATGTTGTTCTCATGTATGATATTTGTTGTATTCTTGTGGCCTTTGTGTGCCTTTGTATGTATCCCGAACTATTATGTAATGGTACGATGTAATGATATCCAACTTGCAAAAGTGTGTCAATATGCGGTTCTATCCTTGGTGGGACCTTTGATTTCCTTTAGGATAGAGTCGCATATTGGGCGTGACAACGAAGATCTTTATCGGTCAAGCCGCATAACAACATACGTTATTCCCTTTGTCATCGGTATGTTACTTGCCCGAGGTTCGATCGTCGGTATCATCATACCTAGTTCAATCTCGTTACCGGCAAGTCTCTTTACTCGTTCCATAATGCATCATCCCATAACTAACTCATTAGTCACATTGCTTGCAAGCCTTATAGTGTTGTACATTACCGAGAGGGCCCAGAGATACCTCTCCGATACACGGAGTGACAAATCCTAATCTTGATCTATGCCAACTCAACAAACACCATCGGAGACACCTGTAGAGCATCTTTATAATCACCCAGTTACGTTGTGACGTTTGATAGCACACAAGGTGTTCCTCCGGTATTCGGGAGTTGCATAATCTTATAGTCAGAGGAACATGTATAAGTCATGAAGAAAGCAATAGCAATAAAACTAAACAATCATGATGCTAAGATAGCGGATGGGTCTTGTCCATCACATCATTCTCTAATGATGTGATTCCGTTCATCAAATGACAACACATGTCTATGGTCAGGAAACTTAACCATCTTTGATTAACGAGCTAGTCATGTAGAGCCATACTAGGGACACTTTGTTTGTCTATGTATTCAGACATGTACTAAGTTTCCGGTTAATACAATTCTAGCATGAATAATAAACATTTATCATGAGATAAGGAAATATAACAACTCTATTATTGCCTCTAGGGCATATTTCCTTCAATTACATCAAAGATGATTATCTTATGAGAGCTAACAAACTATGTATCACTGAGTCTTCTCTCCGTTTGTTAATTTTTCAAAAGGCTCATGGAGGAGGACTAATGGACACTTTGGACGAGACAAAACATACGCTATGCTCTCCAAGAACTATTTTTGGTCCAAGATGTTCCGCAACGTCTCCCGCTTCACCAACCGGTGCTCTACATGTCGGAAAGCTAAATATAAAGCTCAACCTCATGATCTTTATATGCCCCTTCCAATACCATATCACCCATGGGAAGATATTACTATGGATTTTGTGCTTAGTTTGCCTAGAACTAGAAAAGACAAAGATTTTGTGTTTGTTGTTGTGTACCGATTCTCTAAGATGGCTCATTTCATTCCGTACAACACGATAGACGATGCTTCACATGTTGCAAATATATTTTGTAGAGAAATCTTGTGCCTCCATGGATTACCCAAGAAGATTGTCTCGGACCACGACGTCAAGTTCTTGAGTTACTTTTGGAAGACTTTATGCACCAAGCTCAGAATCAAGCTTTTGTTCTCATCGGCATACCATCCTCAAACCAACAGCCAAACGGAGGTGACGAACCACACACTCTCCAATCTACTTCGTGTCTTGATCAAGAAGAACATCAAGGAGTGGGAGGAGTGTCTACCAATCGCCGAGTACGCCTACAACCACGCAAGGCATTCGACTACCGGCAAGTCCCCCTTTGAGGTCGTCTATGGTTTCAATCCGTTGTCCCCATTGGACATTCTTCCTCTACCACTAAAAGAGTGCATCAACATGGACGCATGATGTAGTGGAACCCTATATGGCCGATCTTTCATGAAAGGAGCGGATCCCGCGAAGAACACGAAGAACACGAGGGGAAACACGAGAGAATCAATTAAACCAACAAGAACAATCACACATGTGCTAGATCCTCGAAATACAAAGAGATACACGATCCAAATCCAACAAGGGACGATACAAAGGGTAGCCGGTTCTTCTCCGTGAGGAGGTCTTGAATCCACAAGGGGATCTTCCCGTAAAGGGGTCTTGAATCCAAGGTGGATCTTCTCCGAAGAGGGGCCGCGGTCTTTCTCAAGGAGTAGATCCGATATGGATGAGTGAAGCTCTATCTCATAAATGAGCTAACACAACGCTAACCCTAACTAGGAGGAGGTGGAGGAGTATATATAATATAGGTCCACGAAGGTGTAAGTGGGGGATACATGGGCCTTGGCCCGATACTCTGCGCAGAGACAGGCGCCGGTCGTCCGACGGGTACCGGACGTCCGGTGGCTCGCGAGGGTCTGGTCGTCCGGTACTTGTCGGACGTCCCGCGTTTTGGCTCGGGATAGCTGGCACCGGATTTCCAGAAGTGGCCGGTCGTCCGGTCGTCGGTCTTCCGGGGGCGTCGGACGTCAGCTCGTTTAACTCAGGCTTCAGGCTCCGGATTTCCGGAGATGTTCGGACGTCTGGCTGTTGGAGGGGGGTCGGACGTTCGGTAAGGACCAGTCATCCGGCGGCTGTAGCCTCCGGGCAGCTCCTTCTCTTGTTCCTCACGGTTGGTGTCATCACCGTCTTGTCCATGGTCTTCCTCTTGGTTCCTGGTCATGCATAGCACACATGTTTGAGGTAGTAGCCATGTCTCGCATGTGGAAAGTGACGATTTGGAGAGGAGCGAGTTCACCTTGTGTCTGATGGCGTATGTTTGAGGTCTCGTCGTATGTTCTCTTGGGGCTTGGAGAATAGTCGGAGTGTACATGGGGATGAATGTGGGATGCTCCGCATCATCTCCCCCCCCCCCTGGGAAAGATCCGACCTCGGATCATGATCCTCATCACCATGGAAACGGTTGTCGTGGACGGACTTGTAGTTGGACGGAGTTGAAGGCATGGCGCAATCCAAGTACTCCAAGGTGTCTCCGGTATGTGGTACATGCAAAATGAGCAAACATAAATTACACTTGGAAATACAATGGTTAGCGCACACAAAGTGTTCATCATAGAAGAATGAGTTCGTTCGGCAAGATTGTTCGTGACAAAGCTCATGAAGCTTAGGAATATGATATAGAATGATATGCAAAGCATTCATTGTGCACACAAATGTATTGTGAATATGATCAATGCAACCATGGTGCAAAATGATGTCATAATGGGATGGTTTATCAAAAGCATGAACATGGTAATGGGTGCTCAAAATGAGTATGTGATCATGCAATTGATGATGGGCAATATGATCATGATGTATGAATATGCCATCAAGGTAGATCACAACAAATTTGCTAAGAAAATGCACAAGCTCATATATCATGGATGACATGGGGATACAAGATGCAACAAGGCAATCATAATGTGAGTCAATCCATGCATAAGATGCAAATTTCTCATGTGTATGATATGTCTATCTAGCATGACATGTGTGAGCACAATCAACAAATATGGAGGTGTTTATGTACCAATGCTCGATGTCGTGGCATGAGTGGAGGTTCGAAGGTGCATCCAATAAGTCCGAGTGCTCCTCAATGTGAAGGTCCATAGAGCCAACTGATACGTCTCCAACGTATCTATAATTTTTTATTGTTCCATGCTATTATATTATCAACCTCGGATGTTTTATATGCATTTATATGCTATTTTATATGATTTTTGGGACTAACATATTAACCTAGAGCCTAGTGCCAGATTTTGTTTTTTCCTTGTTTTTGAGTTTTGCAGAAAAGGAATACCAAACAGAGTCCAATTTACGTGCCAATTTTTGATGATTTTTTATGGACCAAAAGAAGACCCCGGAGTAAAAGAGTTGGGCCAGAAGAGTCCCGGGCCGTCCACGAGGGTGGGGGGCGCGCCCACCCCCCCACCCCCCCCGGGCGCATGGGCCTGCCTCATGGACGACTCAGGCACCTTGACGTGAGACCGATGCTAAAAATTCCTATAAATACAGAAACCTCCAGAAAATAACCTAGATCGGGAGTTCCACCGCCAAAAGCCTCCGTAGCCAACGAAAACCAATCTAGACCCGTTCCGGCACCCTGCTGGAGGGGGGAATCCCTCTCTAGTGGCCATCTTCATCATCCCGGCGCTCTCCATGACGAGGAGGGAGTAGTTCACCCTCGGGGCTGATGGTATGTACCAGTAGTTATGTGTTTGATCTCTCTCTCTCTCTCGTGTTCTTGAGTCGGCACGATCTTTATGTATCGCGAGCTTTGCTATTATATTTGGATCTTATGATGTTTCTCCCCCTCTACTCTCTTGTGATGAATTGAGTTTTCCCTTTGAAGTTATCTTATCGGATTGAGTCTTTAAGGATTTGAGAACACTTTATGTATGTCTTGCATGTGCTTATCTGTGGTGACAATGGGATATCACGTGATCCACTTGATGTATGTTTTGGTGATCAACTTGCGAGTTCCGTGACCTCGTGAACTTATGCATAGGGGTTGGCACACGTTTTCGTCTTGACTCTCCGGTAGAAACTTTGGGGCACTCTTTGAAGTTCTTTGTGTTGGTTGAATAGATGATTCTGAGATTGTGTGCTGCATATCATATAATCATACCGACGGATACTTGAGGTGACATTGGAGTATCTAGGTGACATTAGGGTTTTGATTGATTTTTGTCTTAAGGTGTTATTCTAGTACGAACTCTATGATAGATCGATCAGAAAGGATAACTTTGAGGTGGTTTCGTACCCTACCATAATCTCTTCGTTTGTTCTCTGCTATTAGTGACTTTGGAGTGACTCTTTGTTGCATGTTGAGGGATTGTTATATGACCCAATTATGTTATTATTGTTGGGAGAACTTGCACTAGTGAAAGTATGAACCCTAGGCCTTATTTCAACGCATTGCAATACCGTTTACGCTCATTTTTATCTTTAGTTACCTTGCTGTTTTTATATTTTTAGATTACAAAAACCTATGTCTACCATCCATATTGCACTTGTATCACCATCTCTTCGCCGAACTAGTGCACCTATACAATTTACCATTGTATTGGGTGTGTTGGGGACACAAGAGACTCTTTGTTATTTGGTTGCAGGGTTGTTTGAGAGAGACCATCTTCATCCTACGCCTCCCACGGATTGATAAACCTTAGGTCATCCACTTGAGGGAAATTTGCTACTGTCCTACAAACCTCTGCACTTGGAGGCCCAACAACGTCTACAATAAGAAGGTTGTGTAGTAGACATCAAGCTCTTTTCTGGCACCGTTGCTGGGGAGGTTAGCGCTCGAAGGTATATCTTTAGATCTTGCAATCGAATCTTTTAGTTTCTTGTTTTATCACTAGTTTAGTCTATAAAAGAAAACTAAAAAGATGGAATTAAGGGTACCTCATATGCTTCATCTTTTTAATGTCTTTCATGAAAATAAGGATTCTGATAATTGTGCCAAAGTGTTAGAAGAAGAATGCATTAGAATGTTTGGCACTAAATCTTTGAATGATGAGCATGATTGCAATGTTATTAGTATGAACTCTTTGAATATCCATAGTACTAATAATGATTGCACTAGTCATGATGAAAATGTCTCTTATAAGCATGTCAACTTTTGTGGAATACATAGAGCTTGCAAGAACACACCAAATAGGGAAGATAGATTTTGCAAGAGGCACAGGTATTTGGAAACTAAATGGTTGCAAGAAAGGCTAGATGATTGTGCTGAAAGATTCAATAGTTATCGCCATCCTTGTGAACTTTGCAATGAACATGGTCATTTAAAGCTCCAATGCTATTTGTTTCATGATCAAATCGTGTCCAAAAATTGTGATAACTTGATTACACTTGAGCATCATAAAGCGCTTAGTCTTCTTTTGGGGTATGAAGAAATGAAACGTATAACTGAGGGTATTCCAAAATTTAATCTTGATAGATTTGTTGATTTTGATCTAGAAGAAATTTTTATGTATTGTGCGGTGAATTGCATTGAAAATACTTATATTGCCAATTAGATAAAGACAAGAAAACAAATAGAAGATGAAGAGAATACTAATGAAAGGGAATATACTTCCCAATATTCTCCTATTATTTCTTATGATGAATCAGGTAACGAGGAGGAGCCTCCTATTCAACCAATCTCATTAATAAGGAGCTTCGAAAAGAGGATTAAACCCACACATGATGTGAAGAAGAAAAAGAAAAGACGGAGAAGCAGAGGTAAAAATGTATCCCTCCCAAATGATGTTGCTCCTATTACTCATTGTGATGATGATAATTGTTATACTATTGGTGCTATCCATACTATTAATGATGAGAGTGATTATGCTTATGATATGGAAAGGCCCAAGCTTGGGGATGCTATGTTTGATGAGAATGACATGTTTGAGAATGTATTTGCTGCAATTAATGTTTGTCCCAAGCTTGGGGATGCTACGTTTGATGAAGATGATATTTTTAGTCTCCCAAGTTTTGATGAGCAAATTTATTATGATGATAGCTTGCCTCCTATGTATGATGGTTATATTGATGAAAGTGGGTTTGGAAGAGTGTCAACTTTAGGAAGTAATGATCCCACTATTTTGGAGGAGGTTGAATCTTATTTTGACAATTATGAAAGTGGATTTGGAGAGGTCAACACTTTATTTAGTAATGATTCCACTATCTTGGAAGAGGTTCAATTGATTATGATGAGAACAAAGTTGCTACTTATGATGATTATTGTGATCAAACTTATGCTAAAAAAGTAGTGATGATTATATTTATAAAACTTGTCATGATTATTATTACCCTCTTTCTAAAAATTACTCTTTTAATGTGGAAACAATTTACAGTATTCGAGTTTTTCATGATACTCCCACTATTCCGATTGAGAAGAATCTTGCTTATGTGGAGAGTAGTAAATTTTCTATGCTTGTAGATCATGAAAAGAATGCTTTATGTGATGGTTATATTTTTGAATTCATTCATGATGCTACAGAAAATTATTATGAGGGAGGAACATATGCTTGTAGGCATTGCAATAATATCAAGTTTCCTCTCTATGTGCTTAAAGTTTTGAAGTTATACTTGTTTTACCTTCCTATGCTAGTTGATTATTGTTCCCATAAGCTGTTTTCTCACAAAATCCCTATGCATAGGAAGTGGGTTAGACTTAAATGTGCTAGTCATATTCTTCATGATGCTCTCTTTATGTTTCAATTCCTATCCTTTATGTGAACATCATTGAAATCATCATGCCTAACTAGGGGCGTTAAACGATAGCGCTTGTTGGGAGGCAACCCAATTTTTATTTTTGTTCCTTGCTTTTTGTTCCTGTTTAGTAATAAATAATTAATATAGCCTCTGTTTATATGTGGTTTTATGTTTTAATTAGCATCCGTTCCAAGTAGAACCTTTGGGAAGACTTGGGTGAAGTCTTTGCGATCTTGCTGTAAAAAACAGAAACTTTAGCGCTCACGAGATTTGATGCTATGTTTTACTGGAGAGTGATAATTAGTTTATTATTTTTTCATATGATTAATATATAAATTCCTCACTTCCATCAATTTCTTTTAGAATTTTTGGGGTTCCATAAGTATACGTTTGATCCAGATTACTACAGACTGTTCTGTTTTTGACAGATTCTGTTTTCTATGTGTTGTTTGCTTATTTTGATGAATCTATGAGTAGTATCAGAGGGTATGAACCATAGATGAGTTGGAATACAGTTGATATTACACCAATATGAATTTAGAATGAGTTCACAATAGTACCTAAGTGGTGATTTATTTTCTTATACTAATGGAGCTTACGACTTTTCTGTTAAGTTTTGTGTTGTGAAGTTTTCAAGTTTTGGGTAAAGATTCGATGGACTATGGAATAAGGAGTGGCAAGAGCCTAAGCTTGGGGATGCCCAAGGCACCCCAAGGTAATATTCAAGGACAACCAAGAGCCTAAGCTTGGGGATGCCCCGGATGGCATCCCCTCTTTCGTCTTCGTTCATCGGTAACTTTACTTGGAGCTATATTTTTATTCACCACATGATATGTGTTTTGCTTGGAGTGTCATTTTATTTTCTTTTGTTTTGCTTGCTGTTTGAATAAAATACCAAGATATGGAATTATTAAATGTTAGAGAGTCTTCACATAGTTGCATAATTATTTGACTACTCCTTGATCCTCACTTATATCTTTTGGAGTAGTTTGTCATTTGCTCTAGTGCTTCACTTATATATTTTTAGAGCATGATGGTAGTTTTATTTTGAATAAATAGATGAACTCTGATGCTTCACTTCTATCATTTTGAGAGTCCTAAACAGCATGGTAATTTGCTTTGGTTATGAATTTAGCCCTAATATGATGGGCATCCAAGAGGGATATAATAAAAACTTTCATATAAAGTGAATTGAATACTATGAGAAGTTTGATACTTGATAATTGTTTTGAGATATAAAGGTGGTAATATTAGAGTTGTGCTAGTTGAGTAATTGTGAAATTGAGAAATACTTGTGTTGAGGTTGGAAAGTCCTGTAGCATGCATGTATGGTAAACGTTGTGCGACAAATTTGAAGCATGGTGTGTTCTTTGATTGCTTTCCTTATGAGTGGCGGTCGGGGACGAGCGATGGTCTTTTCCTACCAATCTATCTCCCTAGGGGCATGCATAGTAGTACTTTGCTTCGAGGGCTAATAAACTTTTGCTATAATTATATGAGTTCTTTATGACTAATGTGAGTCCATGGATATTACGCACTCACACCCTTCCATCATTGCTAGCCTCTTCGGTACCGTGCATTGCCCTCTCTCGCCTTAAGAGTTGGTGCAAACTTCGCTGGTGCATCCAAACCCCGTGATACGATACGCTCTATCACACATAAACCTCCTTATATCTTCCTCAAAATAGCCACCATACCTACCTATTATGGCATTTCCATAGCCATTCCAAGATATATTGCCATGCAACTTTCCACCGTTCCGTTTATTATGACACGCATCATCATTGTCATATTGCCTTGCAGGATCATGTAGTTGACATTGTATTTGTGGCCAAGCCACCATGCTAATTTTTCATACATGTCACTCTTTATTCATTGCATATCCCGGTACACCGCCGGAGGCATTCATATAGAGTCATATTTTGTTCTAAGTATCGAGTTGTAATTCTTGAGTTGTAAGTAAATAAAAGTGTGATGGTCATCATTATTAGAGCATTGTCCCATGTGAGGAAAGGATGATGGAGACTATGATTCCCCCACAAGTCGGGATGAGACTCCGGACGAAAAAAAAAGAGGCCATAAAAAAGAAGGCCCAAAAAAACAAAAAATTGAGAGAAAAAGAGAGAAGGGGCAATGCTACTATCCTTTTACCACACTTGTGCTTCAAAGTAGCACCATGATCTTCATGATAGATGATGTAGGGTAGGAACCCTAATCGGCCGATCTTTCACGAAAGGAGCGGATCCCGCGATGAACACGAAGAACACGAGGAGGGAAATGAGGGGGAAAACACAAGGGGAACACGAGAGAACACTCAAACCAACAAGAATTATTACACAAGTGCTAGATCCTCGAAACACGATAGGAGATACAAGATCCAAAGTCAACAACGGACGATATGAAGGTAACCGGTCTTCTCAGTGAGGAGGTCTTGATGTTCTTCTTCGCAAGGAGGTCTTGAATCCAAAGGGATCTTCTCCGAAGAGGGGTTGTGGTCTCTCTCGTGGAGTACATCCGATGTGGATGAGCAATGCTCTATCTCTAAAATGAGCTAAACCAATGCTAACCCAAGCTAGGATGAATAGGAGGTCTATTTATAGTCTTAGTGCAAATGGGGGGAGAAAGGTGGGGGTACATGGGCTTCGGGCCTGAAACTGGACACAGCCAGGTACCGGACGTCCGCTGGGGGCCGGTTGTCCGGTGGCTCACGGGCGGCCGGACGTCCGGTAGTAGCCGGTCGTCTGCTGGTTCTGGCTCGGATGTGGAAGTTGCGGATTTCCGGAAGGGGCCGGTCATCCGGTCACCGGACGTACGGCGGCGTCGGACTTCCGCTCGTTTGGCTCGGGTGCGATGTCGACGATCATCCGGTCCAGGCCGGACGTCCGCTCATTATAGCTCGGCTGGGGCTTTAGGCTTCGGATTTCTGGTCCTGGCCGGTCGTCCAGTGGTTGGGGCTTCAGGCTCCGGACGTCCGGTCCCGGCCGGTCGTCCTGTGGCTGGGGCTTCGTCCGCAACTCTCCTTCTTCTTCTTCGTCTTCACGCCCATCTTCCCCTTCTGATCCTCCTTGCTCCTTAGCTTCTTCATGGCCAACTCCTTGATACCTGAGTATGCACAATGTCTCCATTTGAGGTAGTAGCCATGTCTCATCTGCATCGATGTGAACTTGTGAGAGGAGAGATGTCACCTCGGTTTCGAGAGCTCTTGCACGTGCTCGTGTCATGGGTCCGCTAGGCACTTGGTGAGATGATCGTATATCCATGGAGATGGCCTTGGGATGCTCCGCATCAATAGAGAGTCTCCTATGTTGTCACTTTCATATACTAGTGGGAATCTTTCATTATAGAACTTGGCTTGTATATTCCAATGATGGGCTTCCTCAAATGCCCTAGGTCTTCGTGAGCAAGCAAGTTGGATGCACACCCACTTAGTTTCTTTGATGAGCTTTCGTATATTTATAGCTCTAGTGCATCCGTTGCATGCCAATCCCTACTCCTTGCATTGACATCAATCGGTGGGCATCTCCATAGCCCATTGATTAGCCGCGTCAATGTGAGACTTTCTCCTTTTTGTCTTCTCACATAACCCCTATCATCATACTCTATTCTACCCATAGTGCTATGTCCATGGCTTGCGCTCATGTATTGCGTAAGGGTTGAAAAGGCTGACGCACAATTTTACTTTCCATCATACTCACGAAAGATATTAAAAATATGAAGCGTATGAGGGAAACTTAATTCCATTTTTTGTAATTTTCTTTTATAGACTAAACTAGTGATAAAACAAGAAACTAAAAGACTCGATTGCAAGATCTAAAGATATACCTTCAAGTTCTAACCTCCCCGGCAACGGCGCCAGAAAAGAGCTTGATGTCTACTACACAACCTTCTTCTTGTAGACGTTGTTGGGCCTCCAAGTGCAGAGGTTTGTAGGACAGTAGCAAATTTCCCTCAAGTGGATGACCTAAGGTTTATCAATCCGTAGGAGGCGTAGTATGAAGATGGTCTCTCTCAAACAACCCTGCAACCAAATAACAAAGAGTCTCTTGTGTCCCCAACACACCCAATACAATGGTAAATTGTATAGGTGCACTAGTTCGGCGAAGAGATGGTGATACAAGTGGTATATGGATAGTAGATAATAGTTTTTGTAATCTGAAAATATAAAAACAGCAAGGTAACTAATGATAAAAAGTGAGCGTAAACGGTATTGCAATGTGTTGAAACAAGGCCTAGGGTTCATACTTTCTCTAGTGCAAGTTCCCTCAACAATAATAACATAATTGGATCACATAACTATCCCTCAACATGCAACAAAGAGTCACTCCAAAGTCACTAATAGCGGAGAACGAACGAAGAGATTATGGTAGTGTACGAAACCGCCTCAAAGTTATTCTTTCCAATCAATCTGTTGGGCTATTCCTATAAGTGTCACAAACAGCCCTAGAGTTTGTACTAGAATAACACCTTAAGACACAAATCAACCAAAACCCTAATGTCACCTAGATACTCCAATGTCACCTCGAGTATCCGTGGGTATGATTATATGATATGCATCACACAATCTCAGATTCATCTATTCAACCAACACATAGGACCTCAAAGAGTGCCCCAAAGTTTCTACCGGAGAATCACGACGAAAACATGTGCCAACCCCTATGCATAGGTTCATGGGCGGAATCCGCAAGTTGATCACCAAAACATACATCAAGTGAATCACGTGGTATCCCATTGTCACCACAGATACGCACGGCAAGACATACATCAAGTGTTCTCAAATCTTTAAAGACTCAATCCGATAAGATAACTTCAAAGGGGAAACTCAATCCATTACAAGAGAGTGGAGGGGGGAAGAAACATCATAGGATCCAAATATAATAGCAAAGCTCGCGATACATCAAGATCGTATCACCTCAAGAACATGAGAGAGAGAGAGAGAGATCAAACACATAGCTACTGGTACATACCCTCAGCCCCGAGGGAGAACTACTCCCTCCTCGTCATGGGGAGCACCGGGATGATGAAGATGTCCACGGGAGAAGGATTCCCCCTACAGCAGGGTGCCGGAACGGGTCTAGATTGGTATTCGGTGGCTACGGAGGCTTCTGGCGGAGGAACTCCTGATTTATTCTCTATTCTGGAAGTTTTAGGATACGTAGGTATATATGGGTGTAGGAAGTACGTCGGTGGAGCTTCGGGGGCCCCACGAGGCAGGGGTCGCGCCCTAGGGGGGTGGGCGCGCCCCCCCACCCTCGTGGGCACCTCCCTTCTCTCCTAACGTGGGGTCCAAGTCCATCCGGTAGCTTTCCTTCCAAAAATAACTTCTCCAGTTGATTTCGTTCCGTTTCGACTCGGTTTGATATTCCTTTTCTTCAAAACACTAAAATAGGCAAAAAAACAGCAAATCTGGGCTGGGCCTCCGGTTAATAGGTTAGTCCCAAAAATAATATAAAAAGTGGGTAATAAAGCCCAATATTGCCAAAAACAGTAGATAACATAGCATGGAGGAATCAAAAATTATAGATACGTTGGAGACGTATCAAGCATCCCCAAGCTTAATTCCTGCTCGTCCTCGAGTAGGTAAATGATAAAAGAAAGAATTTTTGATGTGGAATGCTAGTTGGCATAATTTCAATGCAATTCTTCTTAATTGTGGTATGAATATTCAGATCCATAAGATTCAAGACAAAAGTTCATATTGACATAAAAATGATAATACTTCAAGCATACTAACTAAGCAATTATGTCTTCTCAAAATAACATGGCCAAAGAAAGTTCATCCCTACAAAATCATATAGTTTAGTCATGCTCCATTTTCGTCACACAAGAATGCTCTCATCATGCACAACCCCGATGACAAGCAAAGCAATTGTTTCATACTTTAGTAATCTCAAACTCATAAACCTTCACGCAGTACATGAGCGCGAGCCATGGATATAGCACTATGGCTGGAATAGAATATAATGAGGGGGGTTATGTGGAGAAGACAAAAAGGAGAAAGTCTCACATCAATGAGGCTAATCAATGGGCTATGGAGATGCCCACCGGTTGATGTTAATGCAAGGAGTAGGGATTGCCATGCAACGGATGCACTAGAGCTATAAATGTATGAAAGCTCAACAAAAGAAACTAGTGGGTGTGCATCCAACTTGCTTGCTCACGAAGACCTAGGGCACTTGAGGAGGCCCATTGTTGGAATATACAAGCCAAGTTCTATAATGAAAAATTCCCACTAGTATATGAAAGTGATAACATGAGAGACTCTCTACTATGAAGATCAT
>NC_041380.1:210366250-210387276 GCF_002162155.2 Triticum dicoccoides
TATGGCCTTTGTCTTTTTTTTATTCCTCACTTGGGACAATGCTCTAATAATGATGATCATCACACTTCTATTTATTTACAACTCAAGGATTACAACTCGATACTAGAAAGGATGACTCTATATGAATGCCTCCGGTGGTGTACCAGGATATGCAATGGACCAAGAGTGACATGTATGAAAGAATTAAGAATGGTGTCTTTGCCACAAATACTTTGTCAACTACATGATCATGCTAACCAATATGACAATGATGAATGTGTCATGATGAACGAAATGATGGAAAGTTGCATGGCAATATATCTCGGAATGGCTATGGAAATGCCATAATAGGTAGGTATGGTGGCTGTTTTGAGGAAGATATAAGGAGGTTTATGTGTGAAAGAGCGTATCATATCACGGGGTTTGGATGCACCGGCGAAGTTTGCACCAACTCTCAATGTGAGAAATGGCAATGCACGGTACCGAAGAGGCTAGCAAGGATGGAAGGGTGAGAGTGCGCATAATCCATGGACTCAACATTAGTCATAAAGAACTCACATACTTATTGCAAAAATCTACAAGTCATCAAAAACCTCAGTACTACGCGCATGCTCCTAGAGGGATAGATTGGTAGGAAAAGACCATCGCTCGTCCCCAGTCGCCACTCATAAGGAAGACAATCAAATAACACCTCATGTTTCAAATTTGCTACATCACGTTTACCATACGTGCATGCTACGGGACTTGCAAACTTCAACACAAGTATTTCTCGAATTCACAACTACTCAACTAGCATGACTTTGATATTATTACCCCCATATCTCAAAACAATCATCAAGCATCAAACTTCTCTTAGTATTCAAAACACTCATAAGAAAATTTTGCTAATCTCGAATACCTGGCATATTAGGATTTTAAGCAAATTACCATGCTATTTAAGACTCTCAAAAATAATCTAAGTGAAGCATGAGAGTTCATCTATTTCTTCAAAATAAAACTACCACCGTGCTCTAAAAAGATATAAGTGGAGCACTAGAGCAAAAGACAAACTACTCCGAAAGACATAAGTGGAGATCAATGAGTAGTCGAATAATTATGAAACTATATGAAGACTATCTAACATTTAATAATTTCAGATCTTGGTATTTTATTCAAACAGAAAGCAAAACTAAATAAAATAAAATGACGCTCCAAGCAAAACACATATCATGTGGCGAATAAAAATATAGCTCGAAGTAAAGTTACCGATGAACGAAGACGAAAGAGGGAATGCCTTCCGGGGCATCCCCAAGCTTAGGCTCTTGTCTATCCTTGAATATTACCTTGGGGTGCCTTGGGTATCCCCAAGCTTAGGCTCTTTCCACTCCTTATTCCATATTACATTGAATCTTTACCCAAAACTTGAAAACTTCACAACACAAAACTTAAAGTAGAAAAGTCGTAAGCTCCGTTAGTATAAGAAAATAAAACACCACTTCAAGGTACTGTAATGAACTCATTATTTATTTGGTGTTAAACCTACTGTATTCCAACTTCTCTATGGTTTATAAACTATTTTACTAGCCATAGATTCATCGAAATAAGCAAACAACACACGAAAAACAGAATCTGTCAAAAACAGAACAATCTGTAGTAATCTGAATCAAACGTATACTTATGGAACTCATAAAATTATAAAATTAATTTCTGGACCTGAGGAATTTACCTATTAATCATCTGCAAAAATAATTAACTAAATAGCACTCTCCAAATAAAAATGGCAGCAATTCTCGTGAGCACTAAAGTTTCTGTTTTTTACAGCATGATCAACAAGACTTCTCCCAAGTCTTCCCAAAGGTTCTACTTGGCACAAACACTAATTAGAAGCATAAAAACACATCTAAACAGAGGCTAGATGAATTATTTATTACTAAACAGGAACAAAAATCAAGGGACAAGAATAAAATTGGGTTGCCTCCCAACAAGCGCTATCGTTTAACGCCCCTAGCTAGGCATGATGATTTCAATGATGTTCACATAAAAGATAAGAATTGAAACATAAATAGAGCATCATGAAGAATATGACTAGCACATTTAAGTCTAACCCTCCACCTATGCATAGGTATTTTGTGATTAAACAACTCATGGTAACAATGATCAACTAGCGTAGGAGGGCAAAACAAGCATAACTTCAAAATTTTAAGCACATAGAGAGGAAACTTGATATTATTGCAATTCCTACAAGCATATATTCCTCCCTCATAATAATTTTCAGTAGCATCATGAATGAATTCAACAATATAACCAGTACCTAAAGCATTCTTTTCATGATCTACAAGCATAGAAAATTTACTACTCTCCACATAAGCAAGATTCTTCTCATTCGGAATAGTGGGAGTATCATAAGAGACTCGAATACTATAAATTGTTTCCACATTAAAAGAGTAATGTTCAGAAAAGGGGTAACCATAATCATGACAAGTTTTATAAATATAATCCTCACTACTTTTTATAGCATATGTATCATCACAATAATTATCATAAGTAGGAGGCATGTTATTATCATTATAAATTTGCATATCAAAACTTGGGATACTAAAAATATCATCTTCATTAAGCGTAGCATCCCCAAGCTTGGGGAAAACATTAATTGCAGCAAATATATTCTCAAAAACATCATCTTCATCAAACATATCATCCCCAAGCTTGGGCCTTTTCATATTATAAGCATAATCACTCTCATCATTAATAGGATGGATAGCACCAATAGTATAGCAATTATCATATTCTTCCAAGCATGTGCCAAAAAGATTTTCAAGATCATAAGAAGTATCATTATCTTCGACAATTATATTTTCATGAGGCACAATAGTAATAGGAGCAGCATTATTTGAGAGAGATGTCTTTTTACCTCTCTATCTTTTTCTTTTCTTCTTCTTCACCACATCATATGTGGGTTCAATCCTCTTTTTGGAGCTCCTTATTAATGAGATTAGTTGAATAGGAGGCTCCTCCTCGTTACTTGATTCATCATAAGAAATAATAGGAGGATATTGGTAAGTCTCTTCCCTTTCATTAGTATTCTCTTCATCTTCTATTTGTTTTCTTGTCTTTATGTAATTGGCAATATAAGGATTTTCAATGCAATTCACCGCACAATACATATAAATTTCCTCTAGGTCAAAATGAAGAACTCTATCAAGGGCAAATTTTGGAATATCCTTAGTTATACGTTTCATTTCTTCGTATCCCATAAGAAAACTAAGTTCATTGTAATGTGCAAGGGAAATCAAGTCATCACAATTTTTAGACACGATTAGATCATGAAACAATTTGCATCGGATAATTAAATGACCACGTTCATTACAAAGCTCACAAGTATGGCCAAGAAAATTTAACTTTTCAGCACAATCATCTAGCTCTTCTTGTAACAATTTAGTTTCTAAGTACTTATGCTTCTTGCAATATCTATCTTCTCTATTTGGTGTGTACTTACAAACCCAATGCACTCCAAAAAAATTGACATGTTTATAGGAGACATTTTCATCATAACTAGTGCAATCATCATTAGTGTCATGGATATTCAAAGAATTCGTACTAACAGCATTGCAATCATGCTCATCATTCAAATATTTAGTTCCAAACATTCTAATGCATTCTTCTTCTAGCACTTGAGCACAATTTTCCTTTCCATCATACTCACGAAAGATATTAAAAATATGAAGCGTATGAGGCAAACTTAATTCCATTTTTTTGTAATTTTCTTTTATAGACTAAACTAGTGATAAAACAAGAAACTAAAAGACTCAATTGCAAGATCTAAAGATATACCTTCAAGTGCTAACCTCCCCGGCAACGGCACCAGAAAAGAGCTTGATGTCTACTACACAACCTTCTTCTTGTAGACGTTGTTGGGCCTCCAAGTGCAGAGGTTTGTAGGACAGTAGCAAATTTCCCTCAAGTGGATGACCTAAGGTTTATCAATCCGTAGGAGGCGTAGGATGAAGATGGTCTCTCTCAAACAACCCTGCAACCAAATAACAAAGAGTCTCTTGTGTCCCCAACACACCCAATACAATGGTAAATTGTATAGGTGCACTAGTTCGGCGAGAGATGGTGATACAAGTGGTATATGGATAGTAGATAATAGTTTTTGTAATCTGAAAATATAAAAACAGCAAGGTAACTAATGATAAAAAGTGAGCGTAAACGGTATTGCAATGTGTTGAAACAAGGCCTAGGGTTCATACTTTCGCTAGTGCAAGTTCCCTCAACAATAATAACATAATTGGATCACATAACTATCCCTCAATATGCAACAAAGAGTCACTCCAAAGTCACTAATAGCGGAGAACGAACGAAGAGATTATGGTAGGGTACGAAACCACCTCAAAGCTATTCTTTCCAATCAATCCGTTGGGCTATTCCTACAAGTGTCACAAACAGCCCTAGAGTTTGTACTAGAATAACACCTTAAGACACAAATCAACCAAAACCCTAATGTCACCTAGATACTCCAATGTCACCTCGAGTATCCGTGGGTATGATTATACGATATGCATCACACAATCTCAGATTCATCTATTCAACCAACACATAGGACCTCAAAGAGTGCCCAAAGTTTCTACCAGAGAATCACGACGAAAACATGTGCCAACCCCTATGCATAGGTTCATGGGCGGAACCCACAAGTTGATCACCAAAACATACATCAAGTGAATCACGTGGTATCCCATTGTCACCACAGATACGCACGGCAAGACATACATCAAGTGTTCTCAAATCTTTAAAGACTCAATCCGATAAGATAACTTCAAAGGGGAAACTCAATCCATTACAAGAGAGTGGAGGGGGGAAGAAACATCATAGGATCCAAATATAATAGCAAAGATCGCGATACATCAAGATCGTATCACCTCAAGAACACGAGAGAGAGAGAGAGAGAGAGAGAGAGAGAGATCAAACACATAGCTACTGGTACATACCCTCAGCCCCGAGGGAGAACTACTCCCTCCTCGTCATGGAGAGCACCGGGATGATGAAGGCCATGGGAGAAGGATTCCCCCTACGGCAGGGTTTCCATTTTTTTCGAGAGAAACTCCTTCTCTAGAAAGGATCCATTTTTAGCAACAAATGTCTTGCCTTTGGATTTGTGATAGAATGTGTACCCAATAGTTTCCTTTGGGTATCCTATGAAAACACATTTCTCCGATTTGGGTTTGAGCTTATCAGGTTGAAGCTTTTTTCACATAACCATCGAAGCCCCAAACTTTAAGAAATGGCAACTTTGGTTTCTTGCCAAACCACAGTTCATAAGGCGTCATCTCAACAGATTTCGATGGTGCCCTATTTAACATGAATGCAGCCGTCTCTAAAGCATAACCCCAAAACGATAGCGGTAAATCTATAAGAGAATCATAGATCGCACCATATCTAGTAAAGTACGATTACGACGTTCGGACACACCAATATGCTGTGGTGTTCCGGGTGGTGTGAGTTGCGAAACCATACCGCATTGTTTCAAATGTAGACCAAACTCGTAACTCAAATATTCTCCTCCACGATCAGATCATAGAAACTTTATTTTCTTGTTGCAATGATTTTCCACTTCACTCTGAAATTCTTTAAACTTTTCAAATGCTTCATACTTATGTTTCATTAAGTAGATACCATATCTGCTCAAATCATCTGTGAAGGTGAGAAAATAACGATACCAGCCGTGAGCCTCAATATTCATTGGACCACATACATCAGTATGTATGATTTCCAACAAATCTGTTGTTCGCTCCATAGTTCTGGAGAACGGCGTTTTAGTCATCTTGCCCATGAGGCATGGTTCGCAAGTACCAAGTGATTCATAATCAAGTGATTCCAAAAGTCCATTAGAATGGAGTTTATTCATGCGCTTTACACCAATATGACCTAATAGGCAGTGCCACAAATAAGTTGCACTATCATTATCAACTCTGCATCTTTTGGCTTCAACATCATGAATATGTGTATTACTACTATCGAGATTTAACACAAATAGACCACTCTTCAAGGGTGCATGACCACAAAAGATATTATTCATATAAATAGAACAACCATTATTCTCATATTTAAATGAATAACCGTCTCGCATCAAACAAGATCCAGATGTAATGTTCATGCTTAACGCTGGCACCAAATAACAATTATTCAGGTCTAAAATTAATCCCGAAGGTAGATGTAGAGGTAGCGTGCCGACGGCAATCACAATCGACTTTGGAACCATTTCCCACGCGCATAGTCACCTCGTCCTTAACCAATCTTCGCTCAATTCGTAGTCCCTGTTTCGAGTTGCAAATATTAGCAACAGAACCAGTATCAAATACCCAGGTGCTACTACGAGCTCTAGTAAGGTACACATCAATAACATGTATATCACATATACCTTTGTTCACTTTGCCATCCTTCTTATCCGCCAAATACTTGGGGCAGTTCCGCTTCCAGTGACCAGTCTGTTTGAAGTAGAAGCACTCAGTCTCAGGCTTAGGTCCAGACTTGGGTTTCTTCTCCTGAGCAGCAACTTGTTTGCCGTTCTTTTTGAAGTTCCCCTTCTTCTTCCCTTTACCCTTTTTCTTGAAACTGGTGGTCTTGTTGACCATCAACACTTGATGCTCCTTCCTGATTTCTACCTCCGCAGCCTTTAGCATTGCGAAGAGCTCGAGAATTGTCTTATCCATCCCTTGCATATTATAGTTCATCATGAAGCTCTTGTAGCTTGGTGGCAGTGATTGAAGAACTCTGTCAATGACACTATCAACAGGAAGATTAACTCCCAGTTGAGTCAAGTGATTATGGTACCCAGACATTCTGAGTATATGTTCACTGACAGAACTATTCTCCTCCATCTTGCAGTTGTAGAACTTATTGGAGACTTCATATCTCTCAATCCGGGCATTTGCTTGAAATATTAACTTCAACTCCTGGAACATCTCATATGCTCCATGACATTCAAAACATCGTTGAAGTCCCGGTTCTAAGATGTAAAGCATGGCACACTGAACTATCGAGTAGTCATCAGCTTTGCTCTGCCATACGTTCTTAACGTCATCAGCAGCATCTGCAGCAGGCCTGGCACCCAGTGGTGCTTCCAGGACGTAATTCTTCAGTGCAGCAATGAGGATAATCCTCAGATTACGGACCCAGTCCGTGTAATTGCTACCATCATCTTTCAACTTTGCTTTCTCAAGGAACGCATTAAAATTCAACGGAACAATAGCACGGGCCATCTATCTACAACAACATAGACAAGCAAAATACTATCAGGTACTAAGTTCATGATAAATTTAAGTTCAATTGATCATATTACTTAAGAACTCCCACTTAGATAGATATCCCTCTAATCATCTAAGTGATCACGTGATCCAAATCAACTAAACCATAACTGATCATCACGTGAAATGGAGTAGTTTTCAATGGTGAACATCACTATGTTGATCATATCTACTATATGATTCACGCTCGACCTTTCAGTCTCAGTGTTCTGAGGCCATAACTACATATGCTAGGCTCCTCAAGTTTAACCCGAGTATTCTGCGTGTGCAAAACTGGCTTGCACCCGTTGTATAAGAACGTTGAGATTATCACACCCGATCATCACATGGTGTCTCGGCACGACGATCTTTTGCAACGGTGCATACTCAGGGAGAACACTTGTACCTTGAAATTCTTAGTGAGAGATCATCTTATAATGCTACCGTCAATCAAAGCCGAATAAGATGCATAAAGGATAGACATCACATGCAATCAATATAAGTGATATGATATGGCCATCATCATCTTGTGCCTTTTGATCTCCATCTCCAAAGCACCGTCATGATCACCATCGTCACCGGCGCGACACCTTGATCTCCACCGTAGCATCGTTGTCGTCTCGCCAACTATTGCTTCTACGACTATCGCTACCGCTTGGTGATAAAGTAAAGCAATTACATGGCTATTGCATTTCATACAATAAAGCGACAACCATATGGCTCCTGCCAGTTGTCGATAACTCTGTTACAAAACATGATCATCTCATACAAAAAATATAGCATCATGCCTTGACCATATCACATCACAACATTCCCTGCAAAAACAAGTTAGACGTCCTCCACTTTGTTATTGCAAGTTTTACGTGGCTGTTACGGGCTGAGCAAGAACCGTTCTTACCTACGCATCAAAACCACAACGATAGTTCATCAAGTTAGTGTTGCTTAACCTTCAACAAGGACCGGGCGTAGTCACACTCGGTTCAACTAAAGTTGGAGAAACTGACACCCGCCAGCCACCTGTGTGCAAAGCACGTTGGTAGAACCAGTCTCTCCGGTCAATAGCCAATAGTGGGACCTAGTGTTGGGGAACGTAGTAGTTTCAAAAGAAATCCTACGCACACGCAAGATCATGGTGATGCATAGCAACGAGAGGGGAGAGTGTCGTCTACGTACCCTCGTAGACCGTAAGTAGAAGCGTTATGACAACGCGGTTGATGTAGTCGTACGTCTTCAAGATCGACTGGTCCTCAATACAGAACGTACGACACCTCCGCGTTCAGCACACGTTCAGCTCGATGACATCTCGCGAACTCACGATCCAGTAGAGCTTCCGGGAAGAGCTTCGTCAGCACGATGGCGTGGTGACAGTGTTGATGAAGCTACCGATGCAGGGCTTCACCTAAGCACCGCTACGATATGACCGAGGTGGATTATGGTGGAGGGGGGCACCGCACACGGCTAAAAGATCAATGATCAATTGTTGTGTCTATGAGGTGCCCCCTACCCTCGTATATAAAGGAGATAGGGGGGACGCAGCCGGCCAAGGAGGAGGGCGCGCCAAGGGGGGAGTCCTACTCCCACCGGGAGTAGGACTCCTTCTTTCCTAGTAGGAGTAGAAGAAGGGGGGGAAGGAGAGAGGAGGAAGGAAAGGGGGCGCCCGCCCCCTCCTTGTCCAATTCGGACTAGAGGGGGAGTGGGCACACAGCCTGCCCTGGCCGCCCCTCCTCTTCTCCACTAAGTCCCAATAGGCCCAATATACTCCCTGGGGGGTTCCGGTAACCCCCCGGTACTCCGGTATATGTCTGAAACCTCCTGGAACACTTCCGGTGTCCGAACATAGTCGTCCAATATATCGATTTTTACGTCTCGACCATTTCAAGACTCCTCGTCATGTCCGTGATCATATTCGGGACTCTTAACTACCTTCGGTACATCAAAACACAAAAACTCATAATACTGATTGTCATAGAACTTTAAGCGTGCGGACCCTACGGGTTCGAGAACTATGTAGACATGACCGAGACACGTCTCCGGTCAATAACCAATAGCGGAACCTTGATGCTCATATTGGTTCCTACATATTCTATAAAGATCTTTATCGGTCAAACCGCATAACAACATACGTTGTTCCCTTTGTCATCGGTATGTTACTTGCCCGAGATTCGATCGTCGGTATCTCAATACCTAGTTCAATCGCGTTACCGGCAAGTCTCTTTACTTGTTCCGTAATGCATCATCCCGTAACTAACTCATTAGTCACATTGCTTGCAAGGCTTGTAGTGATGTGCATTATCGAGAGGGCCCAGAGATACCTCTCCGACAATCGGAGTGACAAATCCTATTCTCGATCTATGCCAACTCAACGAACACCATCAGAGACACCTGTAGAGCACCTTCATAATCACCCAGTTACGTTGTGACGTTTGGTAGCACACAAAGTGTTCTTCCGGTAATCAGGAGTTGCATAATCTCATAGTCATAGAAACATGTATAAGTCATGAAGAAAGCAATAGCAGTAAACTAAACGATCAAGTGCTAAGCTAACGGAATGGGTCATGTCAATCACATAATTCTCATAATGATGTGATCCCATTGATCAAATGACAACTCATGTCTATGGCTAGGAAACTCAACCATCTTTGGTCAACGAGCTAGTCAAGTAGAGGCATACTAGTGACACTATGTTTGTCTATGTATTCACACATGTATTATGTTTCCGGTTAATACAATTCTAGCATGAATAATAAACATTTATCATGATATGAGGAAATAAATAATAACTGTATTATTGCCTTTAGGGCATATTTCCTTCAGGAGAGATGTAGGTGCAAATGTCTCCATGCTCAATCATGTCGTAGTCGTAGCCATTGATGAAGGCCGAAGATGGCACATCATCACTCTCCTCTAAGATCAAAGGTAAGGTCTCATTTGCGGTCTCGTAGCTTGACTCGGAGAATGAGTCCTTTTGTGGCGCCGTCTTCATGTAGTTGAAGAGGTTCATGCTTGTCGCCGTGGTCGAAGGGGATGGCCCTTGCTCGACCTTCTTGTCACCGTCTTGTTGTTGGAGGTCCATATGATGTGGCACCTCGTGGCTCGTCTCCATGACCGAAGGGAATTTCCCATGCTCGGTCATCTTCCTTTGGGGGCTTCCGAAGATGGAAGTGTCGCCCTCACTCGTAGGTGGTCGCCTTGTACTTGATGATGTCGATGTAGGCGAACTCACGGGAAGTAGGCGAAGATGCCATACGTCCAAAGGCGAAGATGCCTTGATAGCTCCGTCTTGGTGGTGCTCGTCTCGCGGTCTTCTCTCATGCTCATGAAGGTTGGCCTTGGCATGAAGTAGGGCTTGTTGGGACTTGTGCATTTGCGCTTGGTGAGCATCGTCATGATGATGTTGGCATTGTCGCACTTGAGCTCGTAGTAGATGTCGTTCGTCGTCATCGTGCACATGTTGCTTGGAGGTGACTTGCCCTTCATGACGAGGTGGATCACGAACGTGATGGTGGTCGCCATGGAGATGTGGACGTGGAAGACTTGCTCTTGCATCATTTTTGCACTCCGAAGACTTGTGACTTGAACATCGCCGCCTAGAGGATGATGAAGGGGAAGAACGGTTGATCAACAAGGTCCGAATCTCCTCCATCCTTGCATCTTGCTCCTCCTTTTGTGTGGAAAGCTTGTTGTCGATGTAGTCCCTTTTCCTTGCTTCGGAGTGACGAATGTCGATGGAGAGGTTCTCGATGCGCTCTCGCAATCTTGATTGTGCGCCTTGCATTTGTCGTTGCAGATCGAAGATTGACGCTTTGGTGATGTAGTTGTTCACGTTGTCGTTGTTGTATAAGACCGGAGATGAAATGCCTTGCCTATCCATCACAATACTCGAGAAAATATGTGTGGAGAAAGGAGAAGAACTATACCAAATGTACCTTGACCTATGTTTAAGATGGATCAATGATCACTCAATGGTGTAACAAGGAAATAGCACAATTGGTACCAATTCTTGTCGGTTTCTCACACCTACACAAATAAGGCTTATGGTGGAGCTCGGTGAGGATAGTGGCACAAACATTTGATGCAAAATGTTAGCAAGAGTTAATAATGTTGAAAGAGATTCACAAATTCACAAGTGAAACAAGTAGACCAATAGCAATGAATGGCACACTGCAACGCACACACGGATAGATAAATGGGGTCGTGCAACCAAGGATGAGCACAAAATGTGGAATCCACGGAAAACACTCGTGTTGCACAACTCAAGAGAGACGCTAGGACGATTGCTCAATAGGCGGATACGACACTTGTGCAGATGCAAAATGTATGAGCCTTCTATCCCAAGTATGTTATGTATGATGTTCCGGTGGTATGATCCAAGATGATCGGATATGACAATCTTATATGCAATGTGGTATGGTGCTATGGCACTTGCTTACAAGATTCTTTGCTCCTTCTCTTTTGCTTAAAAGCTTTATTTATTTTTGTATATGGCCACAATGCAAAATGCACAAACCAAGATAGCAATTGGGTATATACGGGAACAAACTTGAGGCACACGAGATGATATGATACCAAAATGATATGGTATGTATGTAATGGAAGGTGTGGACCACTAATGTGCACAAGTAACGTTGCCGGCAATACTCAAATGGCTAGTCTCGATAGGCAAGTGACGCAAAATGGGGGGTTAAAATGCATTGGCAAGGGAATATACAATGGAGGGATACCACGATACCAAGATGATATGGAGGTTACCGTCCATGTCGATGATGAGTGGTGGTGATCTTGATGGAGATACCAAGATGATGGAGACTCGTCCCTAAGTAGCCGAAACACCTTAGAAAACAGAAAAACCGCGAACTCAAAATCTCAAATGTCAAATGTCAAATGGCGGTAGCGGGATGTGGTGGTGGTTTTGTGGAAGCTTAATGGAATTGCGGAATGGCAATGATGGGTTATGGAGTACGCAAAGCAGAAATGGAGGGTAAGGTGATGGACTATACACGGTGTCGGAGTTGAAAGCACGGTCCCTAAGTAGCCGAAACACCTTAGGAGACACAACTCACAACACTAACAAAATTGGGTTAAGTTGGGGTGGCGGAAGTGTATGGTGGTCAAGCCTATGCGGAAGTTATGGTGGTGGTGGTGGTTTATGAAGAAGCAATCGTCCCTAAGTAGCCTAAACACCTTAGGAGACTCAAATCACAACTCAAACAACCACAAATTCTATGGGGAACAAAAAGGGTTAGGTTGCGGAAGTCGGTGGTGGTTATGCGGATGATATGGTGGAAGCCCTAGGCAAAGATGCCAAAGTTCTAAAACTTTGATAGAGTCAAATGGTTTTGGTAGTATTTTTGTGGGAAGGGGGATGTCAAGAGCTTCTCAACGAGCTAAAGAACGTAAAAAACGGACTGCGGATGAATTAGTTATGGACAAAAACGGTGAAACGGGGAAGCTGAAATGTACAGGGGCCGGACATCCGGGGGTGGGGGCCGGATATCCGGGGGTCAGTGTCCAGAACCGTGCAGATTTGGCACTCCAGGAGCCGGATGTCTGGCTTGGGGCCCGAATGCCGGCCCGACGATTCCAGATCTCGTCTGGGGCGGAAATTTTCGAATTGGGGGCGGAAATTGATGGTTCGAAGGGCAAAATTGATGAGATTTCGTGGATGGGAAGTGGGGAAACTTGGGGATATGCTAGATCCACTCGAAACCAAGAAAATCCATGGATCAAATCCAACAAAACATCATCACACCAACAAATCACAAAAAAAAATTGGGGCTATTTTTGATGGGGATTTTTGAATTTAGGACGAAATCAACAAAATTAGACTAGAAAACAAAGAGGGGGGCTCCGAAATCGTAATTAACGTGGCTCATGATACCAAGATGATGTAGGATGGAACCCTAGATGGACGATCTTTCATGAAAGGAGCGCATCCCGCGAAGAACATGAAGAACACGAGGGGAAACATGAGGGGAAACACGAGAGAATCAATCAAACCAACAAGAACGATCACACATGTGCTAGATTCTCGAAATACAAAGAGATACATGATTCAAATCCAACAAGGGACGATACAAAGGGTAGCCGGTTCTTCTCCGTGAGGAGGTATTGAATCCACAAGGGGATCTTCCCGTAAAGGGGTCTTGAATCCAAGGTGGATCTTCTCCGAAGAGGGGCCGCGGTCTCTCTCAAGGAGTAGATCCGATATGGATGAGCGAAGCTCTATCTCACAAATGAGCTAACACAACGCTAACCCTAACTAGGAGGAGGTGGAGGAGTATATATAGTCTAGGTTCACGAAGGGGTAAGTGGGGGATACATGGGCCTTGGCCCGATACTCTATGCACAGACAGGCGCCGAACGCCCGACAAGTACCGGATGACCGGACCCTCGCGAGCCACCGGTCGTCCGGTACTTGTCGGGCGTCCGGCGTTTTGGCTCGGGATAGCTGGCACCGGATTTCCGGAAGTGGCTGGTCGTCCGGTCGCCGGTCATCCGGGGGCGTCGGACGTCCGCTCGTTTGGCTCGGGCTTCAGGCTCCGGATTTTCGGAGACATTCGGACGTCCGATCGTTGGAGGGGGGTCAGACGTCCGGTAAGGACCGGTCGTCCGGCGGCTGTAGCCTCCGGGCAGCTCCTTCTCTTGTTCCTCGCACTTAGTGTCCTCGCCGTCTTGTCCATGGTCTTCCTCTTGGTTCCTGGTCATGCATAGCACACATGTTTGAGGTAGTAGCCATGTCTCGCATGTGGAAAGTGATGATTTGGAGAGGAGCGAGTTCACCTTGTGTCCGATGACGTATGTTCGAGGTCTCGTCATATGTCCTCTTGGGGCTTGGAGAGTAGTCGGAGTGTACATGGGGATGAATGTGGGATGCTCCGCATCAATGTGAGTGCCCGAGTGAACTACCTCAAGAAGATGCATGAAAATACAAGACACACCATCGAGCGCCAAGTAGAACGCCTCGCGACCAAGATCAACGCCAACAAGCAACCCATGATATTCAACATCGGAGATCTTGTGTGGCTACACCTTCGCAAGGAACGTTTCCCCAATGAACACAAGTCCAAACTTCTACCACGAGTCGATGGACCCTTCAAGGTGCTTCAACGCTACAACAACAACGCCTACAAGATCGACATCCCACGCGAGAAGTACTCCGTGAGTGACATCTTCAACATCAAAGATCTCTCCACTTACCATGGTGATGATGATTTCAATCCAAGGTCGGATTTTCCCAAGGGGGGGGGGAGGAGATGATGCGGAGCATCCTATGGTCATCCCCATGGACACTACATCGACTATCCAAACTCCAACTGGACCCATGACAAGAGCAAGAACTCGTGCCATTCAATCCAAGGTGACATAACTCCTATTTGAGATTCCTTTACATTCGAGTGAGACATGGCTACTGCCTAAGTCCGAAACGCTATGTGTGATCAGGTACAACACACAAGCCATGGAGCCGAGAGCTAAAGAAGAAGGAACAGGCGTCAACTCTCTGTTCAGCCCGAAACTTCCGGCCAGAGCCCGAAACTTCCGGCACTTGGAGCCTCCGGCCTCCGACGACCCAGACCATCCCAAGCATGACAACTCTCTGGTTAGCCTGGAACCAGCCCGGAACCTGGCCCGGACCTTCCGACCCTCGGAACCTTCGGTCTGCCCGGACCTTCCGGCCCCCGAACGCCAGCCGAGCTCCCACCGTGCCAACTCTCTGGTTAGGCCGGACCCTGACCGGAACCTCCGGCGCCCGGAACTTCCGGCCCTACGCGCAGTTACTTGGGCCGAGGCTCGTGTACCCTTTCGCCCCCGAGACTATATATACTCTTCTCCTACCTACGTTTTAGGGTTAGCGTTGTGATAGCTTATATGTGAGATAGAGCCTCGCTCATCCATCCGGATCTACTCCACCGAGAGAGACCGTACCTCTACGAAGAAGATTCACTTGGATACAAGACCCCTAGTGGGAAGACCCTCAATACCTCCTCACGGAGAAGAACCGGTTACCACTTGTATCGTCCCTTGTTGATCATCTTGTACCCTTTTTTGTTTCGAGGATCTAGCATATGTGTGACCGAATCTTGTGGATTTGAGTGTTTTCTCGCGTGTTTCCCTTGTGTTGTCCCCTAATGTTCTTCGTGTTCATCGAAGGATCCGCTCTTTTCGTGAAAGATCGACTGTATAGGGTTCTACCCTACATCAAAAGTACTATCGGTGCCGCCGCCCGCCGCGTTAGACGTTGTACTTTGTCGCTCAAGCGGACCACATGACTCCAGCAAGTACTCGTGCCCGACCAACTCGTAGCAAAATGCGGGCGAGCTCACCACGACCAACCAAGCTGCAACGCAGCATCAATGTGATTCCAGGGAGGAGCCACGCCCGACCGGCCAGCTCTTAGCAAAAAATCAAAGTACAACCCCTGGCAATATCTGCAGCGGTAGTTGCTAGCCTTGTAGCTTGGAACACGACAATGGACGAAGAGCCAATGCAGCAACGCGGCCTGGCGAAGATCCATGGCAGCACCACATGTCTCACAGGCCTGCACAACAACGATTGGACATCAGTTGGCTGCCTTGTAGGACCCTGGCGGCGCCACCTTTTTTTGAGAAAACCCTGGCAGCGCCACCTTGATGCATCGTCAGCATGTCTCACAACTCGACATCGCAGCAGTGGTTTGTGCTCCGACGAGGCCCTGCAGCATGCATCCTCAGTGGCGTTCCTTTGAAACAGCGGTGACCAGCAACTCCGGCCGGTGACATCGGTGTCTGTAGCAGGGGGCGGCAACAACGGCGCTTAGTTGACAGATTCACGCGATCTGACACCACTCAGAAAGACTGAAGCTTAATTCGACTCGAGCCATGCAGTAGTACTAAACCAACGAGCTGACAACAACTCTGTGGGTTCATCGTCACAATACGCTTTCTTCTCATGTCATAATACGCTTTTACGATTTGTATAGACAAAGTCATAATATAAACGAGGTGGTACTAATTTAAGTGGACAACAGAGAAAAAGGTTTCGTTCTTGGGCTCAGCCTGACGTTTTCATAAGCAGCCCAGGCTCAGCCATCGTTGGAATTGTTGACCCGCAATAGAACGCGAGGGTTTCCTCCACCGCCACGAATCCGCGATCCCTCGGTTTCCTCCACCGCCGTGACCCCATCCCTCCGCTCCACGGTGCCTGTCCTCACTCCGTGGTCCCTGAATACGGACGAGATCGGTAGCTTCCGCCGCATCTCGTGGGATGCCCAACCCTTGTGCTCCACCTGGCGCTGGCCTCCTTCCGGTTCCGTTTGTTCCCGACGGCGAGCACGCACCAAATTTCCATGCCCTCTAAACGCATGGTGGGGTTAGCATGGACGGGCTGCTCGTCAGCCATGCAGGGAGCACAGATGAGTTGCTCATCGGCGTCCATCCCGTGCAAGCAGCCCCCACCGACGACGACCGCCCAGCCTCCTTGACGGCACGCGCCTCCTGCTCCCGGAGCCCAAGCCCGGCCGCGGCCTAGGTCCTACCCGGTCCTACCTCCCTGTGAGAGCTCCTCCTACCTCCGTGGAAGGCCTAGCCCGGCTGAGGGAGTCCTGGATTAGGGGGTGTTCGGGTAGCCGGACTATACCTTCAGCCGGACTCCAGGACTATGAAGATACAAGATTGAAGACTTTGTCCCGTGTCCGGATGGGACTTTCCTTGGCGTGGAAGGCAAGTTTGGCGATGTGGATATTCAAGATCTCCTATCATTGTAACCGACTCTATGTAACCCTAACCCTATCCGGTGTCTATATAAACCGGAGGGTTGTAGTCCATAGGCAATCAACTCCATATACAACAATCATACCATAGGCTAGATTCTAGGGTTTAGCCTCCTTGATCTCGTGGTAGATCTACTCTTGTACTACCCATATCATCAATATTAATCAAGCAGGACGTAGGGTTTTACCTCCATCAAGAGGGCCTGAACCTGGGTAAAACATCGTGTTCCCTGCCTCCTGTTACCATCCGGCCTAGACGCACAATTCGGGACCCCCTACCCGAGATCCGCCGGTTTTGACACCGACATTGATGCTTTCATTGAGAGTTCCTCTGTGCCGTCACAATCAGGAAGGATGCCTCCTCCCGTCTTTAAAGACGGCGCCGTTGCTAAGGGAGCCTTGGCTGTCGGCCAAACCCTCCGGCTAGGTGGTTTCCTCATGACCGCCTGTTCGGCTGTTGCGCCGACGGTGACCTCTCGGGTCATCAAAAGCAACCTACACGTCAGCTCGGAGCTCGTCGAGCAGCTAGATCCAATGGAGCTCTCTTTCGTAAACGAGCTCTTGGATCGCATCACCACCCTGGGGGTCGCTACGGATTACGACCAGGTTGGGCTTAAACCCGATCTAAGAGAAATTAACTCTCCCCAAGTCACCCACCATGTTGCCGTGGTAGAGACGCTGTGCGGCGACCCTTCATCTATTTTAAGGACTAGCTACGTTCGAATTCCCGACCCCTCCAAGCCGGATACCCGCGGAGGGGGGGATATAACTCAAGACCTGAGCTTAGGATCAGGCAACGGGCCAGATTCACTGGACAACATCCAAGAATCCGAACTTCAGAGTTCGGAAACTCTTCGGCCTCCGAATCTTGGATTGGGTGAGGTTTCAGATTCAACGACACCCGCCCACCCAATCATAAGCGATCTCTCCCAAATCAGGCAGAGGCCCGAGGAAACAGTACATCATTACTGGGCCAGATTCCTCCTGGTTATAAACAGGATAAAGGATTGCCGCGAGGAAGACGCAATCTCATTTTTTTGCGGTAATTGCACGGACAAGGGAATCCTTAACGCCGTAAGTCGTCGTGATATCACACGCTTCGTTGACTTGGCGTCCATAGTACAAAAATACTGTGCGATGGAAAGCGCCTGGAAAACCGAAATAAATTTTTGGGATAATCCGGCCTTGAATAGTAATCCCGTCCGAACTAAGAGGGTGCATCATCACAGGACACCCAGGATAAACACCAAAAAGCCAAAACCCTTTACAGGGCATGGAACCGTACTGGAAAGATGGATTGATGGACCCTGTAGAATTCACAGTACAGAGGGCGCCACACCAACTCACAGCCTTAGAGCATGTTGGATACTCCGGCAGGTGGCCAAAATCGGCGAGGACCTCTTAATTCTGGAGGCCGCAAAAAGCCAGCCCAAGGACACCAGTACCGTTCTCACAGTCTTCGAGACTTTCGCATCAAACAATGTGCGAAAAAGAACACTCCGCAGCCTCGCCGAAGTCTATCAAGTTGCAACAATAAATCCATGGAGCGACACTGCCATTACCTTCAACGCAAGTGATGAACCTAGATTCTGAACAGCCCGAGCACCAGCCGCATTGGTCCTCAGTCCCATAGTGGACGGCTTTCGCCTCACCAAGGTGCTCATGGATGGAGGCAGCAGACTAAACCTCATTTATGAGGAAACCCTTCAAAAAATGGAAGTAGACTGGAACCGTGTTGAGCGAATTAGCACAACCTTTAGAGGAATAATCCCCAGTCGGGAAGCGCGCTGCACAGGAAAAATCACACTAGATGTGGTGTTTGGCACGCCGGATAATTACAGGTCCGAAGAAGTCACGTTTCAGGTGGCCCCGTTTAAGAGCGGACATCACGCTTTACTAGGGCGGGAAGCATTCACAATCTTCCTAGCAATACCCCATTATGGGTACATGAAGCTTAAGATGCCCGGGCCGAATGGAATTATCACTCTAGCTAGTGATCCTGACATAGCACTCCGCGCCGAAAACAAGACGGCCGCATTAGCCCTTGAGGCGCTATCCGAAGCCTTAGCGGCTGAGGAACTGACTGCGTGCGCTCCACGGTTAACAGGGATGATGTGATACTCAATAAGAGATCCAAATCCACATCCTTCAAGCCAGCCGACGAAATAGTCAAATTCCAGGTCCATCCAACGGACCCCAATAAAACAGCTTCAATCGGGGCACGACTGAACCCCGATGCAGACGCCGCATTGCGAGAGTTCCTACGAGAGAACTGGGACATCTTCTCCTGGCACCCTTCAGACATGCCAGGGATCCCACGCAGGCTGGCCGAACACAGCTTAAATATCCTAAAAGGATTTAAACCTGGCAAACAAGCCCTTCGGCATTTTTCCGAACCCAAGAGACAGGCTATGGGAGAGGAGCTAGCCAAGCTATTGGAGGCCGGATTCATCAGAGACATAAAACATCCGGACTGGCTAGCAAACCTGGTGATGGTACCAAAGAAGGACAAATCCTGGCGTCTGTGTGTCGATTTTAAAGACCTTAACAAGGCTTGCCCAAAGGATCCCTTCCCCCTCCCCCGCATCGATCAAATTATCGATGCCACCGCAGGACACGATTTGTTGTGTTTCCTCGACGCATACTCCGGTTACCATCAAATCAAGATGGCAGAATTAGACCAAGCTGCAACAGCATTCATCACACCATACGGCCCATTCTGCTTCAACACAATGCCCTTCGGGCTGAAAAACGCCGGCGCAACATATCAGCGCATGATCCAGACATGTCTGGCAAACCAGATCGGCAAAACAATGGAGGCGTATGTGGATGATGTGGTCGTCAAATCAAGAAATGTCGAATCCCTAGTAAACGACTTGAGGCTTACATTTGATAACCTCCGACAATATGACATCAAGCTCAACCCAGAAAAATGCGTCTTCGGCGTTCCAGCCGGAAAGCTCTTGGGCTTCATTGTATCCGGTAGAGGAATTGAAGCAAACCCAGCCAAGATCCGAGCTTTGTCACAATTGGATGTCCCAAAGGACCTTAAACAAATACAAAAATTAACCGGGTGCGTGGCGGCTTTAAGCCGCTTCATCTCCCGCTTGGGAGAAAAGGCACTACCCCTTTATCGCCTCCTTCGGCGCACCGAACACTTCGAGTGGACAGATGCCACCACGGCCGGACTTGATGAAATAAAAGCCATATTGGCAACAAACCCAGTCCTGGCTGCGCCAATCACCGGCGAACCAATGATTTTGTACATTGCAGCAACACACCAAGTTGTCAGCGCAGTGCTCGTTGTCGAGCGGGAAACGGACGGACACAAATTCCCCCTTCAAAGGCTGGTCTACTACGTGTCCACTGTCCTCACTCCATGCAAATCACGGTACCCGCATTATCAAAAGATTGCATACGCGGTATTCATGGCATCCCGGAAGCTACGACACTACTTGCAAGAGTGTTCCATAACAGGAGCCTCGGAAGTGCCACTAAACGATATTATCAACAATCGCGATGCAACGGGCCGGATTGCAAAATGGTCCATCGAGCTTCTCCCATTCGATATAACCTATAAGCCACAGTGAGCTATTAAATCGCAAGTTTTGGCCGACTTCGTCGCAGAATGGACGGAGGCCGAGCTCCCTAAAGAGTACGGCACATATTCAAATTGGATTATGCATTTCGACGGCTCCAAAATGTTGGCCGGACTGGGGGCCGGCGTTGTCCTGACGTCCCCCACAGGAGACACAGTCCAATATGTGCTCCAAATCATGTACATGGATTCCAACAATGCAGCCGAATATGAGGCCATCCTACATGGCCTCCGGATAGCAGTATCCATGGGTATCCAGCGCCTAGAGGTACGCGGGGATTCAAACCTCGCGATAACTCAAATAAATGGAGACTTCGACGCCAAGGACCCAAAAATGGCAGCTTACCGCGACGCCGTCCTAAAAATGTCAGATCGGTTCGAAGGGCTGGAGTTTCACCATATAGCCCGAGAAAACAATCAAGCGGCAGACGTCCTAGCATGCATC
>NC_041380.1:210387514-210390616 GCF_002162155.2 Triticum dicoccoides
AGGGGGAACCCGCAAATAACAGCCCAAACCCAGCCGCACCACTCGACGCCGAACAATCTAACACAATTGGAGGCTCTACCAACGAAATTACACCTTCAGCCTGCATAATAATGGCGGTTATCGCCCCGTGGACAGAACCATTCCTCGCCTACCTTACTAGGCAGGAACTCCCGGAGGACCAAAATGAGGCCCGCTGCATAGTGCGGCGATCTAAGGCCTACAGAGTCCATGAGGGAGAACTTTATAAGAAAAGCACTACCGGAGTCCTTCAAAGGTGCATCTCCGAAGAGGAAGGGCGGAACCTCCTGGCTGAAATTCATGCCAGACTCGGTGGTCACCACGCCGCTGCTCGGTCCCTCATTAGCAAGGCTTTCCGTACAGGCTTTTACTGGCCGACGGCCCGAGCAGACGCTCAGGACCTAGTCCAACGATGCGCTGGTTGCCAACTTTTTGCCAACCAAAGCCATATGCCACCCACTGCACTCTAAACTATACCCATCACCTGGCCTTTTGCGGTCTGGGGGCTTGACATGGTCGGACCCCTTAAAGGTGGAACCCATAGGAAAAAATACTTACTGGTCATGGTGGATAAGTTCACCAAATGGATAGAAGCCAAGCCTGTTAAAATGGCCGAATCCGGACCTGTGATAGACTTCATATCCGGGGTTGTACACCATTATGGCGTCCCCCACAGCATCATAACCGACAATGGTACAAATTTTACCGCCGACGAGGTAAAACTCTGGTGCAAAAACATGGGCATCAAGCTCGATTATGCTTCCGTCTATCACCCACAAACCAACGGCCAGGTCGAACGTGCAAATGGTCTTATCATGAGCGGCATCAAACCCAGACTGGTGCGGTCCCTCAAGGAATCTAACACACACTGGGTACAGGAGCTCGACTTCGTGCTATGGGGGCTGCGGACCATGCCAAATCGCACCACCGGGTACACACCATTTTTATGGTGTACGGCGCAGAAGCAGTTCTGCCCTGCGACATAATTCATGACTCACCTAGAGTGCGCATGTACGAAGAAAGAGAAGCCGAGCTCGATCGACCGGACAACTTGGACGCCTTGGAGGAGGAGTGCGATGTGGCAAAAGCCCGTTCCGCATTTTATCAACAGCAGGCCCGAAGATATCAAAGCAGAGAAGTACGGGCCAAAAATTACAATGTTGGCGAACTAGTTCTACGCCTGCCAGATAAGAAAAAGGACAAACTCAAGCCCAAGTGGGAAGGTCCATTCATAATCGACCAAGTCCTGACTGGTGGGGCGTACCGCCTGCGAGATGCGTCGAACAACCGACTCGAGCCGAACCCATGGAACGCCACCCGTCTCCGAAGATTCTATGCCTAGCGCCGGACTCTGTGTTCGTCTCCTTCCTCTGTCCATCCTTTTTGTATTTTTCTGTCTTACATTTCTCTCCTTCCCATTTTTTTTCTTTCATAGCCCTTAAAGGCTCATCTAGTGACGCGCCACTCGTGCTCATTAAACCTGGGGGCTTCTTTAACAGAAGCTTATTTATACGGGCTTCACGCCCAACACATGCGTCAAACTTCCGCATGTACCTTTTTTCTTCACCATTATATGCATCGATATGACTTAAGTTTTGGCCAAGCTGGGTTGCCTGGCTCCTGTGATTACCCCTACGTTCCCGATTGTTCGGCTAGGCGGTAAAGGGAGCACCTCTGCGATTGTTACTGCCGGGTCAGCCGGATGTGTACCTCAGACTGGGTGAAGCCGAAAGCTAGCGTTCTTAAGGGAATATTCGATCGGTGAAATAAAAGATGATCTTTTTACTCATTTTATGCGCCCCCAGATGCCTTTTTTCTGCATCTCTGCACGCAGTCCGGACATGCACCTTAGGGCATGCCACCCAGCGAAAGGAACCCTTAACGGAACTATTCTCTCTGGAAGATGTTTCTTACTAACCATGTAATATAACATAACTAGTTGGGCACTTGTCTGATAAAGCACTGATGACCCGTATGCCTGGTCTCCACGCATACCCCGGTTCTTATATAACCGCTAGGGTATTCGGACACACTCCGGACCGTCAGGTCCCGAGGTTGAAGCGAAAAGGTCGGCAACGACAAACGATCTACAATCCCGCTAGAAGGTATTACACATGTCAATTCAAAATTACACAGTCATTCTGACTGATTGTATTCCTCTTCTATACCATTTAACAGGTTGTCTAATTTACAGTCCTGCTGGGAATACTTCGCGGCCAACTCTACTTGGTCGTATACTAAGCTTACAGGGATCTCCTTCCCGTCAGGCCCCACTGGTCCGACCTCGGCCATGTGGTTTGGGTCAGACTTCCTAAAACGGGTCTTCACCATGGCCCAGGCCTCCCTAGCGCCTTGTCGGCAGGCCGATATCTTCCACAACCGGAAGCGCCACCGAGCTCCCTTCAGCTTCTCCGCAAGCTCTCCAAGGTCCTCGGGCACGGAGTGGGCAGGCCATAAGGCTTGGGCAATATCCCGCGTCGCCTGCCGAATTCGCTCGTGCAGTTGCAAGAGTCCGGGAAGAAGGTCACCCGTAGAACCAGGCATCTCCTCTGCAGGACGACCTGTGAGCATACCTACAGACATTACTCTGTTAGTCGACTTCCTCGCCAAACTCTTTTTTCAAAGTTCGTTCAAGCACTTACTAAAAATGCCGCGTCGAAGCCGCTGATTCTCCTTCGTGGAGTCTGACAGCTGGCCACGAACATCTTTAAGTTCGACGTCCAGCTTGGTGTTGGCATCCTGAAGATCATTCTTCTCCCGCCTCACCTTTGTCAATGTACTCTCACTGGCCTTTAGCCGGCGTAAGAGTTGTTGCTTGTCCGGATCGAGTCCGGCGCCATCTGCAATAAGGTTTGTCAGATTTGCACCCACACCGCACAATACTAATCTTTCAAAGTGTATCTTACCTGAGGGGATCTCTTTGGGCTCCCCTGTTGCGGCTAGTGCGGCCTCTAGTTGGGCCTTACACTTTTCCAGCTCCTGGGACAGTACGGTATTCTTCTCTGTAAGAAGTTGCATATTAAATGATCCTTAAATCAGTTGCTCTAACTGCTTCAAGTCTCGGGGGCTACTGGCATATATATA
>NC_041380.1:210390977-210459507 GCF_002162155.2 Triticum dicoccoides
TTTAACCAAAAAGTTCTTACCCGTATGTCTTTTACATACTGCTCCATGGCTCTGGCTAAACCATTTTGAGCGGCACAGAGGTACGCATCTCCCGAATTAAAGGCATCTAAAGCCTCTTGGGAGAAACAACCGTCGCGTAGAATTGTCCGGCGACGCCTGTGGTTCATGGCACTCTCCACTTCAGAATTTGTGGCAGACAGCCTGTCCGCATCCTCTGTCGGAGGAGCATGCGGTGCGCGCCTTGTGCTCGCCTCCGCTTCCTGGCCAGACGTTGGAGCCTGGCTGGTGGAGGCGCGATTGGCAACCTCTCCGGATGTAGTGCGGCGAGGTCTCTTCGTTCTGAAGATAGCACGAACGTTAATATGCCCTAACAGAATAACTCCAGGGAAACAGAGGGTGCACTATACCTTTGCGCCGGCATCTCAGTCCGGACTTCATTCCTTTTTGCCCCACGGGGCCCTGCGGCCCCTCGTTGGCTAGCCGCCGCAGGTTCGGCCTCCTGCCTCAGAAATCTCCCCTACAAAACATGGATGTCGTCAGAAACACCGGGCTACGTGAGGGTGGAATCTCTTTCAAGGGAATAAGACCCCGGTTTTGTCACCTGGGAGGCTGGGATTAACCCTGGGTAATCCGTCGTAATGGCTACCAAGGTATTGTCCTTGCTTAGCTGATGGAACACCCCGTCGATAAGCTCCACCGATATGTCCGGATCCTCTTCGGAGTCCGGATTGAGGGACCGTTCTGGGTCCTCGGGCTGTGGAGGGCGGCTGCTTATATCCTTTACCTCCTGTCGCAGTTCCTGCATTAAAGTCGTTAGACTACCTATCTAACCATGGGAGTATAAAACAAACGGGCAAGCACAATTGTTCACTTACCCAACTTGGAGGATCATACATACTGAATCCGGCCCGCGGGTTGACGCGGAGGAATTCCTCCTTTTCTCCTTGTGCAAAGAGGATAAGATCTTTATTAAGGCGGCGGCTGAGGCCGGCCCCTTACGACCGTAACGTGTGGCATCATCCTCTCCGTTGAAATCCCACATGGGGTGGCCTCTATATTGAAGCGCTACACCCCCGCATAATGCATGTGGCCATGACTCCAATCATGGTTAGTCCGGAATGAGCCAACAGTCTTATCCGGCCCATCAGGTAAAGGACGTCTCTGTCGCTTTCTCTCTGAGAGCTCCGCGGACGCCAGCTCAAGCGTTTCTTCAATGGAGCACTGTTGAACTCAGGGAGACCGACCTGGATAGGGTCCGGTAGCGGGACGTCATCTATATAAAACCATTCCGAAGGCCAGTCCTCGGACGCCTTCTTTGGGGTTCCGGATAGGTATCCGGTCCCGGCGATGCGCCATACTTCGGCTCCGCCCACTTGGTATATAGACCCCTCTCGAGAACGGGGCACCAGGCAGAATAACCTCTTCCACAGCGCGAAATGAGCCTCAACGCCTAAAAATAGCTCGCAAAGGGCGACGAAACCCGCAATATGCAATACGGAGGCGGGCGTGAGATTGTGCAGCTGGAGGCCGTAGAACTCCAGAAGCCCGCGGAGAAATGGATGAATTGGAAATCCCAGTCCCCTTATTAGATAGGGGATGAGGCACACCCGCTCTCCTTTAGAAGGATTGGGGGTGCTCTCCGCTTGTTTTCCGCCATTGTAGGTGGTGAGACCGGCTCGGACCGGGACCATGTATGCCTGAGGGAGAAATCCCTTGGCCTGAAGCGACACTAACTCGCTATGCGGGATGGTGCAACTCTCCCAGTCCCCGGGTTTGGGACCGGAGGGGCGAGGGGAGGAGCTGCGACGGCTGGTCATGTTGGAATGGACCTTTGCTGGAAGCGCTCTAATGATAACTCACGGAAAAGAGAAGATGTGATTTGGACCTAAATCCCCATCCCGTTAAATAGGCGGCTCGTTTATACGGCTAGGGGTGTGGATGTAAAAACGCCCCGGCTTTTCGCATTCGTTTGACACGTGGAAGACGGCCATTATTGGGCGTGGAAGCCGAGGAGCACTACATTACAAAAATCGGACATTATTCCTACAGGTACACAAGATTTGGAGAAGAACCCGCCTTGCAATGCCGAACAATCTGCGCGTCGAACTCGTCATTGAAGCCTGGTTCGGGGGCTATTGAGGGAGTCCTAGATTAGGGGGTGTTCGGGTAGCCGGACTCCAGGACTATGAAGATACAAGATTGAAGAATTTGTCCCGTGTCCGGATGGGACTTTCCTTGACGTGGAAGGCAAGTTTGGTGATGCGAATATTCAAGATCTCCTATCATTGTAACCGACTCTATGTAACCTTAACCCTATCCGGTGTCTATATAAACCGGAGGGTTGTAGTCCGTAGGCAATCAACTCCATATACAACAATCATACCATAGGCTAGCTTCTAGGGTTTAGCCTCCTTGATCTCGTGGTAGATCTACTCTTGTACTACCCATATCATCAATATTAATCAAGCAGGACGTAGGGTTTTACCTCCATCAAGAGGGCCCGAACCTGGGTAAAACATCGTGTTCCCTACCTCCTGTTACCATCCGGCCTAGACGCACAGTTCGGGACCCTCTACCCGAGATCCGCCGGTTTTGACACCGACATCGGCCATCACGCGCCCGTGGCAAACGGCAACCTTCAGGTCGCGTGACAGTTCAGTGGCATGAGCATGCTCTCCCCTGATTGATTTTGTATGGTAGATTTTGTTGTGGCGCGGGGGCAGCACCCATGAGTGTTGTGTACATGTTCAATATGCATAACAGCTTGTCTGGTGACTTCCTCACCTAATGGTCAGATACAATTTTAGCGACAGTGAATAAACGCATAATAGGTTTGTTATCTGCTTTTGAATGTTCATAATGTGTAAAATGATTCAATTTTACTATGATTTTGCTTGAGAAGTTGAATCTCCAAAGTCTTGAGAACATTTACTATATACTCCAACACTGCAGGCCAAGTCTTGATGGATTTCCAATGTGCTTCTGGCCTCCCAATTTTTTTCGTCATGCAGCTGCTCCCCATCTCCCTGCGTGGTCCCATGATGGTTTGACTAGGCGCTGCCTTGACGGCTGAGCGTGTGCTGTCCATGTTAGCCGGCTCCTCCACCCAGGCGCCAGTAAGGACACTGCTTTATCCGAACCGATTGTCACGACCATGCGCAGGTACACACACATGTGCTCCCCTACCACCACTGCACTGATTTAAGGCAAAATCCAATTGGGAGGTATTGATAGGCACCAATGTGTTCTTGGTTGAGTTCCCATGTCTTGCATTACGTTGATCCTTTTGGTAAGATCAAAATGAACAAGTTGAACATCACTTGCCCAAAAAGTTGAATGACATGCTACATTATTCCCAATTTTGTAAAATTGATCATAATACTCCTGCTATCATGTCATGTTTGCTAATACTTATTGAGTTGTAAAACGATGTTTTCAGATTATAAGCTAGCCCTTCTTATTATGTTTGAGAAGATCGATAATACCCATTACATTACTACAATGGTGTAATATGTCTTGATATGCCTTTTTGTTTTTGGTTATTTTTTAGAACTTTTAGTACATGTCTTTATCAAGGCTAGAACTTCTGACAACTTTGAAGCAAGAAAGTTCAGAGAAATTGTTCCATGGAATAGCTAAATGATAATACTACTATTCATTTATGATTGATTGCAACATACAGAGATAGATATATTGAAGCTTGTAATGGCTAACAGCCAAAATTATGAATCTGTTCTTGATACTCTTTTTCTCTTTTCTTAATATCATCATATACAAATTAGAAGGTTTCTAACATCAGCATATTTCAGGTTTCAGAGAAGGTAGAGAAAGTGATGTTCAGACATTTCAGTGCAGCAACAGCAACACCTCCAAGTTGAGAAATATGCTCCTATTTATCCTTCTTTGCTAGCTGTGTTCCTCCACTGGGACCATTGTTGTGCTCTGAACTTCAGAGTTTTCATACACACAATGATGATTCAGTCAAAAATCTCTAGGAAGAAAATTATTTCGACAAGATTCACTCTACTGTGCCTATCGCGGTCCTTTGGATTATATCGAAGCGCATGAACTCCAAGCTCTTCTGCGATATTTTTGAGGAATTGCACATTACTGCTAGCAAGATTGCTGATGATCTTATGTTGTGGTCCAACAGGTATTCAAATGAAATTAAGAAAGGGCTCCTTAGAAATTGGAGCACTATGTTATATCACCTATCTGTGAGATTGTAATTTTGTCCCTCCTTCTCTTCTCTGAAGTCTGGACTGAAAGTTATGTGGTTCTCTACTACTCGAAGAAAGGTAAATAGTCTTTTATGTGATTTAATTTTCCATTTGAATAAACACTGTGTCAATTATACAAGATGTCCATGCATGTCTTGTCTTCAGGTAATGGAAAGAACACTATGACAAGGCCACACTTCTGCATAGGTAATGGAAAGAACAATATGACAAGGCCACACTTCTGCATCTACCGTGACATTCTTGTGACCATATTGTGAGTTAAGTATAATAATATTTGTTCTCTATTGAATTTGCTATGGAGCGGAGCAAGTTATCTAAAAGAGGGAGGGATTATAGACATTTCATTCATGCCGTAGTTAAAAATAGAGATAGAAATAGAACGATGGGTGTAGATGAAAAAGAGCCATACCCTTGCTTAAGAGTTAGGAGCATATGTTTTTTTGTAGGAGGATTGGGAATTGAGGATTCGGTGAGAGATTGATCGATTATTTATATGTATATGTTGTATGAACTATATTTATTTTTCCGTGGCAACGCACGGGCACCTTACTAGTATCACCTATAATAGGACGGGAAAAGGATGATTTATGAGATACGATCGTTCCACCAGCTTTAAGTGAGCATCTCAAGAAAATATCCACAACCGTCCCAACTGTACCATTTTTACAGTGACATGAGTTATGGTAAACAAACCAACTGGGTGAAGCAAGCCTCGACAGGAAAACATGACACATGATCATAGTGCCAAACTCGCCACAGCACCAGCCTTTTGTCACCTTTCCTTCCTTATGTTAAAGACAAGTAGATACAGCAGGCACCTAAAATATCATCTTTACCATGAAATTCAAAAATCAAACTCTCCTGAAGCCTGCAAACAGTAACGCAGAGTCAGCAAGAAGAGCATTGCATCAAGTGAAGAGCACTGAAGAATTATAACTTGTTGCTTACAAAGTCCAGGTGTGTGACCAAGTAGCAAGAAACAACAGTTCAATTGCTCAATCATGTTTGTATCACGACAGATCCAAAGATCAGGAAATCATACATTCACAAGTTTGACCAAAACATTATGATACCCACCTTGTTGAATAGAACATCTCTGCCATTCAAATGCATGATTCCATCCTTCAAAGTGCACTTCCAGCGATTCTTTGTCCTTGTTACCTAGTAAACCAGCAAAAGAGATAAGACATAAGGGCCTGAAACTAGAGGTAAAGCAGATACTGTTGAGCCAACATTATCTAATAAAAAGGAAGCAGTATTACTTTGTCGAATTGTGCAAGGACAAGGTGCTGCGTGTTAGGTTCCTCATCGCCATCCTGTAAGTCATCTATCTCGTCATCGTCATCATCATCTTCATTAAGAGGAGGTTCATCATCATCATCATCATCATCATCATCACCCGCCGTATCGTTTCTTGGCTTTGGTGTTGCAACAGCAGGTGTGGGAGTTCGATATTCCGCTAACACATCAAAATATGACTGATAAGAACACTCGACACATAAAAAAAATTATGTGTTTAAGGTCCAGAACGATGTCCACAATTCATGAGAAACTTACAAGATTCCCCAGGGGTATTGTAGTCTTCGGTTGGAACTCCTGGGAAGAAAAACTGCTGAAACATAAAAGAATCATGTTTAGTCAAAGAATCTGAAGATGCAAGATAGACTGATCGAGGTCTCGAGTTATATACATCGTTATAATCATCTTGTATCCCGTCCTGTTGAGGAAGAAGTGGTGGTATTGTGCTTTCTTCGATAGAAAGTGTCTTCGTTACTGATTCTTGCTTGTTCATGATGGAATTCCACACCTGTTGTGCGTTATCCTAAATAAAGACCCAAAAAAGGAGGATGAACTTCCGAAAACGAACACAAATAGAAACTCAGTATTAGCACCAAGGGCATGTACAATGGTGCTATCTTAGGAGTGCCACGTAGGATAAATGATGAGGTGGAGGAGAGAGAACTCATAATAAAAGGCTTGTCTTCTCTTATTTAAGAGGAGACAAGAGATGAAATCTTAGCATAATATGTCTCACCGTGTTTTTAGGAATAGCTAGTTATTGAAGATAAGGCTAAGAGATGACCCATTGTAGATATATTTTTTTGTCATATCTAAATTACATGCAAGACTCAAGATAAGACTATCTTATCAACCATTGTACATGCCCTAAGTTCATTGACGTGTTAGCGTTGACAATACGTCAGCGTCCAGTATTAGCACTAAGCAATAGGGAGCTTTTTCAGGAAGCTCCAAGACATTTAGAAAAAGTAGAGAAACATTTAGAAAAAGTAGAGAAATCTGAAATCCAAATTTGAACATTTGTGCTAAAATAGTAAATACAGAGTGTCTGGTGATGTACTAATATATTAGCATAAAGATGGATGAAGTGTGGGCCTGCATGCCAAAAATTGCCAGCTTAGATACTATCCTTTGATCCTTCAGTGGTTAAACATAACATATATCAACCAGATTAGTTGCAATTCTCTTTAAAATTAAGTTCATCATGTCATTTTCATAATTTAGCAGGCACTTCAGGAAAAACATTCGTGCAACATCCTAGTAAAATACACTGAACATATTAATATGTGAAGTGATTGGGAACTTAATCTAGGACCAAAAAATATTAGGTTTACAGATGATGAACTAGCACATAACAAAAATTATTAAACAGCCAACTTATGAGGTATCACTATATTATTCACCTGGCAACTAGATGACATATAAATCTAGACTATTCAAATCAAATTAGAGGTAGTAACAAGTTGAGGAAAATGAAATTGTTGTCATCGATATAGCATTGGATTGGGGGTTTTGTGAGCTTAGGTATTTGGTACAAATTGAAGTAAATACTAAAGCTCACACAAAAGAATGTTCCCAACTCAAACAGGCCCATAGGTAACAAACTCAATGAACTTAGTCCATAATCATAATAATACCAGTTGTCAATTAACTAAGGGCCCGTTTGGATACAAAGTATTTCTGAAATACTATGTTTTTTATAAAAAGCTGTAGTATTAAATACTTCTAGGCCCTGCTTGATAACAAAGTATTTTCTAAGTATACTGAGAATACTATATATTTATCTAAGTATCATAGTCTTAATTACTGAAACATGTTTGGCTACCCCCAAAAACCTAGGTACTAATACTAGAGTATTTCCAAAAATCAGGGTATTTCCTCTTTCTAAAATAAAGAATCCCAGCAAGCAAAAATAAAAAGAGCATGTCACACGTTATTTTCTTTGCTAGCTACTCGCAACAACTCGGCCTTCGTCCCATGTTGACACCACCGACCTCTCGTCTCTAGAGATGTCACTGTTGGCAGCCATGGAGAAACTAAGAGACAGCAGCTGAGAGAACAAAGATGAGCCCATTGTCCTTTATCCTCCCTCCTCCTGCCTCCGTGCCGTTCCCCCTCATGCATGTCCATTCGCTCAGCTCCGTTCATGGTGTGGTGGCGTCTCAGCGCAGCTGTTTGTAGGACTACACGGTAGGCCCAGCACCCCATGGTGCAACTCCACCGTGGGCGCCATATGATGCCTCCGTGCCAGCCGAGACGAATGGAACCACACCTTGCTCACCAAAAATCAAGCAGCAAGAATACAATCCTATTCAGTCGCGCGAATTTATCATTGCCGCAATTCCACGTACAAGATAGTCAGGTTGCTTACGTCCCAAGAGCAAGCGCATGCGGCTGTCAGATCCAATGCAGGGCGTCAAGCTTGGTCATGCGGTTCTAGTCACGCGCAGCTCCTGATGCCCCTGGACAGTGACGCAGAAAAAGGCCAAGCCGTTCCCGCTCCCATCCACAGACAGCTTCGCCACCTGTTGCACTGCCAGCTATGCCATCAGGTCCTAGCTCCTCGCGCTGCATGTTGTGGTACTTCGACTGCATCCTCCCCTTTGGAGAGTGTAACACCGAGCTTGTGCATGGCGCATCCAGTTTAGCCGTTTAGTAAGTGCATGGTTGTACTAGTTTGTTCATGCCGGTGCTTTGTGCATGGCCGTTTAGCAGTTTACAATGCCTAGCTAGCTAGCAACACGCACGTTTGCAACTGCTTCAAACAGCTGTTAGCTAATTTTACGTTTTTCCATACACGCTCTTACAAAAAGGCCCACAGTATTCACAATAATCCAAAATACCCTGTTATGTCAAAACCGTGATATTTTGTACCTACACGCTAAATTACTGTAGTTTTTCTAATACTTTGTTTTTTTCAATACTTTGCTATCGAAACATAGCCTAGTGTTTCTATACTTTGTGGTTTTTCAATACTTTGCTATCAAAAACATAGCCTAGTTTGGTAACACAGTTTTTTCAAAGCCATAGTAAATCGAAACCTAAGGTTTCCAATGTGTGGGCAATGAATACTACGATAAAAACCATTGTTTTTCTCAGTTTTGGCATAACCACCGATGCCATAGTAATTCAAAACCTAAGGTTTCCAATGTGTGCGCAATGAATACCTTAGGCCTTAGCTTTGACTTGCTGCACCTAACTCAGCTACACTCAATGAACTGATCTGCGTGTAGAAACGGCCGCCCCATGCATGCAGCTATGCCATGCACTAAAAGTTCTCTCCTAGCCGGGGCAAAATCATTTGTGCATGTAAGTGCACCTATGGACATATAGAATCACTACGCTAGCTAGCCTTTAGCCTGATGCGTATGAGTGTGCTCCAACGATCAATCGATCTACTCCATGGGCAAGCTTCATTTGAGTCATGTGCTACTCCCGTAATCAGCAGCCCGCGACCTGATAAAAGTGTGTAAGGTCGTTGGATAGTAGCGTGTGCTGTCATCCCAACCGACAGTGGTGTCCGTAGAAAAACTAATCACCTAAAAATGAAACACCTAATAACAGGAGATGGATTATACTTCATTTAACAGATAGATTGACAGACAAAGGAGATGGCAATCGCATCTGAGATCTTCTGATCTGGACATAGAAGGCAACGTCAACAGGCTGAGCGCTCTGCCCCACGATTTTTATCGGTTCGGTTTAGAAAAAAGAGGCCCGGGCCTCTTTTTCAGATACCACAAAAATATTACGGTACGAGAGCAACCTGGGATTTCTTTCATCCAAACACCTCAAAGCATTTAATATACTCTCTCCATCCAAATATATAGGGCCTAATACGGTTTTCGGGGTTACCTTTGACTATGGGTTAGAGTAATGTTATATGACATGCATGTTACACAAAACATACTGTTATATTCGTATGTGAAAGAAGTTTCTAATTATATAATTTTTACATCATACATCTCATCATATATTACTAATCTTATCGATGGCCAAAGGCAACATTGAAAAATGAATTAGGCCCTATATATCTGGATGGAGGGAATAAAAGTTTTCACAAAACCATGCTATTCACAAAAAACTGTAAAAATGCTTTGCATCATGTTGGCCTCTCACGTCCATTGTGTCTCTTCTGGGCTTAGGTCATAAGGCATGGTTAACCATGCACTCTCGTGATGTTTCACGGTACTAATTAATTCATTTCTTTCCTAACTATAGCATGTACCATAAGTTATGAGATATGTCAATTTCTGTTCTTTGCAGTCACAGCCAGTCTATGCACAGGGTCAAAATTGGTTCTGTGGCCTTGTATGCGTATACGCATTGAATCGACAGAGTGAGTTGTGTGTGTCTCTTACCTCGGTTGGTTACACAGATTCGATGCTGATTACAAACAAGATACTTTGATTAAGATATGTAACCATGAATTGTGATACTAGTGTTCTTTTAATATACCGGTGTTAACACACAAGCTAAGCCAAATTGTGCACGTTATCACATGAAATTATTTGAATTCCTTTCAACGGTTAGTTGTTAACATAATATAAAACAAAACATAACACTCTACTTAATACAACAATTGCCAAACACCCATTGGTTTTTCCAATAGTGTAGATTGCTGTAGTGTCACCCATTGGTTTTCCCAATAGTGTAAATTACTGTAGTGTCTCTATACCGTGGCATTCCATGCCTGCATGTTAAAATATTGTGGTTTTCGGATAACGTTGTTTCTAAACCACCTTCCATCCAAACAAACTCTAATATTATAGTAACACAAATAAAACAGTCCCTCTATCATCAACTATCCACCCCGCACGTTCATAGTAATTAAGAAGTGAAAAAAATATTATAAAGAATTTTGAACAGTACCTTTGACCCCACAAATTCGGCAACCTGGTCTGCACATCCATCCTGTTGTGGCACAAATGAACCAGAAGGAAGCTGATCAGGATATTCATCCCTCTTCCGTTTTCCAGAAGACATCATCAGAAAATCCTACAAATTGAAATGAACTACGCATAAATGCATATAGCATATATAGTGGAAATCAGGATTCTGATAATACTATTTTATTATGGATTCAACACTTCTGTCATTAGCTGATAATCCGGCAACTTGGATTACAACGATTCAGCAAAGATAAAATTCATGGTCTAAAGCTGCAATCGATCCATAACTAGTTTCACACGTTTGTGTGATAACTGCATGTAGTTGATATGTATTTTTACATGTGTACATCATTTCAATGTTCTTGCTAAAGAAATGTTGAGCTTCAGAAGTTGCATATATGATGGAGGTACATTTGAGAACACATAACTAGCAACAAAACAAGTGAAACTTCATTTCATTATAAATAGAGCCGTCAAAATTGCTCTGCCAAATAACAACATGCAGACTGACACCAGTATACAAAGCATTATGAAAAATCCTATGGATCTTCGTTTCACCATATGCCAAGCTAAATCCACTTTGTTTTCATTTGCCTATCACAACCCAAAGGTCAGGAACAATAAAAGCAGCAACATAGAAAATAGATGCTTTACTACTTGACTATTAGACTGTTATGACATCAACAAGACATGGTGCCATTAGAGTAATGTGCTATGTGTGCAAACTTATGGTGCAATTATTTCAAATATACTGTGGTACAAATGACGCAGGTGAAGAAGCTAGTAAAATATATAGTTGGTATTGTGGAAGGATCATCAGCCAATATTCCTAAATATCATTCAGACAGAGCAATAAGCACAAGTTCTATTGTTCCTTCCAGACTGAAAGAGCCAACACAATTGTCAGATAGCTAGTAACCGACGTGTCCTTTTTTTGGTGGAAGTTATTAATGTGCTGAGAACTCCAGATATGTGGGTTACCTAAGAAGCACCGATACAGAGATACAGACACGGCAATACAACTACGGTGACACGGGATACGGCATTTTTTGATAACAGCAATTCGGCGATACATCAGGGTATATTAAGTATTTAGAAAAATAGACATCATGCAATAAATATTTAAAGATAATTTTTAGATGAGAGATTTTTTTAGTTATATGTTGTCGCATTTCTATTGATTAAAGACTTTGAGCAGTCCACTCAGAGCCCATGTAGCTCTCTGGCCTCCGATGCCCATGTAAGGCCCAATTCCAGAAAACCCTAGACTAGTAGCTCTCCAGCCATTTCCTACTTCCCATTCTCGTACTCCTTTTCTCCAGCCGCCTGCAGAGAGGAGAAGAAACGACCGCACCACCGCATGTACCTTCTTGCATCGGCAGCTTCCATCACCATCTCTAAGTCTGCCCAAATCTTCTTCCTCGCTGACCGCTGCAGTCCCCATCTTTCTCCCTGCCCGGAGCTTCTCCCTCATCAGTCACCTTGCAATCTTCCTCCGCCGGGATGTTCTTCCTCCGCACGGTTGCCATCGGCAGGAGAATTGGGCAGTGGCATGGCCGCTGGAGGCTGGCTGCCGAGTCCCCACCATGTCCACACCGTGTGTAGGCCAGAGCCCGATTTAATTTCGTTTTTTAATTCAAAAAAGATAGGATACTGCAGGATACACGTATCACGTGTCCCCCCTGTATCAGGACGGACAATCGGCAGTTTTGGCCTTCTTTCTTTTCACACAGGCAACAATTGGGAATAAAACAGACCAGTGCTTTGTAGCTAACTACAGTATAGAATAGTAACCCAATAGAAAAAACCAGCAGGACCAATGTCTCTGAAAACAGAACAGATATTAATAACTGGTGAAAAGGAAGAAAAGAAAGTACAACAGTGCTGTAAGCTCATCCTTCACCTTAGTCAATGGCTGAGGTTGCATCATCCGGTCTGGGTCCTCACGGCTCTCCTCGTAAGCTGTACATCAATTAAAATTGTCCAAACCATCATTGCTTTCCTCGATCAATATTGCTCCAACCAGACAAAGATGAAGGTCATGCCGAGAACAAGAAGGGGCATAACATAGGCACATACCAACGTTCACATCAACCCCCAGTGGTCTCTGATTCATCCAGGGCGATGGAGGTTGCTGCAAAACAAACTTCCAAACATCAATCTCAACTAAAACAAACAAAATCACCTCCACACACAAACCAGAAAAGGTACAAATTCACTTTACCATGTAAGGGCTTGGTCGGCCAGTTTTTGGATCAGACCCATTCATCCCCATCCCGTTTCTCATGTCACTGATCGGCGATGGGGCATAGTCCGACGGCCCCGTGGGTATGTTATACATCCCTGTATCAATCCCTGGAAGTGGTGTCTGGATCGGGGTCTGCAGCGGCGTCTGCAACCAAATACAACCAACCCCATCAACACCCTGCATGTCGACCACATAGATCGCGGCCAATTTGGAGGATAATCGAGGGATTTTGCCTCACCGGTGGGAACAGCATGTCGGCGGTTGGGGTGGCGTACTCCTCGGACGTAGCCTCGTAGGGCACGTTGAGGTCGTGCACGGGTGGAGTCGCGCCAGCACCAGGAGCGCCTCCAGCGGAAGCGGGGGGAGCCCTGTTGCGGTCGATGTTCCCTGAGATTGCGCCACAGTGCAGCATCTTCATTTCCCAGAGCTAGGGTTTTCAGCCGGATCGGAAAGGCAACCGTCAAATCGCACAAATTAACCAGCAATTCGAGAGGTATTAGTACAAGGGGCTCGACAAATCGGCAGAACTTACAGCCTGGAGCTCGTTGAGGACGGCATCGCCAACACCGTAGGTAATGAAGTCCTCACGAACCTTGGCGACGACGTCGTCGATGACGGAGATGTAGACGGTGGACACGTTGCCGCTGGCCATGGCGGCGGCGGTGCCTAGGGTTAGGGTTTGCGTGGGAGGTAGCGACGGCGAGGCGGGCTGCAGCTCGGAGAGAGGGGAAACGGGGAGGAGGAGGCGGACGAGACGGATGGGGAATTAAGGAGAGAATATAAATAGGTTTGCAATCCGGTGGCGGCACGTGGCCGGGGTATTTGTAGCCCCTCTCCGCCACTGGCTGTGCCAGTGCACCGCCTCGGGGAGTTTCGGAAAAGGACACATGTTCGTTCGTGGTCCGTTGTGACTCGCGCTTCTAACATTTTTTTTTAGGGAAAGACTCGCGCTTCTAACAGCGTGTTTGGAGAAAGGGCATGGGAATTCTTAAGGCCTCGTTTGATACAAGGGAATTGAGAGGGTTTTAAGAGGATTAACCCCGCGGGGCCAGAAACCTCGTGAAAGTTGAACGGCTCATTTGTTTCGTGTGGTTTTCATAGCTCATCCCTTTCGATCGCCGTCGAACCCCTTCTATCCACGCGGTTCTCAGCCCTCGAGGGGGGACTCGAGGATTTGGAGGAGAGACGTTGCCGCCGCTCGACTCCACGTCGCCGCCCGACGCCTCGACGCCGGCGTACCTCCTCTGGCATACTGGACTTCTTCCCGACGGTAAGTTCTCTCCTTCCTTCGCCTCGCCTCCTCTCCACTCCATTCCCCTTGTCGTCTAGGTTTCTTCAATCCGCCCGGCCATGGCTGCCTCCTCGTCCTCCCCGGCGACCTCGCTAAGCACGGCGTCTCCAAGGGCACCAAGGTCGTCACCTCCTCATAGACTGATGTAGTGTCGCTTGTTGTGGCAAATGTTGTTGGCTGCTAGTGTCTCCTGTTGGTGGTCGCTAACTCTGCCTATGTATCTCCAAGTAGTGCTATTAGTAATTGTTTGTGTGCTACTAGATGATTGCCAACGCTTGGTCGGCTAGTTGGTTGTGATCTATCTGAATGTTAATGTGCAAGTAGTACAACCACTGAATTTCATTGAAATCGTTGAATACTTGTTGACTCGTTGGTAGTAAGAACGGAATTATGTGGTGCAAACAAAGATTCAGGAATAGAGTTGAAATATATGTGTTGTTTGATTAGTACTTGTGATGTCGGGAAACAAACAGGGTTAGTATACTGCATGTCTATGTGCTATTTGATGAGTTTAGTATTTTCTGCACCATGCTTTTGCTGTTGCACAAGATTATCTCAAAGTATAATCTCCATGTGAAGAGTTTGATGCATCTGTGTTAATCTAGTCTGAAGAGGTGGAGTTTTGCACTTGCTTGCTGCTCACCATCAACGGCTACACTTTGGCATCATGTACATGGTCTACATGCCCTCTCTCTCTCTCTCTCTCTCTCTCTTTCTCTCTCTCGACTCGGAGGGCGTCACAAGGATATCACACTCTTGCTTAGCCCGTTGTCTGCTTTGTGATAACCGTTCGCTAATAAATACCTTGTACGTTCAAGGTTCAACTGGTCTATGGAGCGGTATGTATTCGGTTTATGTGAACCATGAACTTGTACTGATTGAATGAGGTTATATTGCCACTTTGCATAATCTGGGAGCAAGTACAGGTGAAGTTTTATAGCATTTTTTTCTTGTACTAGTTGTTAAACTTGCAAAGATTGGATTTTTAATTGTATTGTTGCCATTTCACACCATCTCACTTTATTATAGCAAACCCCGTCTACCAAACAAATTTTTATGGAAGAGGATTGGAAATTTGGGGACGTGAGGGGAATTGACAGGATTGGGTGGAAGGAGGGGATTCATCAAATCCTCTCGAATCCCAGCCTCCCAAAACCTCTCAAATCCCCTTGTATCAAATGAGGCCTAAGGGGGAATTGGCTGAAACTGGAGTAACACATGTTAATTGTCTATATTACTATCTTTATAGTGAGGAGTAATATATGTGTGGTGTCATGCAACATTTTATTTATTAGGTTATAGACTTGTCTTGTCTTGATATGTGTGATGTTACTCATACTATGAGTAACTACTCCCTTCGTCCGGTGAAGAGTGTGCATCTAGCTTCAAAATTTGTCCACAAGAGAGTGTACTTCTATCTTTCCAATGTAATTTAAAGTAGAAAAAAATACTTCTCTTTCATCACACAATAATCAAGACCAATAGCAATCTACACATGGTCTTTTTAATTTATACATGCACTTAGCTCATTGGGGGTTGGGAAATTAAAGAGGAGAGAGATGGTGGCTTGCACCTTTCCAATGCATCTTTTACTCAACTTCATAATTTGTCCTAAAAAATTTAGATGTACACTCTTCACCAGACGGAGGGAGTAGCTATGTTACCACATGACTCATTTTCTTCATTAATTACCTGTCACATCATTTGCTTTGTCTATTATCACCTATATTACTCTCACTATGGGTAGTCTAAGGGATGAGACATGAAAAGTGGACTATTAGTGCCAGTCCCACGTTTGGTGTAGGGTGGAAATTAGTCCTGGAAATTTGACAAAAAATATATTCCTTTGTTTGGTTCAGGGGTGTAGGAATGGGAGTTGTTCATGACACACTTGAGTATATGCGAAGCTGAACAGGCCTTTTGTCAAGGTTTGCAATGCAATACCTGATAAAATTAAATGATGTGCAATACATAAAGCCAAGAAATCCAAAAACTGTGCAGACTAATTAAGAAAAACAATGTACGTCATCCCTACACGTGCTGATGAATATTCTTTTCTCACAACATTAGCATGAACCAAACATTCAACATATTTCTACTACACTTTATTGGAGAAGACAATACAAATGAATTGGCAAGTATCAAATATTGTTATTGATGAGTTTATTAAAAGCAAGCGAGTAGTCCCGAGCTAAACAATTAAACTACCAATCTAGAACTATAAATCTGGATATTCACTTATTTTTTGGCCGCCTCGTGCTCCTGACGAACAAACACCACTTTGTAATAATCACGCAATTGGATAAAAAGTTTGGTCTTTCCAGCATCACCACCAATGACACGAACAACCATGACAACCTCTTCCATATTGAGACCTTTGAGATTTTGGAGAATATGAAGTAACTTGGTTCTGTTGGCTGATGTTTGCTCATGAAATTTCACTTCATGCATAAATGCCCTTTGTAAACCATTCATGGTTTTAGCATTCTCCTGCTCTGCTTCAAGAACTTTGCAATTGTATTTGTGGCACCCCGGCTCAAAGCTACCAGTTTACCTTGCATTGCCAGCCCAAAGATCAAGTCTTCTGGCAATGCACCAGAACTTGGTACACAAAACGACCGCTTTATTGATATCTAACGGATGCATAAGTTCGACGGGTACATGATGAAACGAGGCCAAGCGGCACACACAGTGTGGCTGAACTTATGTGCATTATTTAGTAGACAGAACAGGGGCCTCGGTGAAACTTCTATGCGGCAGTGGAACGACAATGAAGCGAAACTCCATCTCACAGGGACACTGCTGGGACACGGCCTAGATCGTGACAAACGGTACAATTTCAACTCCTGGTACAGCTTCTCCCGAAACCGGCATGACACGCCAGGTGAGTACTTTGAATGTACACGCAAGCTCACAACAAGCAAAGCAAATATGGCAAACAATAGCAAGACATTTATCAAGTTGTAAATGCATGAACAAGATGAGATACATGAAGTGCTCGTGGTGCAAAACTCGCGGTCCCTCGGACCTATTGGAGATATGCCCTAGAGGCAATCATGTATGATGATATTTTCTATGTGTTTATAAATAAAGATAGTCCTTGGACGTTATCTATGATGTGTATCAGCAAGTACGTGACTTGTTTGTGGGACTATACTGATGCGGAGCACCCTACGGACATCACCATGTCAAGAGCCCATTCGGCAAGTGACACGTGCGACATCTACTTCACTCACACAAAGGTGAATCATCTCCTTTACACGTGCTCACTTGATCCCTTCGAGGATGGTATACTACTTGACACTTCTCCCGTGTGCATGCATATGTATTGTCGGAGCTTCACGGATGTCGAGGAGGAGTGCAAGCGCCAAGGAACGACTACACCGTCCGCGAGGGAAGCGTGGAAGAGAAGACGGAAGAAAGGAGAAGAAGACGGAGCGGCTGCTAGAACCAGGACGGACGTCCAGGCCGCCGTCCGGATCATCCGGGCTCAGTCGGATCATCCGGATGCCCTCCTGGATCATCCGGGTAAATCCCCAACCTCGACGACCGAAGCTTGCAGAATCTCCTCGATGAATCCGGATCATCCGGACGAGGTCCCTGATCATTCGGACGATGCCCGGATCATCCAGACCCCCATACGGATCATCCGGCCTTTGCCAGCGCGCATGACTCGGGCCGAGGCCCATGTACCCATTTCGCCCCCTCACTTACCCCTTAGTGGCTTAGACTATAAATAGACCTCCTCCTCCTCCCCATTTTTAGGGTTAGCAATGTGATAGCTCATTTTGGAGATAGATCTTTGCTCATCCACTTGATACTTTCTCCTCCGAAGACCGCGGCCTCTACAGAGAAGATACCCCAAGTGGATTCAAGACCCCTCATGGAAAGACCCCTCAAGACCTCCTCACGGAGAAGAACTACCGCCTCTTGTATCATCCTTTGTTGCATTTGGATCTTGTATCAATCTTTATGTTCATGGATCTAGCACATGTGTGATTATTCTCGTTGATTTGAGTGTCTTTATCTCGTGTTTTCCCCTCGTGTTCTTTGCGTTCTTCATAGGATCCCCTCCATTTCATGAAAGATCGGCCCTAGGGTTTCCACCCTACATCATCTTTGATGCGGAGCATCCCAAGGTCATCCCCATGGACCCAACTACATCTCCTACGACACCACTTGGACCCATGACACGAGCACGTGCAAGAGCTCTCGAAACTGAGGTGACATCTCTCCTCTCACAGTTCCACTTCGATGGACATGAGACATGGCTACTACCTCATACGGACACAATGTGTGTACTCAGGTATCATGGAGAAGCTAAGGAGCAAGGAGAAGAAGAAAGAGGAAGATGGACGTGAAGACGGAGAAGAAGGAGAGCTGCAGGAACAGTCTCAGCCACCGGACGACCGGCCGGGACCGGACGTCCGGAGCCTGCAGCAAAGTCGAGCCCCAGCGAGGGAACGTCCGGTCCAGACCAGACGATCGGTGCCCTGGCACTCGAGCCAAATGAGCGGACATCCGGCCCGGACCGGACGACCAGCGCGACCGCACCCGAGCCCATATCAGCGGAAGTCTGAAGAGACCGGACGTCCGGCACCCCCATCACAGAACGGATCCATCGGATGTCCGGAAGCCACTGGACGACCGGTCGCTCATGAGACACCGGACAACCGGTACCCAACGGACGTCCGGTACCTGGTTGTGTCCAGTGTCGGGGCCGAAGCCCTTGTACCCCTCCTTTCGTCCCCCATTTGCACTAAGACTATAAATAGACCTCCTGTTCATCCTAGCTAGGGTTAGCAAAGGTTTAGCTCATATTTCGTGTGAGAGCTTTACTCATCCACTTGGTTACCTTCTCCTCGGAGATTGCGCCTCCTACGGAGAAGATCCCCCAAGCGGATTCAAGACCCCTTTACGAGAAGAACCTCAAGACCTCCTTTCGGAGAAGACCGGCTACCTTTGTATCGTCCCTAGTTGATCGTGGATCTTGTATCTTCCTTTGTGTTCATGGATCTAGCGCATGTGTAATCATACTTGTTGGTTTGAGTGTTCTCTTTGTGTTTTCCATGTGTTTTTCCTCGTTTCCCTCCTCGTGTTCTTCGTGTTCATCGTGGGATCCGCTCCTTTCATGAAAGATCGACCGGTTAGGGTTCCTACCCTACATCATCTTGGTATCAAAGCCTCGTTGATCATGATTTCGAAGCCTCCCCGTTGTGTTGCTAGCCTAGTTTTTGTTGATTTTGTCCCAAATTTGAAAATTCCCCACAAAAATAGCCCCGGATTTTTTTTGTGATTTGTTGGTGTGTTGAAATTTTGTTGGATTTGATCCGTGGGTTTGCTTTGTTTTGAGTGGATCTAGCTTTTCCCCCCTTTCCCCACCCTTTCCATCCACAAAATCGCACGGATTCGATGATTTTCACCTCATCCACCTCGTACACGTGCAGTTCATCCCATGCCCGAATAGTGCCCAGGCACCGGACGTCCGCTCGCCACCGGACATCCGACGACCAGACGACCGCTCACCACCGGTCGTCCGGAGTTACCTGACGAAACTAAATTTTCTTCAGTTTTGGTCACCACCACCGCCCCACGTTTCCGCATACGCACTCCTACCACCTTTACACTATCACCACTTCCGCATACCACCACCAGTGCTTACCCGTTTCATACTTCGACACGTGTTGCCACTTCGAGCTTTGAGAATTTGAGTTGCGGTTTCGTATCCTTTTGTGTTTCGGCTATCTAGGTACGGTTCGACATCAACATCACCGCCGGTCACCTTCGCCACGGACGCGTCATCAATAACGACCACCTCGACTACATCTTGGTATTCGTTCCACCATTTTGACACCATACCGTAAGCAAGAATGGTAACCTCGTCTTGGTATCGTGATACATCATTCTTGCCATTACATTGATAGCCATCATAGCGTTACTCCTTTGCATTGCTTACCCATCGAGACTAGCCATTGAGTATAGCTGGCAACGAGACTTGTGCACATTAGTGATCATACTTCCCATAGCATACATACATCATTGTTGCATATCTTGGTATCATCTCTTGTGTCACAAGGTTGTCATCGCATACACACTTGCTATCTTGGTTCGTCAAGCATTGCATGAGAAAAGAGCTCAAACATCAAAGAGCCAAACAAGCTTTTAAGCAAAAGCAAAAGATAAGCAAAGAGCTTTTAAGCAAGCACCATAGCATCATACAACATTAAGATTGTCATATTAGATCATCTTGGATCATATCATAGAAACACCTTGCATAGATGACATGCTTGATGAATTGAGTGGCTCTACAATATTCTCCAAAGTTGATTTGCATAGTGGATACCATCAAATTCGTATGAAATTGGGAGATGAATGGAAAACAACATTTAAAACTAAGTTACTCATGCCTTTTGGGTTAACTAATGCACCTAGTACTTTCATGAGATCAATGAACGAAGTTTTATGTGCTTTCATTGGATGATTTGTGGTAGTCTATTTTGATGATATACTGATTTATAGCAGATCTTTGGAGGAACATTTATGTGTTGTTTTTATTGCTCTACGTGATGCACGTTTGTTTGGTAACCTTGGGAAGTGCACCTTTTGCACTGACCAAGTATCTTTTCTTGGCTATGTTGTTACTCCACGGGGAATTGAAGTTGACAAAGCCAAGATTGAAGCAATTGAGAGTTGGCCGCAGCCCAAAACGGTCACACAAGTGAGGAGTTTTCTTGGGCTCGCTGGATTCTATAGGCGTTTTGTGAGAGATTTCAACACCATTGCTGCACCTCTGAATGAGCTTACAAAGAAGGATGTGCCTTTTGTTTGGGGTACCGCACAGGAAGAAGCCTTCACGGTATTGACAGATAAGTGGACACATGCTCCTTTACTCCAACTTCCTGATTTTAATAAGACATTTGAGCTTGAATGCGATTCTAGTGGAATTGGATTAGGAGGTGCATTATTACTATTGGAAATATGCCCTAGAGGCAATAATAAAAGCATTATTATTATATTTCCTTGTTCATGATAATTGTCTTTATTCATGCTATAATTGTGTTATCCGGAAATCGTAATACATGTGTGAATAATAGACACCAACATGTCCCTAGTAAGCCTCTAGTTGACTAGCTCGTTGATCAACAGATAGTCATGGTTTCCTGACTATGGACATTGGATGTCATTGATAACGAGATCACATCATTAGGAGAATGATGTGATGGACAAGACCCAATCCTAAACATAGCATAAGATCGTATAGTTCGTTTGCTAGAGTTTTTCCAATGTCAAGTATCCTTTCCTTAGACCATGAGATCGTGTAACTCCCGGATACCATAGGAGTGCTTTGGGTGTACCAAACGTCGCAACGTAATTGGGTGACTATAAAGGTATACTACGGGTATCTCCGAAAGTGTCTGTTGGGTTGACACGGATCAAGACTGGGATTTGTCACTCCGTATGACGGAGAGGTATCACTGGGCCCACTCGGTAATACATCATCATTATGAGCTCAAAGTGACCAAGTGTCTGGTCACGGGATCATGCATTACGGTACGAGTAAAGTGACTTTCCGGTAACGAGATTGAACAAGGTATTGGGATACCGACGATCGAATCTCGAGCAAGTAGCATACCGATTGACAAAGGGAATTGTATACGGGGTTGCTTGAATCCTCAACATCGTGGTTCATCCGATGAGATCATCGAGGAGCATGTGGAAGCCAACATGGGTATCCAGATCCCGCTGTTGGTTATTGACCGGAGAGCGATCTCGGTCATGTCTACATGTCTCCCGAACCCGTAGGGTCTACACACTTAAGGTTCGGTGATGCTAGGGTTGTAGGGATATGTATATGCAGTAACCCAAATGTTGTTCGGAGTCCCGGATGAGATCCCGGACGTCACGAGGAGTTCTGAAATGGTCCGGAGGTAAAGAATTATATATAGGAAGTGCTATTTCGGCCGTCGGGACAAGTTTTGGGGTCACCGGTATTGTACCGGGACCACCGGAAGGGTCCCGGGGGTCCACCGGGTGGGGCCACCTGCCCCGGGGGGGCACATGGGCTGTAGGGGTGTGCGCCTTGGCCCATATGGGCCAAGGGCACCAGCCCCAAGAGGCCCATGCGCCAGGAGATCAAGAAAGGAAGAGTCCTAAAGGGGGAAGGCACCTCCTAGGTGCCTTGGGGAGGAGGGATTCCTCCCTTGGACGCCCCCCCCCCCCTAGGAGATTGCATCTCCTAGGGCCGGCGCCCCCCTAGGCTCCCTATATATAGTGGGGGAAGGAGGGCCTCTCAACCCACGCCTTTGGTGCCTCCCTCTCCCTCTCCAACACATCCTCCTCCTCCATAGAGCTTGGCGAAGCCCTGCCGGAGTACTGTAGCTCCATCACCACCACGCCGTCGTGCTGCTGCTGGAGCCATCTTCCTCAACCTCTTCTCCCCCTTGCTGGATCAAGAAGGAGGAGACGTTACGCTGACCGTACGTGTGTTGAACGCGGAGGTGCCATCCGTTCGGCGCTAGGATCTCCGGTGATTTGGATCACGTCGAGTACGCCTTCCTCATCTCCGTTCTTGAACGCTTCCGCGCACGATCTACAAAGGTATGTAGATGCAATCCGATCACTCGTTGCTAGATGAACTCCTAGATGGATCTTGGTGAAACCGTAGGAAAATTTTTGTTTTCTGCAACGTTCCCCAACAGTGGTATCAGAGCTAGGTCTATGCGTAGTTCTCTTGCACGAGTAGAACACAATTTGTTGTGGGCGTTGATGTTGTCAACTTTCTTGCCGCTACTAGTCTTATCTTGCTTCAACGGTATTGTGGGATGAAGCGGCCCGGACCAACCTTACACGTACGCCTACGTGAGACCGGTTCCACCGACTGACATGCACTAGTTGCATAAGGTGGCTGGCGGGTGTCTGTCTCTCCCACTTTAGTTGGAGTGGATTCGATGAAAAGGGTCCTTATGAAGGGTAAATAGAAGTTGACAAATCACGTTATGGTTTTCACGTAGGTAAGAAAACGTTCTTGCTAGAACCCTATTGCAGCCACGTAAAACTTGCAACAACAATTAGAGGACGTCTAACTTGTTTTTGCAGCAAGTGTTCTGTGATGTGATATGGCCAAAGTTGTGATGAATGATGAATGATATATATGTGATGTATGAGATGTTCATGCTATTGTAATAGGAATCACGACTTGCATGTCGATGAGTATGACAACCGGCAGGAGCCATAGGAGTTGTCTTTATTTTTTGTATGACCTGCGTGTCATTGAGAAACGCCATGTAAATTACTTTACTTGATTGCTAAACGTGTTAGCCATAGTAGTAGAAGTAATAGTTGGCGAGCAACTTCATGGAGACACGATGATGGAGATCATGATGATGGAGATCATGGTGTCATGCCGGTGACAAGATGATCATGGAGCCCAAGATGGAGATCAAAGGAGCTATGTGATATTGGCCATATCATGTCACTATTATTATTTGATTGCATGTGATGTTTATCATGTTTTGTACATCTTGTTTTCTTAGAACGACGGTAGTAAATAAGATGATCCCTCATAATAATTTCAAGAAAGTGTTCCTCCTAACTGTGCACCGTTGCGATAGTTCATTGTTTCGAAGCACCACGTGATGATCGGGTGTGATAGATTCCAACGTTCACATACAACGGGTGTAAGACAGATTTACACATGCAAACACTTAGGTTGACTTGACGAGCCTAGCATGTACAGACATGGCCTCGGAACACAGAAGACCGAAAGGTCGAGCATGAGTCGTATAGAAGATACGATCAACATGAAGATGTTCACCGACGTTGACTAGTTCGTCTCACGTGATGATCGGACACGGCCTAGTTAACTCGGATCATGTTATACTTAGATGACTGGAGGGATGTCTATCTGAGTGGGAGTTCATTGAATAATTTGATTAGATGAACTTAATTATCATGAACTTAGTCTAAAATCTTTACAATATGTCTTGTAGATCAAATGGCCAACGTTGTCCTCAACTTCAACGCGTTCCTAGAGAAAACCAAGTTGAAAGACGATGGCAGCAACTATATGGACTGGGTCCGGAACCTGAGGATCATCCTCATAGCTGCCAAGAAAGATTATGTCCTACAAGCACCGCTAGGTGACGCACCCATCCCACAGAACCAAGACGTTATGAACGCTTGGCAGACACGTGCTGATGATTACTCCCTCGTTCAGTGCGGCATGATTTGCAGCTTAGAACCGGGGCTCCAAAAACATTTTGAGAGACACGGAGCATATGAGATGTTCGAAGAGCTGAAAATGGTTTTTCAAGCTCATGCCCGGGTCGAGAGATATGAAGTCTCCGACAAATTCTTCAGCTGTAAGATGGAGGAAAATAGTTCTATCAGTGAGCACATACTCACAATGTCTGGGTTACATAACCGCTTGACTCAGCTGGGAGTTAATCTCCCGGATGACGCAGTCACTGACAGAATCCTTCAGTCGCTTCCACCAAGCTACAAGAGCTTTGTGATGAACTTCAATATGCAGGGGATGGAAAAGACCATTCCCGAATTATTTGCAATGCTGAAATCAGCAGAGGTAGAAGTCAAAAAGGAACATCAAGTGTTGATGGTGAATAAAACCACTAAGTTCAAGAAGGGCAAGGGTAAAAAGAATTTCAAGAAGGACGGCAAGGGAGTTGCCGCGCCCGGCAAGCAAGCTGCCGGGAAGAAGCCAAAGAATGGACCCAAGCCCGAGACTGAGTGCTTTTATTGCAAGGGAAGTGGTCACTGGAAACGGAACTGCCCCAAATACTTAGCAGACAAGAAGGCCGGCAAAACAAAAGGTATATGTGATATACATGTAATTGATGTGTACCTTACCAGTACTCGTAGTAGCTCCTGGGTATTTGATACCGGTGCATTTGCTCACATTTGTAACTCAAAGCAGGAGCCGCGGAATAAGCGAAGACTGGCGAAGGACGAGGTGACGATGCGCGTCGAGAATGGTTCCAGGGTCGATGTGATCGCCGTCGGCACGCTACCTCTGCATTTACCTACGGGATTAGTTTTAAACCTCAATAATTGTTATTTAGTGCCAGCTTTGAGCATGAACATTGTATCAGGATCTCGTTTAATTCGAGATGGCTACTCATTTAAATTCGAGAATAATGGTTGTTCTATTTATATGAGAGATATGTTTTATGGTCATGCTCCGATGGTGAATGGTTTATTCTTAATGAATCTCGAGCGTAATGCTACACATATTCATAGTGTGAGTACCAAAAGATGTAAGGTTGACAATGATAGTCCCACATACTTGTGGCACTGCCGCCTTGGTCACATAGGTGTCAAACGCATGAAGAAGCTCCATGCAGATGGACTTTTAGAGTCTCTTGATTATGAATCTTGACACATGCGAACCATGCCTCATGGGTAAAATGACCAAGACTCCGTTCTCAGGAACAACGGAGCGAGCAACCAACTTATTGGAAATCATACATACTGATGTGTGCGGTTCAATGAGCGTTGAGGCTCGCGGTGGCTATCATTATGTTCTCACCCTCACTGATGACTTGAGTAGATATGGGTATGTCTACTTAATGAAACACAAGTCTGAGACCTTTGAAAAGTTCAAGGAATTTCAGAGTGAGGTTGAGAATAAACGTGACAGGAAAATCAAGTACCTGCGATCAGATCGTGGAGGAGAATACTTGAGTCACGAGTTTGGCACACACTTAAGAAAATGTGGAATAGTTTCACAACTCACGCCGCCTGGAACACCTCAGCGTAATGGTGTGTCCGAACGTCGTAATCGCACTCTATTAGATATGGTGCGATCTATGATGTCTCTTACCGATTTACCGCTATCTTTTTGGGGCTATGCTTTAGAGACTGCCGCATTCACTTTAAATAGGGCTCCGTCGAAATCCGTTGAGACGACACCGTATGAATTATGGTTTGGGAAGAAACCTAAGCTGTCGTTTCTAAAAGTTTGGGGATGCGATGCTTATGTCAAGAAACTTCAACCTGAAAAGCTCCAACCCAAGTCGGAAAAATGCGTCTTCATAGGATACCCTAAAGAAACTATTGGGTATACCTTCTACCTCAGATCCGAAGGCAAGATCTTTGTTGCCAAGAACGGATCCTTTCTAGAGAAGGAGTTTCTCTCGAAAGAAGTAAGTGGGAGGAAAGTAGAACTTGATGAAGTATTACCTCTTGAACCAGAAAATGGCGCAGCTCAAGAAAATGTTCCTGAGGTGCCTGCACCAACTAGAGAGGAAGTTAATGATGATGATCAAGATACTTCTGATCAAGCTCCTACTGAAATTCGAAGGTCCACAAGGACACGTTCCGCACCAGAGTGGTACGGCAACCCTGTCTTGGAAATCATGTTGTTAGACAACGGTGAACCTTCGAACTATGAAGAAGCGATGGCGGGCCCGGATTCCGACAAATGGCTAGAAGCCATGAAATCCGAGATAGGATCCATGTATGAAAATGAAGTATGGACTTTGACTGACTTGCCCGTAGAGCGGCGAGCCATAGAAAATAAATGGATCTTTAAGAAGAAGACAAACGCGGATGGTAATGTGACCATCTATAAAGCTCGACTTGTCGCTAAGGGTTATCGACAAGTTCAAGGGGTTGACTACGATGAGATTTTCTCACCGGTAGCGAAGCTAAAGTCTGTCCGAATCATGTTAGCAATTGCCGCATTATATGGTTATGAAATATGGCAAATGGACGTCAAAACGGCATTCCTTAACAGTTTCCTTAAGGAAGAATTGTATATGATGCAGCCGGAAGGTTTTGTCGATCCTAAGAATGCTGACAAGGTGTGCAAGCTCCAACGCTCGATTTATGGGCTGGTGCAAGCATCTCGGAGTTGGAACATTCGCTTTGATGAGATGATCAAAGCGTTTGGGTTTACGCAGACTTATGGAGAAGCATGTGTTTACAAGAAAGTGAGTGGGAGCTCTGTAGCATTTCTCATATTATATGTAGATGACATACTTTTGATGGGAAATGATATAGAACTCTTGGACAACATTAAGGCCTACTTGAATAAGAGTTTTTCAATGAAGGACCTTGGAGAAGCTGCATATATATTAGGCATCAAGATCTATAGAGATAGATCAAGACGCCTCATAGGTCTTTCACAAAGCACATACCTTGATAAGATATTGAAGAAATTCAATATGGATCAGTCTAAGAAGGGGTTCTTGCCTGTGTTACAAGGTGTGAAATTGAGCTCAACTCAATGTCCGACCACGGCAGAAGATATAGAAGAGATGAGTGTCATCCCCTATGCCTCAACCATAGGTTCTATTATGTATGCCATGCTGTGTACCAGACCTGATGTAAACCTTGCCGTAAGTTTGGTAGGAAGGTACCAAAGTAATCCCGGCAAGGAACACTGGACAGCGGTCAAGAATATCCTGAAGTACCTGAAAAGGACTAAGGAAATGTTTCTCGCTTATGGAGGTGACGAAGAGCTCGCCGTAAAATGTTACGTCGATGCTAGCTTCGACACAGATCTGGATGACTCTAAGTCACAAACCGGGTACGTGTATTTTTTGAATGATGGGGCAGTAAGCTGGTGCAGTTGCAAGCAGAGCGTCATGGCGGGATCTACATGTGAAGCGGAGTACATGGCAGCCTCGGAGGCAGCGCATGAAGCAATTTGGGTGAAGGAGTTCATCACCGACCTAGGAGTCATATCCAATGCGTCGGGGCCGATCAAGCTCTTCTGTGACAACACTGGAGCTATTGCTCTTGCCAAGGAGCCCAGGTTTCACAAGAAGACAAGGCACATCAAGCGTCGCTTCAAATCCATTCGTGAAAATGTTCAAGATGGAGACATAGATATTTGTAAAGTACATACGGACCTGAATGTAGCAGATCCGTTGACTAAACCTCTCCCTAGAGCAAAACATGATCAACACCAGAATTCCATGGGTGTTGGATTCATCACAATGTAACTAGATTATTGACTCTAGTGCAAGTGGGAGACTATTGGAAATATGCCCTAGAGGCAATAATAAAAGCATTATTATTATATTTCCTTGTTCATGATAATTGTCTTTATTCATGCTATAATTGTGTTATCCGGAAATCGTAATACATGTGTGAATAATAGACACCAACATGTCCCTAGTAAGCCTCTAGTTGACTAGCTCATTGATCAACAGATAGTCATGGTTTCCTGACTATGGACATTGGATGTCATTGATAACGAGATCACATCATTAGGAGAATGATGTGATGGACAAGACCCAATCCTAAACATAGCATAAGATCGTATAGTTCGTTTGCTAGAGTTTTTCCAATGTCAAGTATCCTTTCCTTAGACCATGAGATCGTGTAACTCCCGGATACCGTAGGAGTGCTTTGGGTGTACCAAACGTCGCAACGTAACTGGGTGACTATAAAGGTATACTACGGGTATCTCCGAAAGTGTCTGTTGGGTTGACACGGATCAAGACTGGGATTTGTCACTCCGTATGACGGAGAGGTATCACTGGGCCCACTCGGTAATACATCATCATTATGAGCTCAAAGTGACCAAGTGTCTGGTCACGGGATCATGCATTACGGTACGAGTAAAGTGACTTGCTGGTAACGAGATTGAACAAGGTATTGGGATACCGACGATCGAATCTCGGGCAAGTAGCATACCGATTGACAAAGGGAATTGTATACGGGGTTGCTTGAATCCTCGACATCGTGGTTCATCCGATGAGATCATCGAGGAGGATGTGGGAGCCAACATGGGTATCCAGATCCCGCTGTTGGTTATTGACCGGAGAGCGATCTCGGTCATGTCTACATGTCTCCCGAACCCGTAGGGTCTACACACTTAAGGTTCGGTGATGCTAGGGTTGTAGGGATATGTATATGCAGTAACCCGAATGTTGTTCGGAGTCCCGGATGAGATCCCGGACGTCACGAGGAGTTCCGGAATGGTCCGGAGGTAAAGAATTATATATAGGAAGTGCTATTTCGGCCGTCGGGACAAGTTTCGGGGTCACCGGTATTGTACCGGGACCACCGGAAGGGTCCCGAGGGTCCACCGGGTGGGGCCACCTGCCCCGGGGGGGCACATGGGCTGTAGGGGTGTGCGCCTTGGCCCATATGGGCCAAGGGCACCAGCCCCAAGAGGCCCATGCGCCAGGAGATCAAGAAAGGAAGAGTCCTAAAGGGGGAAGGCACCTCCTAGGTGCCTTGGGGAGGAGGGATTCCTCCCTTGGCCGCCGCCCCCCCTAGGAGATTGCATCTCCTAGGGCCGGCGCCCCCCTAGGCTCCCTATATATAGTGGGGGAAGGAGGGCCTCTCAACCCACGCCTTTGGTGCCTCCCTCTCCCTCTCCAACACATTCTCCTCCTCCATAGAGCTTGGCGAAGCCCTGCCAGAGTACTGCAGCTCCATCACCACCACGCCGTCGTGCTGTTGCTGGAGCCATCTTCCTCAACCTCTTCTCCCCCTTGATGGATCAAGAAGGAGGAGACGTTACGCTGACCGTACGTGTGTTGAACGCGGAGGTGCCGTCCGTTCGGCGCTAGGATCTCCGGTGATTTGGATCACGTCGAGTACGCCTTCCTCATCCCCGTTCTTGAACGCTTCCGCGTGCGATCTACAAAGGTATGTAGATGCAATCCGATCACTCATTGCTAGATGAACTCCTAGATGGATCTTGGTGAAACCGTAGGAATTTTTTTGTTTTCTGCAATGTTCCCCAACAATTACAAGATGGCAAACCTGTTGCATACTTTTCTGAACAATTGAGTGGGCCTAGTATGAATTATTCTACTTATGATAAAGAATTATATGCTCTTGTTTGGACTTTAGAAACATGGCAACATTATTTATGGCCCAAAGAATTTGTTATACATTCTGATCATGAATCTTTGAAACATATGAAAAGTCAAGATAAACTAAATCGTAGACATGCTAAATGGGTTGTATTCATTGAGGCTTTCCCTTATGTCATTAAACACAAGAAGGGTACAAAAAATGTTATTGTTGATGCATTGTCTCGTCGCTATACTATGCTTTCACAACTTGACTTCAAAATATTTGGTTTGGAGACCATCAAAGATCAATATGTGCATGATGCTGATTTTAAAGATGTAATGCAGAATTATAAACAAGGAAGAACATGGAACAAGTTCGTCTTTAATGATGGATTTATGTTTCGTGCTAACAAGCTATGCATTCCCGCTAGTTCCGTTCGTCTTTTGTTGTTGCAGGAGGCGCATGGAGGAGGATTAATGGGACACTTTGGCATGAAGAAGACGGCGGACGTACTTGCTACACATTTCTTTTGGCCAAAGATGAGACGGGGTGTTGAGCATTTTGTTGCTCGCTGCACTACATGTCAAAAAGCTAAGTCACGACTCAATCCTCATGGTTTATATATGCCTTTGCTCGTACCTAGTATTCCTTGGGAGGATATATCTATGGACTTTGTTTTAGGTTTACCTCGAACAAAGAAGGGGAGGGATAGCATATTTGTTGTCGTGGATAGATTCTCGAAAATGGCACACTTTATACCATGTCATTAAAGCGATGATGTTGTTAATGTTGCTGATTTGTTCTTTCGTGAAATTATTCGCTTGCACGGTGTGCCAAATACTATTGTTTTAGATCGTGATACTAAATTTCTTAGCCACTTTTGGAGATGTTTATGGGCTAAGTTGGGGACTAAACTGCTTTTTAGTACTACTTGTCACCCCAAACTGATGGACAAATTGAAGTAGTCAATAGAACATTGTCTACTATGCTTCGGGTGCTTTGAATAATAATAAGAAAATGTGGGAAGAATGCTTGCCTCATATAGAATTTGCTTATAATCGTTCATTGCATTCTACTACTAAGATGTGCCCTTTTGAAACTATGCATGGTTTCCTACCTCGTGCGCCTATTGATTTGTTGCCTCTTCCATCTTTGGAGAAGGTTAATTTTGATGCTAAACAATGTGTTGAATTCATTTTAAAAATGCATGAGTTAACTAAGGAAAACATTGAGCGAATGAATGCTAAATATAAACTTGCCGGAGATAAGGGTGGAAAACATGTTGTGTTTGCACCTGGAGATGTTGTTTGGTTACATTTGAGTAAGGATAGATTTCCTGATTTGCGCAAATCAAAGCTAATGCCACGTCCTGATGGTCCTTTTAAGGTGTTAGAGAAAATAAATCATAATGCATATAAACTTGAGCTGTCTGCAGATTTTGGGGTTAGTCCCACTTTTAACATTGCAGATTTGAAGCCTTATTTGGGTGAGGAAGATGAGCTTCCGTCGAGAACGACTTCATTTCAACAAGGGGAGGATGATGAGGACATCAATACCATTGTTACACCCACAGCCCCTGCTACTATACATATTGGACCAATTACTAGAGCTCGTGTACGCTAATTAAATTACCAAGTACTTTCGTTTCTTGGTAATGATTCTAATGTTCATGAGAATATGATGCTGCCTAAATTGGATACATTTGTTTTTTGCTTAGAAATGTGGGGCCTAGCTTGGATAAGGATGAACATTGGAGCAAGAACAAGCATGGAGATGATGGCATGCACAAGGGAACAAGAACGGAGTTTCAAGTGATGATTTCAGGACTTTGAAGCCACCGTAATGAGTGCATGAAGTCTTGGACGAAATATACAAGATGCCACTTCACAAATTTCGTCCAAAGACTATTATAGGTGTTGCGTCACCTTATTATTGGGCCAGACCCATGTAATTTAGAAATACATAAGTACATGCTGTTTTTAGAGTCCGTATGTGTGGGGGAACAAGAGATAGGGTTGGTTTCAGACCCCTCCTCCAAGGGCCACGAAATTCCCCCTCTTCCTCCATATATGAAAGTGCTAGTGATCGACTAGAGGGGGGGTGAATAGGCAATTTTTATGAAAGTCTTCAAAACATGGAAGTTTCGAAGACAAACGATAGAAATAAACCTATTACCATGCAGCGGAAGGTAGACTACACTAAGCAAGCCATAGTCAAGTATTCAATGAAGTGAAAGCACAATGACTAATAGCATCTAGGCAGTATAGATCAGGTAGGAAGATAGTGTGAAGCCAATTAGAACAATCAGTTACTTAGTGAAGATAAAAGATAATGCAATGACTTCACCAGGGCCAACAGTAAGTAAAGGAATGGGAAGGACGAAACCAGTGACTCATTGAAGACAATGATTTGTTGGACCAGTTCCAGTTGTTGTGACAACTGTACGTCTGGTTAGGGAGGCTGAGATTCAACTCAGAAGACCGCGTCTTCACCTTATTCCCCTTGAGCTAAGGACATCCAGTCCTCGCCCAATCACTCTGGTAAGTCTTCAAGGTAGACTCTCAAACCTTCACAGACTTCGTTCACTGGCGATCCACAATGACTCTTGGATGCTCAGAACGCGACGCCTAACCGGCTGGAGGATTCACAGTCCTCAAGTGTAATAAGTCTTTAGATCACACAGACAGGAAGACTTCAGTGATGCCTAACACTCTTTGGCTCTGGGTGGTTAGGGCTTTATCCTCGCAAGGAATTCTCTCTCAAAGGATTCGAGGTGGGTTGCTCTCAAACGACAAAAGCCGTACACTAATTCTGAGCAGCCAACCATTTATGGTTGTAGGGGGTGGGCTATTTATAGCTGACGGTGTCCTGGACTAGGGGGTACTCAACACGTCATCTCCCGATCTGATAGATTGGGCCGAGGACCCCTGTGGCCGTATACTCATGGGCCAGTTCGGACAACTGACGCATACAAGGAAGATTCCACAAGACTTGGCGATCAAGACAAGGACTTCTCCCCACCGGCGTATTCGGCTAGGACTCTTGTTAACCTAGGCCTCTGGTGCATTATATAAACCAGGGCCAGGCTAGTCGATAGATCATATATACACATCAACAATCATACCATAGGCTAGCTTCTAGGGTTTAGCCTCTCTGGTCTCGTGGTAGATCAACTCTTGTACTACCCATATCATCAATATTAATCAAGCAGGACGTAGGGTTTTACCTCCTTCAAGAGGGCCCGAACCTGGGTAAAACTTTGTGTCCCCTGCCTCCTGTTACCATCGATCCTAGACGCACAGTTCGGGACCCCCTACTCGAGATCCGCCGGTTTTGACACCGACATTGGTGCTTTCATTGAGAGTTCCGCTGTGTGATCGACAAAAGGATCGATGGCTCGCCTGCAGATCAACTGCGACTTCGGCATCTTCGTCACCAGCTCGACTGGTCACCTTGGTTCGACCAAGAACTGTGCCCCGTGTTCGGATCACCATGTTCGGACGAGGGCCTTCATCAACACCTACTCCGATCTCTATCAAGATCATGGAGGAATCGTCCATGGAGCTCGGGGGCTCAACGTCAACATTGCCCTTGGGCGACCGTGCTGTTTTTCCGGACAGCGAACGCGTATCCGCCGCCACCGCCTCCTCGAGTGTCGCTTTAACGATCGCTTCAGTGGAATTGTGCAGAATCGAGTCTACAACAACCCTGGAAAATTTCGTCGAGTTCCGATGGAGGAATCTCTAGCAATCTATGATATACCGGAGCCCTGTCAAATCTGGACGTGAATCTGGACGAGTTTAGGGCATGGTGTCCAGCTTCTAGCTCGGACGTCCTCTGAAAGATCCAACCGTTGATCGGCTGCGGAATTCCTATATCTACCACCTCTCAAAATTTCAGCTCGATCTGACTGTCCAAACTCCGGGAACCTTCCGATTAGTGCATCACTTTTTGGATCTGTTTTCTGCGCGAAAACGAATCCGACCCGAGTTCGTCTTTTTTATGAACGGGATTTCAGACACCCTTTTGAAGGAATTTTTGTATGGGGTATTGTGTTTTGTTTCCGAACACATCCCACTAACTTTAAGATCTTTTGAACATGATCTTCAACATCATGCTGGTGTCAAACCAGTCCGGCAATATTGCTCCACGTCTGCCGACCTGCGCTAGACACGTCGTCACTTTGTTGAGCCGAGCTCAACTTCTTCGGATCATCATCTCGGCAAGCCGAACAAGAGTCCGGCATCGCGAAGGATAAATCATCACCAACATCGCCGCCCCATGGATTACACGGAGCGGGCATACCGGCATCACCGCACGGTCGCTTCATCAAGCCGGCGTCGACCACGTCACGACCTGCATCGGCAGGGCCGCACTATTGCTTCTTCAAGCTGGTGTCCATCACGCCAACCTACTTCGACTCATCGGCTGACATCGAGGCTTTGATATCTCGGCTGGACCAGGGGCTTTGCCATCTCTTTATCAACCTACTCCGGACACTTCGACGTCACTAGCCGACCAGCTCCGTCACGTTAGCTGGGCCGAGGGCTTTGCCTCGGCGAGCCAACCTTTGCTAGCATTGCCATGCCGTCGTTTTATCGCCCATCAGGCAATGGGTGTGCGGATCGAGTCCCAATTTTGGGAATCACCTTCCTTCAGATTGCTACAACAAATAAACCAGGTGCTATTAATCACAGTATTTTTGCTTGTTTGGGTTCATTTTTCCCAATGAATTATTACTCTGGTTTGTCCATCATATGTACACAGGTCTATCAAATGGTGGCCGCATTGACGACAGTCGCATGGTGGTTCGGTCAGTTTCCGTACATAGTCCGGCGAACGCCTCATCCGGAGCTTGGACCGACCTGCGAATTCAGGCTTTGCCACGCCTTTACTGCATCACGCCGATGCCCTGCATCGACATTGACTTCGGCGCCAGGCCATATTTCTTTTATTACTCACTTTGCATAAATTATTTATTATGAAACGATTTTTTTAATTATCATTATTACTATTATCTCCGGTTTGCACTATTTTTTGTGCATAGGAAAATGATCCGGGGACTTCGGCGTCACTCTGCCGGTCTGCATTGACCGTGCTATGTCACCACTTCGTCGTGTCGAGCTCTCCGCTCCGCCACCTCGGGACCGGCTTGGGGGATGGAACCTTGCCCCGCATCAAGCTCGGACCGTGTCATCAATACCGAACACATTAGCCAGGTAAGTCGCTTTCATGCTCAAAGCTTTAATTTCTAACTTGTGTTCGATTCGACCAAGCATTATACTTTTTTGGAAAAAAGTTGCTTGTAAAAAAATTTCCTTGTCCAAACTTTGTTTGTGACACACAAATTCAAGGACCCTATTCACTTGGGGGCTTCCTTTATGAAGCTTTTTCCTCTTGCATATGATTATACTTGTACGGCTTCGTTCCTTGTTCGTGTATTATGCCACAATATGCACCATATTGACTTAAGCGATTTGCAAGCTGGGTTGCCTCGCTCTTGTGTTTACCCCTACGTTCCCGATTGTTCAGCTAGGGAGTAAAGGGAGCACCTCTGCGATTGTCACGATCGGGTCACCCGAGCCGGACCTCAGACTGGGTGAAGCCGAAAGCTAGCGCTCTTATAGTTTTCAATGATGATTGGCACACAACGGAACTCATGAGTACAAAAAATCTATTGCACAAGTATCATAATAACAATGAGCACCGAAGAAAGGTATCGATGGGGGTACTATTTTCTTCGAAGATGCTTCTTACACTTCACGGTAATATAGCATAAGTTCCCTGTGCGCGCTTTGTCTGTTACAGCCTTATGGCCTGATTGCCTGGTTATTGGAAACACCGTCGATATTCTCGACCGATGGAGTACATAACACTTTTCGGTCCTTGACCGAAGAGGGAGAAGCTGACGGTCGGTTTCGCGTTTAAAGTTCGGTTGAACATATATATGATATAAGTACTTCGGTACATGCAATCATTCTTCTACCCAAGTCACTTGGGGGCTCTTAAGTTTATTTGAGCCGTTTTATAATAAGTGTTCTTCTTCTTAGTCGTTGCAAAGTTTTTTTATTATTTATCACTCCTTTTTTCGACATGAGTGTGCGGTCACTAGCCGGGGAGCCTAATTTCTCTCTCAAAGCCGCTAGAGTTTAGTTTGCTAAACTGGCCTGATGAGAAGTACTCCGCCCTCGGGATAGGAGGTTGAAGCCATAGGCTGACCTGCTCGAAGTCTTGAGATAGGATGTATCATGTTAAAGCACGACAGAAGCACTTTTTTTTCTTCTAAAACCAATTTTTGGATTGGCACCGAACACTTGATCTTGTTCGGACGTCAAGTTTTTACTGACGTTTTTTGGCTTTTCGAGCCTATGGCACTTTTAAACTATTTGTGCTTTTCCAGCATTAGTCTCGCAGTGCAATGCCGGGCACCTTTAGGGATTCGGCAAAAACATTCTCAGATATTGCTATATATGCATCGGTTTCGAATTATGTCTTCGGTCAATAGTTGGGTTGCCCGGCTCCTGCACTTGCTTCCTACGTTCCGTTTTGTTCGGCTAGGCGTGCAAAGGGAGAACCACTGCGATTGTGCTTCTAGCTCACATGGTTAAGCACCTCAGTGGAGAAAGCCGAAAACTGACTGTCATAATAAGCGTAAACTAGTCAGCGATCCGATGACTATGTTAAAAGACGAGCCATTCATAACATTGGCCGAAGTGTTTACGGCTTGACCCCGACTGTCGCTGAACACTACAGGGGGCTATTAACTGGCCTCCCAAACTAAATCCTCGTTATTTTGCTCTTACATTAGAGCTAAGGTTTAATGATCATGCTTAGCATGACAACCCAAAGAAAGGAACCGATAGCGGGACTATTTTCTTTGGAAGACATTTCTTCTGTTAAACAGTAATATAACATATCTCTCTGCGTACCTTTGTTTATAAAACCGTATGGCCAGATTGCCTTGTTTGTTGTAAATCTTTGCCCTCATAAATGCTTTATAAAGTAGGACAAACACTCCTCGGCTACTGGCCGAGGAGGTGGAAGCCGATGGTCGGTCAACAAAGTTTTGTACAATGCGGATCCGAGCATTGATGACGTAAAGTACTTGGATACATAGATTCATTACACATAATTTGTGATTTTACTATGGATATTGATCCTTAATTCGGCCACCCATGCCCGCATTAAGGCTCGGGGGCTACTGGGCTTCGGGCTTATTATTTACAAATATTAAAGGGGCACATCGATCCCCTGATCTGGTGTTGCCACCCGACCAGTGTCTCGGGGGCTACTGCATTGCTTGTCCAATGCAGAGAATTTTATGTGCAATATAGTTTTTGAGGAGATTTTGATCCTCAGGTTGGTCGGCCGCACCCAACCTGAGTCTCAAGGACTGAGCATGCCGCTTTTAGTGTCCCGAAGTATTCTGCCGAGCTAGGACTTGATCCTCAGGCCGATTTTGCAAATCAACCTGAGTCTCAGCGGCTACTGGGATCAGTGGTCTTACGTCATCCTTCATGTGCATCTCGGGTTTTACACCGATACACACCTTGAGGGCTACTGGCTATATATCTCGGCAGAGAATAAATTGCACCAACAAAAAATATTCACAAAAATCGGCCCACATTCGGGGTGGTGCACCACCTCGGAAGTAGTCCGGCATAAAGCTCGGGCGCTAGTGGCTGGCTCCATAGAGGGCATTTCTGGCATTAAGCTCGGCTAAACTCCTTCAACTTTTTTGAACCAAGGTGATATGACACCTCGGATATAGTCCGGCGTTGGAGCTGGGACACTGTCCGGCGTTGGAGCTTGGACATAGTCCGGTGTTGGAGCTCAGATACATTCCGGCGTTGGAGCTCGGAAGCGGTCCGGCATTGGTGCTCGGCCGCAAAAGATACCTCGAATGCAGTCCGGCGTTAGAGCTCGGAGGCAAGAGGACACTGCCTCCCGGGAACAACTTCAAACCCGAGGTGTGGCATAAAAATAATAAGGCATTGGTAAAGGCCGGAAACTTAAAGGGGCTCCTCGGATACCCGATGTATAAACTTGTCGAATTCATTTCGGCGATCCTCAAGATCAAAGATGAGAAGATTTGTTGAACCAGTTTTCAAGACCGACGACCGAAGATGAAGAACAGTTTGGAAGAATCGAGGAGCGTCCCTAACTTGAAGACCGGTTCAGGGGGCTATTGACGGTGTCCTGGACTAGGGGGTACTCAACACGTCATCTCCCGATCTGATAGATTGGGCCGAGGACCCCTGTGGCCGTATACTCATGGGCCAGTTCGGACAACTGCCGCATACAAGGAAGATTCCACAAGACTTGGCGATCAAGACAAGGACTTCTCCCCACCGGCGTATTCGGCTAGGACTCTTGTTAACCTAGGCCTCTGGTGCATTATATAAACCAGGGCCAGGCTAGTCGATAGATCATATATATACATCAACAATCATACCATAGGCTAGCTTCTAGGGTTTAGCCTCTCTGATCTTGTGGTAGATCAACTCTTGTACTACCCATATCATCAATATTAATCAAGTAGGACCTAGGGTTTTACCTCCATCAAGAGGGCCCGAACCTGGGTAAAACTTTGTGTCCCCTGCCTCCTGTTACCACCGATCCTAGATGCACAGTTCGGGACCCCCTACCCGAGATCCGCCGGTTTTGACACCGACAATAGCCACTAGGCAACCCGACCTGATTTGTCCGAAATGACCCTGGGTCACTAAGGAACTGACATGTGTTCCAACGGTCAGATTTCAAACACACGCGGCAACTTTACTTGGGCTACAAGCAAAGCTGACTCATCCAGCTTTGGATAAGATTTGCTCTCATTGTCTTCGCTCGAAGACATAGGATTTTGGTTGAGCATCACTTCAGTCACTCTGACTTTGTTCACTTGGACCCCACTTAATAGTACGGTGGTTCCTATGACTCAACAAAGAAGAAAAGGAGACAACGAAACAACTAAGTCTTCGTGCCCCATAGTCTTCACGCAATGTATTCTCTTGTCATAGTCTTCAATGTGAATATCTTCACATACCACCATTGTCTTCAATGTCTTCATACATTTTTAGGGGTCATCTCCGGTAGATAAACCGAATCAATGAGGGACTACTACCTGTGTTATCCTGCAATTCTCACAAACACATTAGTCCCTCAACCAGGTTTGTCGTCAATACTCCAAAACCAACTAGGGGTGGCACTAGATGCACTTACAATCTCCCCCTTTTTGGTGATTGATGACAAACTGGTTGAAGTTTTCAACGGGGATAAAAGTATGTGAAATGTAAAGGATTTTGGTATTGTCTTCATAAGTGGCAAAGGCTCCCTCTGAAGATGTGCATATAAGTAATTTGCTTTTGGAATGCAAATGCACAGGGAAGGTTGTACTTGTGGAGATCCTCTTCAACTTATGACGACAATTCATCATGCATGAAAAGTATGTGAAGATAATGACATGCATAATGAAAAATGGATGTCTGTAGAATGACCTAAGTGCGGAAGTTATCATCTCACATGCGGAATTTATCATCGCATCATAGAATAACAAATAAGTAGCAGACGACCATCGAGTTTAAGTGTTACAACTCAAAGAACTAAATGTATCAAAAAGCGAGAGTTGTAAACACTAGGCAAAATATAAAACCACCGCCCATATGGACCCGCTTGAAGACTATCAAACTCACATGCTTCTCCCCCTTTTGTTAGTAAGGACCAAAAAGGTTTGAAGACATAGAGCACCTACTCGTTCCCATGAGGAGTTGGTGAAGCAGGAGGGTCGTCGGTGTTGGTTGGGGGTGCAGACGAACTTGGTGTAGTGTTGATTCGCGCTGAAGGTGGTGAAGTAGCATCGTCTTCATCATTGATGACATGTGCATTCACTGTTGCAGAAGAGGAGGAGAACTCAGAGTCTTTGAGAGACGGAGTACGCCGTAGCACAGTCCTTCTCGGAGGTGTTGAGTCAAACTTGAAGCGTTCAGAGAAGCCATCATCTTGAAGATCATCTTCAGAACACATAAGCGTCAGCCCTTTGCATGTATGCCGACAAGTTTCATGGGCGACAAAGGCATTCTTGGTGGCAAGGTTGCAAATCCTGTTTATGTCCACCAAGAGGCTTTTCATTTGGCGCTTCAGCCAGTCATGATGCTTATCCTGTTTCTAATGAAGGGCAACCAGAAGCTCTCGGTCATTGAGAACACGAGATCGCTTCTTAGGCCGTTGTGCAATGGTGCTTTCAGTGGCTTCAGTGAGGGCACGATGAGGTGCACGGGTAGTACCAGCCAGAGGATAAACACGAGTGACTGCTTGGACTCCTTCAATGTGTTGCGAGAAGCTTTGATTATCAGCATTTTGAAGACTAAGGGGCTCCTTGGCAGGCTCTAGATAGATGGCCTCAACTGACATATCGACGTCAGGCAGAAAAATCAGATGATTGCGAGCAGAGGGCTGATAGGTGACAGCTGAGTGTAGTTTGATCAGACGCATAATCCATGGAGCATAAAACTTCAAGCCAAAGAGATCAGATCCTGATGCAGCAAGTTGGCGGATGAAGAAGTCTTGTGCATTGAAGCTTTTGCCGTGAAGAATATGGAAGACCAAAGTCTTCATTGCACCTTCAAGCTTTGCATGTGGAGAATGTCCTTTGATGGGCCAGAGATTTCGCCTTATTATGTGATAGATAGTATGTGGCAGATACTCAAGGTCTTCAACAAAGAACTCCTTAGGATATTCAGCATCGGGAGGCTAAGGCTTCATCATGCTAAGCATCTGACTCATGTTGGGTCCAGGCTTGTGAAAAATGCTTTCCATAGCAGCACCGTGAAGCTGACAACCAGGTTCATAAAGATCACCTGGAGTGGGCAGGCCAGTGAGCTCAATGACATCAAAGGCTTTGGCTTCATGATGAACATTGCATGTCATCCACTCAAGGACCCAAGTCTTCGGATCCCTGTTGTAGCCACGAATATGAAGAGTGGCATAGAATTGGAGCAGCAGTTCTTCATTCGAGTGCTCCTTGTCAGTGACGAACTGCAACAAGCTAGACTCCCTGAAGCAATCCAGCGCTTCTTCCAAACAGGGCAGACCAGTTATGGCTTCAGTGTCAATACGCATATGTGAAAAAATGTGACCTTGATTGTATAAGATGCATGAGTAATAACTGTGCTACTGATAGCTCCAGAACCGATCAGAAGATATTCTTGCCTTAGAGTAGGGGTTCTTGGCGCTATCAAAGAAGGTGTTGTGTGCTTTGAAGCCATTGATATTGAATGATCCAGGTGCAGATGCAGTGCCTGGAAACCTAGGCAGCCTTGGCATTGGCTTCTGAACCTGAGGCCTGCGCTCGACGTGCTAGTCAAATTAGGGACCAGCAGCAGGTGGAGGAACAAGAAGAGGCCATTTGACAGTGATAAGCTGGACATAGTTGTATGCTTGCTCGATAGTATGTGGCCTTGGTGGCGGAACAGGAGCAGCGGTATCAACAAAGGTGTCAGGCTGCATATCTGTTGTAGGTGCATCATTGGCTTCATTGGCTTCTGGCACAGTGTTTGGTGCAGGCTCCACATTGTCTTCAGCTATGACCACGTCATTGGCTTCAGTGGTGTTAGTGGTGGCAGCCTCAGGATTCTCAACCTCCACTTGAGGAGCTGGAGGGTCGGGCACCGACACATTCACTTCAGGAATAGCTTCTTCAGTGATGGGAGGAGTAGGGACACGTTCTTCTGCTTGTTTTTCTTTGGCTGATGCAGTCGGATTGTCTTCAGCAACTTTAGCTTCAGACTCGGAGACATTCACAGTAGGAGTGGCTTCTGGGAACACCTGACGTGCAACAGATTGGTGGTGCACTTCTCCTTCTGGAACGCTCGAAAGAGGCACTTGGGGCCTTGGTCCTTTGCGAAGCCTGCGTAATGCTGGCGACGCCTGTGGAGATGGAGTTGGCTGGGCCTCAAAGTAATCTTCTTCTTCTTGCACTGGCGGGGTGACTTGTTGTTGGGGAGTACTCGGGGTGTCTTGTTGTTGTGGGTGATCAGCCCATGATGCATCCTGAGCAATTGGCGTCAGAGGACGACCAATGCTGATGAGTTCGTTGTTCGTGAGAACAGGCGATGATACCAAGTTGTGCTCGATCTGAGGAAGAACTACATCATCTTCAACATTGTCATGGTGACTAATGTCTTCAGCGGCAGTGGGGTCAACTGCTGGAATGTCTTTAGCTTCAGGAGCCTCTGTGGAAGCAGGCTCATGAACTACCATCCGTCATTCTTGATGCGAAGAGTCAGGATGAGCAACCAAGATGGGCTCGACAACAAGGGGCTCTGTGGGAGCAGCTCAATCTTTCTTGGTTTTGTGCTTCTTCTTGGAGGGAGAGACATCAGAAGCTTCATGATTTTTCCTCTTTCTGGCTTCAGCCTCGGCAGCCCTTGTCTTCTTCAGTTCTAAAGCGGTTGACTTGACCTTTGGCTTCGAGCCGGACATGCTGCTTGGGAAGACAATGCGAGGTTCTTCCCACCTTGAAGGTGCAGATTTGTCAGTCGATGGCTTCTTCTTCTTTGCAGCCATTCTGGGGTCGATGCCAGGACGCCCAAGAGCCTTGCACTTCTCAGCTTCATTGTAGGCTTGCACACACTTGTCAGCCAGACTCTTCATGCGCTCACGAGAACCTTTAGCTTCTTCTCGTTTCTTGAGAAAAGCTTCCTTGAGCTCGTGCAGCATAACCTTGAAGTTTTTGACATCTTGCACGCCGAGCTTTGCCATGTGCTTCTTGAATTGAGCTTTCTCATAGTTGATCTTGTGCTTCAGTTCAACGATGCGCTGAGCTAGAGCTAGCTCAGAAGCAATGGCGCCATTGAAAGAGACGATGAGGCCAATTGGAAGTTGCAAATCGTCAAAGCTGAGATTGGGGGTTTCAAACCACTCATCAATGAAGTTGTGGATGATTGCCACGTCAAAGAGAGGCAAATCATTGAAGATTTCTGCTTCTTCCTTGCTCTTAATCAGTTGCTCAAGAGCGTCATCTACAAGATCTTCATCACTGGACAGATCAATGTGTTCGTCTCGCATAATGGCAGCAGGGGTCAATGCCTGATTAGTATTCTTTTTCATCTCCGTCTTCTTGGAGATACGTGATAGATCTTCAGACTGCACACTGTCTTCAGGAGGTGCAGTAGCCAGTGGCTTCGCATGTGAAACTTTTGGAGGATCAGCTGACTTTGAAGCTTTAGCCTTCTTTTGCTTCCGCGGCTTTGGAGTAGGAGCTGGGGCTTCATCAGTGTCGGCATCATCATCAGAATGATCCACTTTGGCACCTTGAACAGAAATGTGAGTGATAAGGCCATCAAGGTTGTAGAAAGGTCCGATGATATTGGGTTCAACATCGCGTGTGCCGTTAGCCCGGGGAGCAAAAGGACCAGGGTTGAAGTCTAGTCCCAATGACTTCTTGTTTTCCTTGGCCGATGACTTTGTGTGCTGGAAGTTGCGCTTGAAGAGATTATCATCACGACACCAGAGCAGTGATGATGGGTCGGCATTTTCAAGCTGTGGTCCACGGACCATATAGGGATAGAAACCCTGAACAATAGCTTCAGCTCTGGTCTTGGGTGGAAGGCTTCAGAAGAGAATGTCACCCCAAGGACTCTTGATGGCATTCTTCTCAGCATACTCCTGGGTCACAAACTTGTATTTAAACCATTGTTCGGCCCAATATCTTCGAATCCATTGGATTCGTGTCTTGCGCTGATTGTAATCCTCTTCGGGATCTGTCTTGTACAGCTCTGAGAGGTCATCAGGCAGATCTCTTGATGTTCCCCCTCGACGCTGTCTGCCACCCTTCCTTGCTGATTTCTCTGTAGCCATGAACTTCAAACTGAATGGCTTCAACATGTTCAAAGGCTTCTGCTTGCTGGTCAAACAGGAACTGGCTTCGGGAGAGTTAATGTGATGCTTTAAGAATTCTGCAAACGAATGCAGACTATGAGAACTAAGGGATTCTCCCACGGACATGTACCTGTGACAACATTAGAGATGCGAGGGAAGGGGAGAGGTCATATGCATTCTCAGAAGATTTTGAAGATAAATCAGTTTGAAGACATTGACCTCATGGTGCGAAGACATTCGCTTATGTGTTTGAAGTTGGTTCCAGATTTGTACGAATCCAGGAATAGGTACAAGTGAGGAATCTAATTCGTTATGAAGCTTAAGTGAATATACTAGGCATTATATGAGATGCAGACAGGATAGATCTAACATTGAGTAGGCAGAAACCACTTTCGGTAAACATGATGAATCTTTTAGGATCAAAAAGATGGTAAAAAGAGAGTTTTATTTACCACAAGATGAACTGCTAGATGGAAAGAGTAGGAGACCGAGCAGTTCAATCCACCGTGCCCTAACTTGGTGACGGAGGACACCTACGGCGGCGGCTGAGAGGACGATGACCGCGGCCGGCGTGAGGACGGTGTCGGTGAAGTCGCGGCAGCTAAGCACTTCGTCGCCGGTGTCGTCGAGATCTAGCGGTGGCGCTAGGGTTTTGACGAGGTGGAGAGGTGGAATAAGGTTTTCTTGACCGCAGGGGACATGTATTTATAAGGAAGTATGCGGCACAACGTAATTACGCAGGTGCCCCTGGCGGTTCACATCTGAGGGACATGTGGCAAGCATGCAACATACTCGGAGTTGTCCCACGTTCCCACGCCCGCCCGAACTGTCGGATGGTCATTCTGGCTTCTTTGGATTTCAGGCAATAAGGATAGAGCATTTAAAACAGACTTAATGTTTGTCTTTGTATCTTCTGCTGACAAGGACGCAGAGAAGACATTCGACTGTTTCAATAGAATGCATATGATTTGGACAGATAGAGTTTGAGATAGAAAGCATAGAGAGATTAGGGTCCGATCACATTCACTTAGTTCAAAAGATTCAACAAGGAAGACGTAGCTATAAGTGAATGTTGTAGAGGACAGAACACTAATATGTATATATCAGAAGACAATCAAATCAACATAGTGAAGATAATCATGAAGACAAGTTGAAATTGAAGACAAACAAAATGTGAAGACATAGCAAATGTAACGCCATGAGTAAAACACTTCAAACAGAAGAATTTGGTGGTGGCGTTACCCACCGTATAGGAAATATTAGACCCAGACACGGCGCACAATTATCGTGGCGCTCCGAAGTCAAATTCCACGTTAATGTATTCACACTCAGAATGTAAGTCTTCATTGATTGAAGATATACTTTACTTCGTGTGTTGCACATCTATGTCATCAACATGCTTAAGTGTTAGGATGTGTGCCTGATCACAGGACATTTGAGGATTCCAAGATATTTAGCTCACACCGTAACTTGCAAAACCTCTTCTCATCCAAGGGCTTGGTGAAGATATCTGCCAATTGCTCTTCAGTGTTGACGTGTATGATATCAATATCTTCCTTCATAACATGATCTCTGAGAAAGTGATGACGAATTTCAATGTGCTTTGTCTTCGAGTGCTGAACTGGGTTGTTGGCAATCTTGATGGCGTTTTCATTGTCGCAGTAGAGTGGCAGTTGCTTCAGATGAATGCCATAGTCTTTGAGTGTTTGCTTCATCCATAGAAGCTGAGCGCAGCAAGATCCAGCATCAATGTATTCAGATTCAGCAGTGGAGAGAGATACACAGTTCTGCTTCTTTGAAGACCAACATACAAGTGATCATCCTAGAAAATGACATGTGCCTGATGTAGACTTGCGATCCACCTTGTCACCAGCATAATCAGCATCCGAGAATCCAACTAGATCAAACTCTGAGCCCTTTGGATACCATAATCCTAGTGTTGGGGTGTGAGCCAAATATCTGAGAATTCGCTTCACAGCTAAGTGATGCGATTCCTTTGGTGCCGCTTGGAACCGGGCACACATGCAAACACTAAGCATGATATCTGGCCTAGATGCACATAAATAAAGCAAGGAACCAATCATGGAGCGGTATACCTTTTGATCAAACTCTTTACCATTGTCGTCGGGACCCAGATGATGTTTGGCTGGCATTGGCGTCATGAAGCCTTTGCAATTTTGCATCCCAAATTTCTTCAGGCAATCTTTGAGGTATTTCTCTTGAGATATAAAGATGTCGTTGCGTTGCTGACGTATTTGAAGACCAAGGAAGAACTTCAACTCACCCATCATGGACATCTGATATTGCTCTTGCATCATATATCCAAACTCTTCACTGTATTTCTGATTGGTGCAGCCGAAGATAATGTCATCCACATATATTTGGCACACAAACAGTTCACCATCATATGTCTTCATGAAGAGAGTGGGGTCGAGGGAACCAGGTTTCAAGCCTTTGCTCTTCAGGAAGTCTTTGAGTGTGTCATACCAAGCCCGAGGGGCTTGTTTGAGGCCATACAGTGTCTTGTTGAGCTTGTACACCATGTCAGGATGTTTTGGATCTTCAAAGCCAGGCGGTTGTGCAACATACACTTCTTCTTCAATCTTGCCATTGAGAAAAGCGCTCTTCACATCCATTTGATACAGAAGAATGTTATGATGATTTGCATAGGCCAGCAGTATGCGTATGGCTTCAAGCCTAGCCACAGGAGCAAATGTTTCATCGAAGTCAATCCCTTCAACTTGAGTGTATCCTTGAGCAACGAGACAAGCTTTGTTTCTGACAACTTGACCATGCTCATCTTGCTTGTTGCAATATTTCCATTTAGTGCCTATTATATTGTGCTTACGACTTACGAGGATCAGGACGCTTAACCAGTTCCCATACATTATTCAGCTCAAACTGTTGAAGCTCTTATTGCATAGCTTGAATCCATTCAGGTTCCATGAAGGCTTCATCAACTTTCTTGGGTTCAGATATTGAGACGAATGCGAAGTGCCCATAGAAATTTGGTACCTGTGTTGCCCTTGAATGAGTGAGTGGACCTGGTGCATTGATGCTATCAATTATTCTCTCATTCTGTACTTCATTTGCAACACGAGGATGTACAGGACGAAGATTTTGCTCTTGCTGATCATTGTCATCGTTAGAAGGATTGTCTTCAGGCTGAGCATTGTCTTCAGGTTGATCAGGTGCGGAGATGATAAGTTCCTCTTCAGGCTGAGCTTCATATGGTATGATTTCTCCAGTTCCCATAAGTTTGATTGGTTCACTGGATGGAACTTCATCTAGCACATTTGGCAGGTGCTCTCTTTGCGAGCCGTTAGTCTCATCGAACTGCACATCCACAGTTTCAACCACTTTATAGTGAAAGAGGTTGAAGACTCTGTAGGAGTGTGAATCCTTTCCATATCCAAGCATAAAACCTTCATGTGCTTTCGGTGCAAATTTTGAAGTGTGATGTGGATCCTTGATCCAGCACCTGACACCAAATACTCTGAAGTAACTAACATTTGGCTTCTTGCCAGTAAGGAGCTCATAGGATGTCTTGTTGAGAAGCTTGTGAAGATAAACATGGTTGATGATATGGCATGCAGTATCAATGGCTTCAGGTCAGAATTTTCTTGGAGTCTTGTATTCATCAAGCATCATCCGGGCCATCTCAATAAGTGTTCTGTTCTTGCGTTCCATGATGACATTCTGCTGCAGCATGTACGGAGCTGAGAATTCATGTGTGATGCCCAAAGTATCAAGATACATATCTAGGCCAGTGTTCTTGAATTCAGTGCCATTGTCACTTCTGATGTGCTTTATCTTGACGCCATAGTTGTTCATGGCTCGATTGGCGAAGCGTCTGAAGACATCCTGCACTTCAGTCTTGTAGAGGATTATATGCACCCAAGTATATCTTGAATAATCATCAACAATGACAAAGCCATAGAGACAAGCAGTAGTAGTAAGAGTTGAGTAATGAGTGGGACCGAAAAGGTCCATGTGGAGCAGTTCGAAGGGTTGAGTCGTTGTCATGATTGTCTTCGAGGGATGCTTGGCCCTCGTCATCTTTCCTGCTTCACAGGCACCGCATAAGTGATCCTTCTTGAACTTGATGCCCTCGATGCCTATGACATGCTTCTTTCTTGCAAGAGCGTGAAAGTTCCTCATGCCAGCATGCCCTAGCCTCCGATGCCAGAGCCAGCATTCTGAAGCTTTTGCTAGAAGACATACTGCAAGTTGTGGTCCTGCTGAGAAATCTACCATGTACAAATCATCTTTCCGATACCCTTCAAAACAGTGTCAGCAAATGTGATGTGACTTTTGTCAGATGGATGTAAGGTTGAGTCCATAAGAAGACTTCGCTTGCCAGTCATGTGATTAGTACACCCACTATCAATAATCCATTCTGAAGCAGCTGGTGTCGTACCCTACAGTGCAGTTAGGGGGATAGGCTTCATGAAGAGAATTGTGAAGCATAAACATTTGACGAGCAAGTGGATTATGAAAGCTTAGATCAAGGCTAGGACTAATCGGGCAAGTAGCAAGCGACTCAGGAACAAAATACATAATAAGACCATTTGGGCATTTGATCTTGTGCCCTACAAGATGTTTAAGGTCCCCAGCAATAGCTTCAGACGATTTTGGTTTTCGGCTGGAGACCTTTCCCTGCAAAAAAGAGTTAAGCTTTCTTAGCCACCCACATCTTCAAGGGTGGCTTCGAAGCAATGAGTCTAAGTGCAGCATCTAAGAACTTTTGGCTTTGGAGCCCTAGCAAAAAGTCTTGCAGGTGGACAATAGTACTCATAAGAATAAGCAGAGTAGTTCTTGGTCTTATGAACATGGCGGTTTGATGATACACGCTCATATTCATAGGCCTGAGTATGGCTTCCCTGCAAAACATTTGTATTAGTGCGACTCAGGTGAGTCCTTTGTCTGTATGAAGCCTTTGGACCATATGAAGCCTGTGGTCTGGGGTTTGTCTTCTTCACTTGTGGTGTCATGACGACATTCACAGGAAGATTCTCCAAACACCTTTTCGGCACCCAGACTTTCTTCATAGGCGGCCCATTCCTGCAGTTAGTACCAACATACCTGGCAAACACTTCACCATTCTGATTCTTTAACAGTTTATAGTTTGCATTAAAGGATTCATCAATAACAATGGGATTAGCACAAGTGAAGCCAAATAGGGTGGATGGATCCACTGAAGGTTCCTTTGCAGCAACCCATGTGGTTTTGGAGTACTGCTTAGGTTTCCAGTAAGAGCCATCATCATTCATTTTCCTTTCGAACCCAACACCCTCTTTCCTAGGGTTTCGGTTCAGGATCTGCCTTTTGAGAACATCACATAGTGTCTGATGCCCTTTGAGACTTTTGAACATCCCTGTTTCAAGCAATGTCTTCAACCTAGCATTCTCATCAGCAATAGTAGTGGCATCCTCAGCAGAGGGGTTAGTTACCACATCAGCAGTTGAAGATATTGAAATAGAAGCAGCAGTAGAACATTCAGCAACAGAAGTAGCGTTATCACGCTCAATGCATTTAAGACATGGTCATTCAAATCCTTCCTGAGTGGAACTGATCTGTTTGGCGCGAAGTGACTTGTTTTCCTTTTGAAGATCTTCATGAGCGGCTCTCAATTTCTCAAGATCTTGCTTCCTTTGAAGATAATCATAGGAAAGCTTTTCATGAGTTGTTGAGAGCGTTTCATGACGACTTTCAAGTTCCTCATACTTAACATGAAGATTTTTTATGTCTTCAATTAAGGACTGAGATCGAGTCATTTCAGCGTCTAATAGGTCATCGCTTTTGTCTAATAGTTTTTGAATATGTTCCATAGCTTTCTGTTGTTCAATTGCAATTTTAGCAAGTGTTTTGTAGTTGGGTTTGGAACCACAATCAGAGTCATCTTCACTTGATGTTTGATAGTGAGTGGTGCGTGAGTTTACCTTGGCACCGCGTGCCCTGAAGCAGTAGGTGGGAGTGGAGTTGTCCTTGTCATTAGCATCGGCGTTGGTGACGAAGTCATTGCCTTCAGTGTTGAAGATGGACTTGGCAACGTAGGCTATAGCCAGACTTGCAACGCCAGAATCGGACTCCTCCTCAGACTCCACCTCTGCCTCCTCAGAAGCAGACTCCTCCTCTGAATCCATTTCCTTGCCGACAAACGCGCGGGCTTTGCCAGATGAGCTCTTCTTGTGTGATGAAGACTTTGAGGAAGACTTGGAAGAAGACTTTGAGTATTTCTTCTTCTTCTTGTCGTCAGAATCATACTCCTTGCTCTTCTTCTTCTTCTTCTTCTTCTTCTTCTTGTTCTCATTGTCCCACTGCGGACACTCAGAGATGTAGTGACCAGGTTTCTTGCACTTGTGGCATGTTCTCTTCTTGTAGTCATGAGCAGAAGCTTCATCATTTCTTGAGCTGGATCGTGAAGACTTTCTGAAGTCTTTCTTCTTGGTGAATCTCTGGAACTTCTTCACAAGCATAGCAAGCTCCCTTCCAATGTCTTCAGGATCATCAGAACTGCAGTCAGATTCTTCATCAGATGAGGAAACAGCTTTTGCCTTCAAGGCGCGAGTTCGCCCATAGTTGGGACCGTAGATGTCTCTTTTCTCAGAAAGCTGAAACTCATGTGTGTTGAGCCTTTCAAGTATGTCAGACGGATCGAGTGTCTTGAAGTCAGGACGTTCTTGAATCATCAGGGCTAGGGTGTCAAACTTGGTGTCAAGTGATCTCAGGAGTGTCTTGACAATTTCATGCTTGGTGATCTCAGTAGCGCCGAGAGCTCGAAGCTCATTTGTGATGTTAGTGAGGCGGTCAAACGTGAGCTAGACATTCTCATTGTCGTTTCTCTTGAAGCGGTTGAAGAGGTTGCGAAGGACACTGATTCTTTGATCTCTCTGGGTTGAGACGCCTTCGTTGACCTTGGAGAGCCTGTCCCAGACTTGCTTGGATGTTTCCAGAGCACTCACACGGCCATACTGTCCTTTGGTCAGATGACCACAGATGATGTTCTTGGCAGTGGAATCCAGTTGAACGAACTTCTTGACATCAACAGCGGTGACACCTTCACCAGCCTTGGGAACGCCATTCCTGACGACATACCAGAGGTCGACATCAATGGCTTCAAGTTGCATGCGCATCTTATTCTTCCAGTAGGGATATTCAGTTCCATCGAAGACGGGGCACGCAACGGAGACTTTGATTATCCCTGCAGTCGACATAGCTAAAACTCCAGGTGGTTAAACCGAATCACACAGAACAAGGGAGTACCTTGCTCTGATACCAATTGAAAGTGCTAGTGATTGACTAGAGGGGGGGTGAATAGGCGATTTTTATGGAAGTCTTCAAAACATGGAAGTTTCGAAGACAAACGATAGAAATAAACCTATTACCATGCAGCGGAAGGTAGACTACACTAAGCAAGCCATAGTCAAGTATTTAATGAAGTGAAAGCACAATGACTAATAGCAGCTAGGCAGTATAGATCATGTAGGAAGATAGTGTGAAGCTAATCAGAACAATCAGTTACTCAGTGAAGACAAAAGATAGTGCAATGACTTCACCAGGGCCAATAGTAAGTAAAGGAATGGGAAGGACAAAACCAGTGACTCGTTGAAGACAATGATTTATTGGACCAGTTCCAGTTGATGTGACAACTGTACGTCTGGTTAGGGAGGCTAAGATTCAACTCAGAAGACCGCATCTTCACCTTATTCCCCTTGAGCTAAGGACACCCAGTCCTCTCCCAATCACTCTGGTAAGTCTTCAAGGTAGACTCCCAAACCTTCACAGACTTCATTCACCGGCGATCCACAATGACTCTTGGATGCTCAGAACGCGACGCCTAACCGGCTGGAGGATTCACAGTCCTCAAGTGTAATAAGTCTTCAGATCACACAGACAGGAAGACTTCAGTGATGCCTAACACTCTTTGGCTCTGGGTGGTTAGGGATTTATCCTCGCAAGGAATTCTCTCTCAAAGGCTTCGAGGTGGGTTGCTCTCAAACGACAAAAGCCGTACACTAACTCTGAGCAGCCAACCGTTTATGGTTGTAGGGGGTGGGCTATTTATAGCCACTAGGCAACCCGACCTGATTTGTCCGAAATGACCCTGGGTCACTAAGGAACTGACACATGTTCCAACGGTCAGATTTCAAACACACGCGGTAACTTTACTTGGGCTACAAGCAAAGCTGACTCATCCAACTCTGGATAAGATTTGCTCTCATTGTCTTCGCTCAAAGACATAGGATTTTGGTTGAGCATCACTTCAGTCACTCTGACTTTGTTCACTTGGACCCCACTTAACAGTACGGTGGTTCCTATGACTCAACAAAGAAGAAAAGGTGACAACGAAACAACTAAGTCTTCGTGCCCCATAGTCTTCACGCAATGTCTTCTCTTGTCATGGTCTTCAATGTGAATATCTTCACATACCACCATTGTCTTCAATGTCTTCATACATTTTTAGGGGTCATCTCCGGTAGATAAACTGAATCAGAGGGACCACTACCTATGTTATCCTGCAATTCTCACAAACACATTAGTCCCTCAACCAGGTTTGTCGTCAATACTCCAAAACCAACTAGGGGTGGCACTAGATGCACTTACAATATATACATCCCTTAGGGCGTCGTTTAGACTTTTTGTTTTGTTTAGATTAAAAGTTCGCCATAGCTGCAACTTCGCGTACTTTGTTTGTGTTCAACGACTAGACAAAGACGTCACAGAACCCCAACTTGATCAATAAAGCTTTCATCTTATATTCGCAATATCCAGATTGCAATCTTAGTTTCTTGCTTGTTCTTTGTTTGCTTGCAGGAAATAGACCTTCGTGGTCAGGTTGATCGTGCTCCGCCGTGGTCAATAACCTCTCGGAGTTGGTTTAGCGATTGCTAAGGCGCGACGTCCTCACACGTTCATAGTCGGATCGTGAAAGTCTACTCCTTTGAAACGATAATCACCATCTCATTGAAATACGGGACACCTTTGCCTCTATCACTCGCGAAACCCATCATTGCACTTCCGCAATCCCGTTGAGCTTCCGAATCCACCACCGCATTCCACTACCACCATTTGACATTTGCCTTTGGAGATTTTGAGTTTGCGGTTTTTCCGTATTCTAGGGTGTTTCGGCTAACTAGGAATGGTTCAACATCGACAACACCGCCACTCAACTTGGCCAAGGATTTGACATCGACCACCTTCGCCATTTTGACACCCTAACCGTAAGCAAGACGATAACCTCTATATCACCTTGGTATCATGGTATCCCATCATCGTACATTCTTCTTGCCATTGTATTGATAACCCCTAGCCCATTTTGTGTCACTTGCCTATCGAGACTAGACATGAGTATTGCCAGCAACGTTACTTGTGCACATTAGTGATCCGCCCTTCTCCTTCTATTGCCGGTAACCTATATATCATCTTGGTATCATCATATCATCTCTCGTGTCACAAGATTGTTTCCGCATATACACAATTGCTATCTTGGTTTGTGCATTTTGCATAATTGGCCATATCAAAAAAAGAATAAGCTTTTAAGCAAAAAGAGTGAACAAAGAGCTTGTAAGCAATAGCCATAGCATCATACCACATTGCATATAAGATTTCCATATCCAATCATCTTGGATGAAATTGAGAGAGACACCGGAACATCATACATAATAGCATACTTAGGATAGAAAGTTGATACATTTTGCATCTTATAGGTTGTGCACAAGTGTCGTATCCACCTATTGAGCAGTCGTGCTAGCGTCTCTCTTGAGTTGTGCAACATGAGAGTTTTCCATGGATTCCACATTTGTGCTCATTTCTTCGTTGCACGACCCCATTTATCTATCCATGTGTGTGTTTCCGTGTGCCACATATTGCTATTGGTATACTTGTTTCACTTGTAAATTGTGAATCGCTTTCAACTTTATTGACTCTTGCTAACATTTTGCATCAAATTTTTGTGCCTCTATCCTCACTAAGCTACTCCATAAGCCTTAATTGTGTAGGTGTGAGAATTGACAAGATCCGGTACTAATTGTGCTATTTTCTTGATACATTATTGAGTGATCATTGATCCATCTTCAACATCGGGTAAGGTACATTGGTCTACTTCTTCTCTTTCTCCCACTTGCATTTGCTTGAGTCTTGTGATGGATAGGCAAAGCACACCTCCTTCGCTCTACAACAACAAATTGGACGCCAAGATGGATGCTCAAATGGAGGAGATCAAAGCCCTGATCAAGTCCTACAAGAGATCTTCCTCATCTTCGAGAAGATGCTCTAGTGCACATGCTTCCGAGCTACCATCTCCAGCAAGGTCACATCGGCATTGACACAATCACCGACGAGAACGTGAAGGTCAAGAGCTCTACACCAACCACCGCTCTGTGGCTTCACCATCTACCTTGGCATCTTCGCCAAGTGACTACAAGGCATATTCGCCTTTGGACATTCGACATCTTCGCCTACAAGCACCTCAAGACTATGCTCACAAGAAGCTCCCCAAGCTCAAGTCCGTGACTTCCACGAGCTACTACGACATCAACACCGACCACAAGATTCCTTTCTATGGGACTCAAGAACCCAAGGTGTATCTTGAGTGGGAGCGCCTAATGGACGACTATCTCAAGCTACATCAAGTTCCTCCCAAATATCAAGTGAAGTGCACCACAACGAACTTCCACGACTACGTGTCAACATGGTGGCTTCACACACCTTCGGTGAGCTACGACATGAGTTGGCTGTAGCGACCCGACCTCAAATGGTCAAGCCTCTGTGTATCCGTGCCATCCCTGGGTCGGTATGCTGGCACACACAGTACATCAATGTATATATCAAAGTGTAATCACATGTATAAATAATGTAAAACTGATATATACCTCATAAATCTCAGCAGAAACAATCGAATGATTGTGGAGTCCCATCAACGCCAACGGCAAGTTGAATGTAGATCGTAACCCTACAACGTAACTCTTACTCATCGTAGAAAATTCCCGCAACATAAGACGTTGCAGCCCTGTAGGTCAGTACATTGAATGTACTGGCAAGTCACATCATAAGAATAATGAACCTATTTGTACATGCAATTTGGCTGGTGGAAAGCTCTAAGTTTAGTTTTTGCATAAAGCTAGTTTTTCCCTAGAATAAAAGATATTATTCTACCACTACTGTATAGCATAGGATGAGTTGGTAAACTCAACTCAATCCATTCCCAAAGTTTCATTTAAATCCCAACTGTTTAATTAAGAGTGATGAGATCTCCCAGCATTTCCACTACTAGATGCTCAAGTTGTTCGTAACCGGGGACACGGCTAATCGATTAGGTTTTAACACTCTACAGAGGTTTGCGCACTTTTCCCCACAAGACTCGATCGCCTCCCTTGAAATTCTTGCACTGCCTGGTGTTTGAGAATAGGATGACCGAGACATAGTCTTTCGAAAGTACTTCCCCTTAACCCACGGATAGGCCGGTACACATACTCATTCTATGTCTGCTAGCCCATCCCGGGCTGCACATGTAAGCTTCTAGACATGAGAATACGATTGATCTCTTTGAGCCTGGGCGGCCGACCACTAGTGGTGCACCACCATGGATTAACCATGCATGCTCCCACTGTACTTCGCCACCATTCAAACCAAATACTGCCCATGTAGTTCATTTACAAGTCCTGGTCCTGATTACTACTTTGTCACTCATGTCTCACCATGTTCGCTTCCCAAACCACGTCTACATTTAGCGACGCAAAAATAAACTTACACGACGGTGACAAGGATGTATAGATCAGACCTACCTCAAATGAACTACTAGGTAACGGCATAGCCATCTGGCAACAATAAATCCTACCACAAAAGGACTAAGTGCATAATTAAAACATAGGTAATTGGAAGAATGGTCAAATGTGAACTTGCCTGGTAATAGTTGATGAAGATTATACACTCTTAGAAATTTATTTAATAGAACTATTCGTCACTCTCCAATGAAAATCTATAAAGTCAAACATTGCATTCACATAAGCAATCATTTTGGAGAACCAAATAACATGCAACATGAAAAGAAAACTCGGAAAACCAAATGGGGATCCAACACACATAGCTTGCATGCAAATAATTCTAGGCGTGACATAAGGTGCAAAATCATAATGTGATCTATCGTGCATACTTAGCATAGTAATAAAACTATCATGTGCAGATACTAATTGTGTGAAAAGTATCGTGGCAATGGTCCAAGTGGTAGGGTTTGGCTACGGTGACACGGTGCAAAAAGAATCAACTCAATCGGAGCTACGGTTTAGGAGATATGGCCAGTTGAAGTTTGAATTCAAATATGAATAAAGTTCAAATTTGAATCTGACAAAAGTTTACAAAAATGATTCCACTGGATAGATCTAAACAATACAAAGAATTTGCTGCTGGTTTCATCGAGTTTGGATCTACGGTTAAAAAGATACAACTAATCTAAGTTCAGGGACTAATCTGCAAATCCTAGGGACTAATCAGTGAAACAGAAACTAAAATATACTGCAAACAGGCCCTTGGCCACATGGCAGATTCCTACTTGTGTATACCCATTCGTTGCGGAGCTTAACCGGCGGACGGTCGACATATAAGAAAAACGGGCTACCGCGGCTAAACTAAGTGAACCGACCGATTAAACATAAAACCGACATTTTTTTTCGTGTAACGGTTCAAAAAAACCTAGACTTAGAAAAGAACGAGGGGGCGGGGCGACTCACAGAGGGAAACTGCGGCGGCGCCGGCGTTGGGCAGGACCACAGCGTCGGTGGGGCGGCGGCCTGCGGCGGTCTGCGATGCTCCTCGGCGACGTGGGAGGAGACGAACGGGACGGGCGTGACGTGGGCAGTCCGGTGGTGGCGACGGTGCACGTCGGGGTGACCCGGACGAGCGGAGCGAAGGGCGGTGTCTCCATGCTCCGGCGAGGACGCAAGTCGTCGGGGCAACGTCTTTGGCGAACCTAGGGGCAAAGCAACATGTCAACGAGATGCGGGACGGAAAGGCAAGTTGATTGACAGAGAATAAGAGGGTTCAGGTGCGCCACCAGCGACGGAAACGACGACGAGAAGCTCCGGCTCCGGTGAGATGCGAAACGACGGGGCAGCGGCCACGAGTGGTGAGAGGGCTAGCGAAGGGGCTGGATGAACAGAGGGGGACTCCGGGGTTTAAATAGGCGAGGTCAGGGGCTCGGGGTCGCGGCGGATAGGCCTTATCCCAGGCAATGGCGCCGGTGGTTGCGGGAGCGCGAGCGTCTGTTCTATCCGAGTGGAACGAGCGGGAGGTTGGGGGTGACCTGGGTAGCGGGCCCCACTGGCAGCGGTGGTGGGAGAGAGCAAGCAAGGGAATAGAGAGGGCGGGCGAACAAGGCGGAGGCCTATGGGCGCTGGGGGTCTCGCTCGGGCACGGGAGATCGGCCGTGGGCCAATTGCCGGCTGGGCCGCTGGGCCGTTTTCAGCCAAGCAGGCCGTTTGGTGTGTGCGTGTGTGTGTGAGTGTGCGTGCGTTTTTTAAAGAAAAACACAAAGGAAAACTGCAGCAGAAGTAAATTATAAATTATACATAGGCATATCATATACCAAAATGATCACAAAAATACCAAGAATAAGGTGAACTATTTTTCAAGTTTAAATAAAATCCAAAATAAATCATAAAAGTCAAACAATGCTACTATTGCATTTAAACTCAATAAAAATCATTTTAAAATAGCAAAATAATTTCAAATTTATTTTCTCCTAATTTTCTATTAAAGGGAATCATTTTACCCTTATTTCCATTCATTTATTTTTAGGAGAAAAATAATTTGAATTAAAACTAAATAACTCCCAAAAGGATTTGAAATTTGGAAATCCAAATAACTTCAAAGTGACTTTCAAATTATTTCTTTGAAACTTCCAACTCTCTTCCTTCAAATTTGAAGAAGTCATTTTATGAACTCATTGAGTTGCTTAAAGTTTCTAAATTTGAAATGTTTCAGATGGAATTCAAATCATATTCAAACCCCTTTTCATTTCTTTAAATGGAAGAAGTCATATTATCTTCACTCCAGGGTTTTGTGATGAAATGAATTTGAATTCAGAAAGATCAAAATGCAAGATGAAAAGTTTTGGGAAAGTCCTTTTATTCCCTCTCATTCAACTTTCAAAAGTTTCAATTTGCACTCAATTTCACATAGTCAATCACACAACAATCAAACAAACAATCATAATAATTTATTTAATATAACATTCCAAAATTTAGAATTTTGGGATGTTACATTGGTCCAAGACGAAGAGAGCTATGCGGAGAGAGTTTGTGCCTCCCACCTACACGGAACAACTTCTACGCCAATTGGAGAACACCATCCAAGGATACAAGTCCATTGACGCGTACTTCAAGGAGATGAACAATGCCTTATGATGAGCCAGCATGGACGACCCCATTTCGATGAAGTTCCACTTCATGATGGGATTGCACAACGACATCTCCAAGACTATCTTCCTCGAGAACTACAAGTCCCTTGACAACAACTACATTGGTGCTCTCAAGGCGGAACAAAAACTCATGAAGGCTAAGGCTTCTCCACCCCAAGCACACTTCTTGAAGACCAAGATCCAAGACAGCGAGCATGAAGCAAGTACCACCACATGTCCAAGCCCGATGAGCTCCAAGACGATGCTCCCAAGTTCGAATCCACCGACATCCCTCTTTGTGGCATAGATGATGCCGAGTCTACTTCGAATCTTTTTAAAGATGGTGCGGCAATGACTACGACTATGGAGCCATTTGAGGACCAATCTTTGGAGGCGAACGACATGGTGATGAGCAAGGATGATGCTTCCATCTTTGGAAGCGAGAGTTATGATGTGCCATCTTCGGCCTTCATCCACGGCGACGGTGACGAGATGATCGAGCATGGGATTTTCCCTTCGATCAGGGAGGAGAGTGACGATGTGCCACCTTCGGCCTTGATCCACGGCGACGGTGACGAGATGGTCGAGCATGGAATTTTCCCTTTGACCACGGCGACGTATGACGACTTGAGTGACTTGTGCCACCATATTGAGAGTGAGAGCGAGTTCACCACTGGCCCCATATATGATGAGTTGCCCCAATTCCCATGTGAGAAGAGCCACAACCCCCACCACTTGAGTGAGATGAGTGACTCCACTATATGTGACATTGAGTGCACCTACTTTGAGGGAGTGAGTGAGTCACCACATAGAGAGAGTGTGATAGTTGATGGACATGTAAAGCCACTTCGATTTCTAACGACTTAACCTCTACCTCTATTGTGTCTTCTCATTTGGTGCTAGGTCCCATATATGATGACACACCGACCCTCGATGACTTTTTCCTTACTATGGACAAGACGATGGCCATGGTACAATATGATGCACCCCCACATGGTTCCATCAAGATGATGATTTTGACCACCATTTGGTCTTTCCCACCTCACCTACACCACTTGATTGGAATGAAAAAGGTAACATAGGTGATGGTGATGCTATTGTCCCACTAGTGGACTATCTTGAGATTGATTGCTTGCATGATGTTGATCCCCCTATTGACATGCTTCATGCTAGTATGATTTCTCCATGCCATGATTTACCCATTTATGATGAGTTTGATGATTTCCATGTGGAGTCTATTAGTTGTGATGCCATGTTGCATAGGATTTCTTGTGATAATTCTCTCGGTCACATCATGTTTGACAATCCGCTTGACTTGTCATATGCTACGCATGAGATCAACCATATGTCATATTTGCAATCTGACTGTATTGACTGTGCATATGCCATTAAAATAAACCCAATTTGTACTTATGGCATAGATGACAAGCCCATGGTTATTGGCATTTGTTTCTCTTGTGATGATACTTATATGCTCCCTTTGCATCATTTCAATCATATGCCATGACATGAACACCTAGCTTCGGATATGCATTGTCTTGGATGTTGTTCATTTTCTCCATATGATGTTTCTGATATTGCTCATGAGGAGACCCCCATAGTTCCCTCATACATGTTAGGAGATTTTGATCGATCCCATCCATTGCATGATCCCAATAATTATGTGCACAATATGCTCCCCATGAATCATAATGCTATTGTTGTGCCATATACTTGCCTGCTCAATTTGTGTCCCCGTTGTGATATACATAACAACTATTCTTTCATGATGGATGACATGTTCTTGTACCATGGATCAAATTTCTTTGAGCGATGCTTATATTGTTCTAACTCACATGTGCACATACACACCATGATGGATGATGTGTACATTTACCACGCACACAATTTCTTTGGTTTGTGTCACTTTTGTGTAGGTACCCATGAATACTCGTCAACCTCGCAATCCCATGAGTTGACAAAACGAGCTCTAGAGAGCAATGCTGATTTGGGATCCCGTGGATTGTTTTTCACACCGTTCCCATTGTGCAAAAACTTTGGGCATTTCTTCTACATGGACCTCACGTGGTTATGAGTTATTGTCCATTATATATCCTTTGCCCATATTGCCATGTTCACTTTGCATGATATGCTCATTCCTATGCGTTTGTCATGCATTTGTGACCCATGCTTCACATTAAACAAGATGATTAATTATAGTACTTGTGTGTATATTTGCAAGCTTGGTGGAGATATCCCTTGTTATTGCATGTTCTTTTTGTGACTCATCCCTATGATGATACTTTGACCATGATTTGTGTTTGTGCTTGCGATATGTCATGTGCATTTCCTATATCCACTATTTGCTCACATGACATGATTGCCATGATTTCTTCTAGTGTGTTGCATCTTCGCTCCACTAGTTTGCACGACTTGATTACTATGATTGCTTGCCTTGTTGCATCACCGGTGATTCATACTTGCTCGTTTCATGCGGTTAATGACAACCATCTACATGCTTTGCACATGATTGTTATTGCTTCTTTTCATATATCTCCATATGTTGCCTCTCTCATGCTAGATGGTTTGGCATGTATTGAGTGCAACAATGATTTCAGTCTTGCTAATGAGATTGCCCCCATAGCATTCTCGCATATATTTGGAGATTTCGACATATTTCTTGTGAAGCATGCTTGTCTTACTTCTTTGCACCATATACCTAGTGCGATGAATATCGCCATTGTTGAATCATATTATTCATGCACTTGTGCTTCTAATGGTTATGTGCAAGAGAAGATAACCATCATGATGGATGATGTGTTTATCTACCATGCGCATACGTTCTTTCTTTTGTTGTGCATGTGTAGGGTACTTAGACTTCGTGTCGACTTCCACTTCACGTGAGCTGACCATTCAAGCTCTTGAGAGCGAACCACCTTCGATCACGACGCTTCTACATCGCACTTGCTTGTGCTTTGGCATTGTGAAGGATGCACAACACTACTACAGGGTGTTGCTAACACGACACTACGATCAAAGACCCTTCGACGAAACTGTGTGCGATGCAATAATCGCAAACGGTGGTGTAAAAAACCTACCAAAAAAGGTGCAAAACATTTGCGATGACGGATGTATCAAACATGGTTAGGATTTTAGTTGTGTGTGCGATGCAGGGCATATGGTTCAGTTTAATTAACTGTTTGCGATGAGGAGGAACAAAAGAAATGGGTAGCCAGATGAAGGTGTGTGCGATATACAGCTTACGGTTCACTCGGATGAACTATTTGTGATTAGGCAACACAAAAGAAACGGGCAGCCAGATGAAGGTGTGTACAATGTACAGCATACGATTCACTCGGATGAACTGTTTGTGATTAGGCAACACAAAAGAAACAGTCATCCAGATCAAGGTGTGTGCGATATACAACATGCAGTTCACTCGGTCTTGTCATCGGTGTGTGACCTCTGTGGCAACCGTTCGCTCCCACTAGCCTCTTCTTGTACCGTGGCAACTGTCCACCGCCTCTTCGCCTTCCCTCTCGATTTGGAATTGTTGTCGCATGCTCTTCCTCCCTCCATTTGCCTTCACCCTTCCTTCTGCCATTGTTCGATCATCTTCTCCATGGAGGGAATAGGTCGGAAACGACCCCGTTATTCTTGCCCCGGTCTGAAAGATGACGTGGTGGAGGAACTCATTGATTGGTGCAATGTCATAACCTTGGCTAGGTTCATTCAAGATCATTGTTGACTCAACTAATAACATCATGACAAGCAACCCAAGGGTCGAGGGGCGGTTTGATCTCCCCTATCTTCTTCCCCATGACCCCGCTGACCGGCGAGGGGATGACGGAAGCCTCGCCTTGTGCAAGTTGATGCCACTTGAGAATGGTACGTGTGATGTTAAGATGCCATCGCTTCAGGGCAAGGCTTGGGCAGGCACAAATGAAGATTGGGTTGTTTGTATTGGGTACAACTGCGAGTGGGAACTTGTGAATGTGTACATGAAGGAAATATGCCCTAGAGGCAATAATAAAGTTGTTATTTATATTTCCTTATATCATGATAGCTGTTTATTATTCATGCTAGAGTTGTATTAGCCAGAAACTTAGTACATGTGTGAATACATAGACAAACAGAGTGTCCCTAGTATGCCTCTACTTGACTAGCTCGTTGATCAAAGATGGTTAAGTTTCCTGACCAAAGACATGTGTTGTCATTTGATGAACGGGATCACATCATTAGAGAATGATGTGATGGACAAGACCCATCCGTTAGCTTAGCATTATGATCGTTTAGTTTTATTGCTATTGCTTTCTTCATGACTTATACATATTCCTCTGACTATGAGATTATGCAACTCCCGAATACCGGAGGACCACCTTGTGTGCTATCAAACATCACAACGTAATTGGGTGATTATAAAGATGCTCTATAGGTGTCTCCGAAGGTGTTTGTTGGGTTGGCATAGATCAAGATTAGGATTTGTCACTCCGACTATCAGAGAGGTATCTCTGGGCCCTCCCGGTAATGCACATCACTATAAGCCTTGCAAGCAATGTGACTAATGAGTTAGTTGCGGGATTATGCATTATGGAACAAGTAAAGAGACTTGTCGGTAATGAGATTGAAATAGGTATGATGATACCGATGATTGAATCTCGGGCAAGTAACATACCGATGACAAAGGGAATGACGTATGTTGTTATGCGGTTTGACCGATAAAGATCTTCGTAAAATATGTAGGAGCCAATATGAGCATCCAGGTTCCGCTATTGGCTATTGACCGGAGATGTGTCTCGGTCATGTCTACATAGTTCTCGAACCCATAGGGTCTGCACGCTTAACATTCGATGACGATTTGTATTATGAGTTATGTGTTTTTGATGACCGAAGTTTGTTCAGGGTCCTGAATGAGATCACAGACATGACGAGGAGTCTTGAAATGGTCAAGAGGTAAAGATTGATGTATTGGAAGGTGACATACGGACACCGGAATGGTTCCGAAGAAGATCGGGGATTTTTCGAAGTACCGGGAGGTTACCGGAACCCCCCGGGAAAGTTATTGGGCCTAATGGGCCAGAGTGGAGGAGAGGAGGTAGGCCACAGGAGGTGGGGCGCCCCCCTTGCCCCAATCTGAATTGGACAAGGGGAGGGGGCACGACCCTCCTCTTTCCTTCTCCCTCTCCCTCGTTTCCCCTTTCCCCCTCTCCATTGGAAGGGGGTGGGGGGGGGCGAATCCTACTAGGTTTCAAGTCCTAGTAGGACTCCCCCCCTTGGTGCTCCTCCCCCTTGGCCGGCCTCCTTCTCCCCCTCCTTTATATACATGGGCAGAGGGCACTCCAAAGGCACAACATCAATTGTCTTAGCCGTGTGTGGTGCCCCCCCGATGAGGACATCAGTACCATTGTTACACCCACAGCCCCTGCTGCTATACATACAGGAGCAATTACTAGAGCTCGCGCACGCCAATTGAATTATCAGGTACTTTTGTTTCTTGGTAACGATTCTAATGTTCATGGGAATATGATGCTGCCTAAATTGGATACATTTGTTTTGCTTACAAATGAAGGGCCTAGCTTGGACAAGAAAGATGAACCTTGGAACAAGTTCAAGCATGGAGATGATGGCATGCGCAAGGGGATCAAGAACGGAGTTACAAGTGATGATTTCAGGACTTTAAAGCCACCATAAGGAGTGCATGAAGCCTTGGATGAAATATACAAGATGCCACTTCATAAATTTTGTCCAGAGGATATTCTACGTGCTGCGTCACCTTATTATTGGGCCAGGCCCATGTATTTTTGAAATACTTAAGTATAGGCTGTTTTTAGAGTCCGTATGTGTGGGGAAACAAGAGTTAGGGTTGGTTTCGGATCCCTCCTCTAAGGGCCACGAAATCCCCCCTCTTCCTCCATATATACAGCCCTTAGGGCATCGTTTAGACTTTGGATTTTGTTTAGATTAAAGTTCGCCATAGCTATAACTTCGCGTACTTCGTTTGTGTTCAACGACCATACAAAGGTGTCACAAAACCCCACCTTGCTCAATAAAGCTTTCCTCTTATATTCGCAATATCCAGATTGCAATCTTAGTTTCTTGCTTGTTTGTCGTTTACCTGCAGGAAACCGACCTTCGTGGTCAGGTTGATCGTGCTCTGGCGTGGTCAATAACCTCTCAGAGTTGGTTTAGCGATTGCTAAGGCGCGACGTCCTCGCACGTTCATAGTCGGATCGTCAAAGTCGACTTCCTCCAAAACGATAACCACCATCTCATCGAAAGACGGGTCACCTTTGCCTCTATCAAGTGGTATCAGATTTCCAGGTTGCTCCGTGAGATTTTACAGCTTTTCGTAGTTTAGATCGAGTCTGTTCTTCATACCTATAGTCCACGAAAAAGCCAAATTTTTTTTAGGGTTAGTTCATCCTATCCGAACCAATCTGAGCCTTTGCATAATCTTTTCTGTATTTGCTTTGTTGAATTTGCGGTTGCATCATCGTGTCAAGTTGCTGGTCTTAGCGTCTAGTCCTTTAGAGTTTCGAGTTCTGTTCACAGGTTGTCACGTCGCTGCTGCCATATATCACCACCGCATAATCATCATCGCTGCTGCCATATACCACCACCGCACCAACTTCATCGCCGCTGCCATATACCACCAGCACCACATAGTCACCGCCAATCCGAGTCCATATACGCCACCAAATATCAGTCGCCATCACGCCAATCCGAGTCCACCTGCAACATATATCCGCCACCATTCTGAATTCCACCAGATTCCTCTCCGCCACTAGTCCGAGATTCCACCAGATTCATCTACGCCACCAGTCCTAGTTCGAGTCCAGTAATTGTTGCTTTGTTTTCGATTTCCAGATCACGCGATACTCCGAGTCGTGACAGAGTAGGACTCCCCAACTTCCAAGCCATCTGCAGGAGAAAAATAGTTCTAGTTTAAAAAAAACTAAGTCTGGAAAATTCTGGCTAGGCAGTTTTTAGGACATTTGTAGACTTTTTTCAAAAAAAATTGTTGCAGAGCAAAAAAATACAGAAAAAAGTGCAAAAAGTGATTTTTTTAAAAAAAATCAGAGTGTGCTCCTCCCTTGTTTACATGCAGCGCCGTGATTTTGTTAGTGTTCTAGGTTCGTGTCTCTAGTACGGTCTATCTTAGGACCAGCACAGTATCGTCATTGAGCGTTTATTCAACTTTACATACCTGGATTGATTATTGCTGACCCTTTTTGCTACCATATTATAAGCCTTCCCAGCTCCACATACATCTACGTCGTGTGTTTGACTCTCCCTGGTAATCACTCTATCCAAGCTTTGAGAGTTTTGACTACAACGGTTGCTAATCACCACCTGCTGCTTGGTAAGAACTAGTACGAATTTGAGATTCGCTTGATGGATTTGTGACCGTCCACCACACCATCATCTCCACTTCCTAGTAGTCTGTAGGATCATATTCTTGTGTGTTTCTATTGCTGCTAACCATGGCAGGATCACAAGCCGATGAGACTGACTGGGAGAACATGACAAACAAAGAGTTACATGATAAGTTTCGGCAAATGATAAGTGGACAGGTGGAAGATGTGCTAAATAGATTTGAAGAGGCCATGGAGAAGATATATGGCATTGAGAAGGCATTCGAAATAAAGCTCGATAACAAGTTTAATGAATTGCTCACGTGTCTTCCACCGGCCGCTGCTCCTGTCGCACCCCTACAACAACAACAACAACATCGTCTTCCAAATCAAGTGGGACGAGCACAACACATTCCCATTGAGCCTGGTCAAACTTCTGGTGCTGTTGTACCTACTGTTGGTGCTTCTATAGCTCCTGCTGCTACTGCAGAGGTGGAGGACCACTACGAGGATGAGGTTGATCAAAATCAGAACTACGTGCAACCACCAACACCACCACCACCAGGTCGTCCTCATGCATATCATCGCAATGGTAGGGCTGCACCACCACCTGAGGTACGAGATCATGACCATCTTCCTAAACTGAAATTGAATATTTCACCATTTGAGGGTAGATATGTTCCTGATATATATCTTACTTGGGAGTTAGAAACTGAACAACGTTTTACATGTTTACAATATCCCGAGGAGAGACGTATTCCTGCTGCTGTTTGTGCTTTCACTAGTTTTGCATGTGTTTGGTGGTCTGAACATTGTAGATTATATCTCATTCCAGCTACTTGGGCTGCTTTGAAAGCGACTATGCGTACTCGTTGGGTTCCACCTTATTATCAACGTGAATTACTTCAAAAATTGCAGCGCTCAGACAAGGAAAAAATTCTGTAGAAGAATATTATCAGGAATTACAAACTGGCATGATTAGATGTGGTATTGTTGAGGAGAATGAAGCTATGCTTGCATGTTTTATGGGTGGATTAAATAGAGAGATTCAGACCATTCTAGAGTATAAGGAGTATAATAATATCACTCGTTTATTCCATCTTGCTTGTAAAGTTGAACGTGAAGTGCAGGATCGACAGGCATTGGCGCGAACTAACTTTTCTGCAGGTCGATCTTCATCATGGACACCACGTGCATCCTCTACTTCCACTACACCAGAACCTCCATCAGGTGCCACCTCCAGCCGTGATACAAGAAAGTAGGCACAGCCACTACTATCTGCCAAGAGCACACCTGCCGTGCCTGCGCAGAGCTCTTCTTCTTCCATGGCAACAACAGGGCACACAAGTGATATTATTTGTCGTCGTTGTAAGGGAAGAGGACATTTTGCGAGAGAATGCAAATCTCAGCGTGTGATGATTGCTACCGAGGATGGTGGGTATGAGTCCGCTAGTGATTATGATGAGGAGACTTTCACTCTTATTACACATGAAGAACACGGTGGAGATGATTCTGATCATGATACGCAATACATGGCTGCTGAATATGCTGATAGGTATGAATGTTTAGTTGCTCAACGTGTTTTGAGTGTGCAGGTTACCCAAGCTGAGCAAAATCAGAGGCATAATTTGTTCCATACAAAGGGAGTTGTGAAGGAACGTTCTGTTCGTGTCATCATAGATGGAGGGAGCTGCAACAACTTGGCTAGCATGGAGATGGTGGAGAAGCTCTCTCTCACCACAAGACCACATCCACATCCTTACTACACCCAATGGTTCAACAACAGCGACAAGGTTAAGGTAACACATATTGTTCGTGTGTATTTTAGTATCTCTACATATGCTGATTATGTTGATTGTGATGTGGTACCTATGCAAGCATGTTCCTTATTACTTGGTAGACCATGGCAATTTGATAAAAATTCTGTACACCATGGTAGAAACAATCAGTATACTCTTGTTCATAAGGACAAAAATATTACTTTGCTTCCTATGACTCCTGAACTCTCCGATATATAATTCCTAAATGACTCAAAACATTTTTTTTCTAGACACAACTCGGCCACTAAAAACAATCAAGCAATGGGGCTCCTAAGGTCGGGGAAGGCTCTGATACCAACTTGTAACACCCTCGATGCGACTATATCTCCCACGTGTCGAGGCACGACTTAGAGGCATGATCGCATTGAAGGCATATGTCGCAAGTTAGGCAATCTTCACAACATCCCATGTAATATAAATAATAAAGGGGAGATAACAATAGTTGGCTTACACTCGCCACGTCAATCAAGTACATAAATAACATTACATCATCCAAACACCCATGGCCCGACTATGGCGCCAAAATAAAAGAGAACCCAACATGCGACAACGGTCCCGTTCACCCCCAACTGGGCACCACTACTGATCATCGGGAAAGGAAACGTAGTAACGTTGAGAGTCTTCGTCGAACTCCCACTTGAGCTCATACGCGTCTCCTGGAGCGGAATCATCAGGCCCTGCATCTGGTGTAATAGTAATCTATGAGCCACGGGGACTCAGCAATCTCGCACCCTCGCGATCAAGACTATTTAAGCTTATAGGTAAGGCAAGGTAAAATATGAGTGGAGCTGCAGCAAGCGACTAGCAAATATGGTGGCTAACTTATTCGCAAAAGAGAGCGGGAAGAGGAGGCAAGGCACGAGCGAGAAACTAGAGAGCAACCTACGCAAACATTACTCCAACACCGTGTCCACTTCCGGGACTCCGCCGAGAAGAGGCCATCACGGTAACACACTCAGTTGATTCATTTTAATTAAGTTAAGGTTCAAGTTATCTACAACCGGACATTAACAAATTCCCATCTGCCCATAACCGCGGGCACGACTTTCGAAAGTTCTAATCCCTGCAGGGGAGTCCCAACTTAGCCCATGACAAGCTCTCACGGTCAACGAAGGAATAGACCTCCTCCCAAGACGTCCCGATCAGACTCGGTATCTCGGTAATTCAAGACACTTCGACAGGTTAAAACAAGACCAACAACACCGCCCGAATGTGCCGACAAATCCCGATAGGAGCTGCACATATCTCTTTCTCAGGGCACACTCAGATAAGCAATCCGTACAACTAAAACCAGCCCTCAAGTTTCCGCGAGGTGGCGCTGCAAGGGGCTCTAGTTTGGACCAACACTCAGTGGA
>NC_041380.1:210459900-210462377 GCF_002162155.2 Triticum dicoccoides
GGGGGGGGGGGTTAAAATAAGATGACCCTTGAGTCTGCAGAACCCAAGGGAAAGAAAAGGCTAGGTGGCAAATGGTAAAACCAAGGTTGGGCATTGCTGGAAAAGCTTTAATCAAGGCGAACTATCAAGGGGTTCCCATTATAACCTAACCGCGTAAGGAACGCAAAAATCCGGGAACATAACACTAATATGACGGAAACTAGGGCGGCAAGAGTGGAACAAAACACTAGGCGAGAGGCCGAGCCTTCCACCCTTTACCAAGTATATAGATGCATTAATATAACAAGATAATATAATGATATCCCAACAAGTAAATAAAAGAATGTTCCAACAAGGAACGGCCTCCAATCTTCACCTGCAACTAGCAACGCTATAAGAGGGGCTGAGCAAAGCGGTAACATAGCCAATCAATGGTTTGCTAGGACATTGGTGGGTTAGAGGTTTGACATGGCAATTTGGGAGGCTTGCAAGCAAGTGGTAGGCATCGTAGCAATGGCATAGCAAAAGAGCGAGAAAACTAGCATAGCAAAGATAGTAGTGATTTCGAGGGTATGATCATCTTGCCTGCACAGTTGTCAGAGTTGATTGGATCCTCGAAAGCAAACTCAACGGGCTCCTCGTTAGCGAACTCGTCTCGCGGCTCTACCCAAACAAGACAAACAAGCAACAAGGACACAATCAACCACGTGCAAACTCGAACAACACAATGCAAAGATGATATGATATGCGGGATGCGATGCGGGATGCAAAATGCAAGATATGACAGGAAATGCATGAACCTGGCCTCAACTTGGAAATCCAAGTGTTCCACTGGAAAGATGAGATGAAATCGCTTGGAAATGATATAAAGAACGCCGGAATCGGAGTTACGGTTTGGAAATGGCAAGCGATTCAAATATGACACCGGTCTGCGATTTACAGCAAGTAGACATCTAAATGCAACGAAATGAACATGCTACAATACCCAAACATGACAACAAAATACATGGAAGGGATGCACACAAGACGCTTAACAAAAGTCTAGCACTGAGATACGGCCAAATCATCCATTAACAGGTTCAAACAAGCATGGCAAAAATGCAAATGACAAACAGATCTCAGACTTAGTGAAATTAACACTTGTCTGGAATTTCAGATCATATAGCCCTCTTCGGAGCAACAAAACAACATGCTACAGGACCTGAACATGACAAAGAAAGACATGACATGGAGCTACTCGACAAGCTTAACAAAAGTCCCTTAGTGACCTTGAGCCAAAAGGGATCACAAAATATACTAACAAGCACACGAACATAGCAAAAACATAATCAGTTTTCAGACTTAGTGAAAACTGGGACATGCTGAAATATAACTCAAGTAGGCATGTTTACGAGCTCGATGCACTAATTACAGAGCAAGTAATGGCAAGACCAGCATACATCCATCAAGAAGGCACAAAATGCAAGCTAGACATGGCAAGAACAATAACATAGCATGCACGGATCAACTACAACATCACCAGCAAAATTGCAAACAAGTTGACAATCTGCCCAGATTAACAAAGTAGCAAAAGTAGAGCTCGATTGACTCAAGCTAGGGTGCTCCATAATTGCAAACAAAGACATGGATGGATAGAGCACTACAAGATTAACAAAACATCCTTACTGATTATCCTCAAAAGAGGCACGGATCACTAGGAAACAACAAGAGCATATGGCATCATGAGATAAACAGCTCCAGGACTTTGTGAAATCACTAAGTCCCTGAAAACAGAATTAGCAAGTGCACCACTTTGCAAGCTTGCACAAGTCACCACACACATCCTAAAAATACATGGATTGCACCTCTAGAAAGATGACAAAACCCTTAACAAAAGATATGTAGAACTCACGGGCATATCAAGCACACAATAATCATGGCAAAAATGACAAAAGTGCTAAATGGAGTAGCAGATCTGACAATTAACTCAAGTAGCCCTCTTCTAACAGCAGTTCGGGCATTAAGATGAACTCAAATGAAAATGATGCAATGGAATGAAATGATGTACTCTCTGATGTGAACATTTTGATATGCTATATGCATGAATCGAAGCTACAGATGCAAAGTTACGGAGCCGCGAACATGTGCACATGGATATGCAATACTGGGACTTGGTGAAAAAACGATCTAGGGTTAGGGTTTACTGTTCACGCCAGATCTAGATCGGGATCGCATGGAGCCCGAGGATCGCCGGCCGGAGTCTTCGTCGGAGTGGGAGAAGATGGCCGGGGCGGCCGACGAGAGGAGGTGGCGGCCGGATCTGGTAGGGGCCGGGGCGGAGGCGGCGGAGCTGGCCGGCTCGGGGCGGCGCGCTGCCCGGCGGCGGCAGCGGCGGGGACCCGCGGGTGAGGCGGCAGCGGCGGACAGCGGGCGAGGCGACGGTGGACGGCGGGCGGGACGGCGGCGGCCGGCGCGCGCGGCGGGCGAGGCGAAGGGCGGCGGCGCGCGGGGCGGCCCGG
>NC_041380.1:210463061-210499659 GCF_002162155.2 Triticum dicoccoides
CGGTGGCCAGGTGCCACGTGGCGCGCTGCCACTGGCTGCGGGCGGCGGCTGCGGCGCGTCCGGCTGGAACGGACACGTCCGGCGCGCGCGGTGGATTTTTTTAGGGTTTTGGGGAGGAAGGAGATCCGAAAACGGAGGGGTTCTATTTATAGGCATAGAGGGAGCTAGAAGAGTCCAAATAAGGTGCGGTTTTCGGCCACGCGATCGTGATCGAACGCTCTAGACGATGGAGCAGAGTTAGGTGGGTTTTGGGCCAAATTGGAGGGGTGTTGGGCTGCAACACACATGAGGCCTTTTCGGTCCCTCGGTTAACCGTTGGAGTATCAAACGAAGTCCAAATGGTACGAAACTTGACAGGCGGTCTACCGGTAGTAAACCAAGGCCGCTTGGCAAGTCTCGGTCCAATCCGGAAATGTTTAATCCCCACACATGAAAGAAAGCTAGAAATGACCACCGGAGGAGAACGGAGCGCTGGAATGCAAAACGGACAACGGAGAAAATGCTCGAATGCATGAGACGAACACGTATGCAAATGCAATGCACATGATGACATGATATGATATGTATGACAATGACAACAACACACGGAGACAAAAAAACCGACCCCGAGGAAATAAATTAACTTAACGCCGGAAACGGCAAGAGTTGGAGTACAAATAGGGGAAGTTACATCCGGGGTGTTACAACACTCCACCACTACGAAAGGATCTCGTCCCGAGATCTAGGACTGAAAGAATGCCGGGTACTCAGAACGGAGGTGATCCTCGCATTCCCAGGTAGCTTCACGATCGGAATGCTGTGACCACTTGACTTTGAGAAATTTGATTGACTTGTTGCGAGTCTTGCGTTCAGTCTCTTCAAGAATAGCAACTGGGTGCTCACGATAAGAGAGATCTTCTTGGAGCTCAGTGTGCTCGAAGTTGACGGTGCGGTCAGGAGTCTTGAAGCACTTTCGAAGCTGAGAGACATGGAACACGTCATGAACATTTGCAAAGTTTGAAGGAAGCTCGAGTTGATAGGCGAGGTCGCCTCTCTTGCTGACAATCTTGAAAGGTCCCACGTATCTGGGGGCAAGCTTCCCTTTGATACCGAAGCGACGAGTACCTTTCATAGGAGAGACACGGAGGTAAACATGATCTCTGATCTCGAAAGCCAAATCACGGTGCTTACTATCATAGTATCTCTTCTGACGGGATTGGGCTGCTTTGAGGTTATCATGAATGACTTTGCACATTTCTTCTGCCTCTGTGATTAAGTCATTACCCAAAAGCTGACGTTCACCGGTTTCAGACCAGTTGAGAGGGGTACGGCACTTCCTGCCATACAAAATTTCAAATGGGGCCTTGCCCGAACTTGCTTGAAAACTGTTGTTGTAGGAGAATTCAGCATAATGAAGACAATCCTCCCACTTCATGCCGAAGGAGATCACACAAGCCCTGAGCATATCTTCAAGAGTTTGGTTGACACGTTCGACTTGACCGCTTGTTTGAGGATGGAAAGCTGTGCTGAAGCGGATGTTAGTGCCCATGGCCTTCTGAAAAGACTCCCAAAACTTGGAGGTAAAGATGCTGCCACGGTCTGAAGAGATCACTTGTGGAATACCGTGCAGAGAGAAAATACGAGAGGTATAGAGTTCCGCCAATTGAGCTGAAGTGATCGACTCTTTGATAGGCAGAAAGTGAGCCACTTTGGTGAGTTTGTCGATGACAACGAATATAGCATCATTGCCACGCTTGGACTTTGGAAACCCAGTCACGAAGTCCATTTCAATGTGGTCAAACTTCCATTCTGGAATGGCAAGAGGTTGGAGGAGACCTGCTGGCCTTTGGTGTTCTGCCTTCACTCTTCTGCAGACATCTCATTCATTCACGAATTGAGCAATCTCGCGCTTCATTCGAGTCCACCAATACACTTGCTTGAGGTCCTGATACATCTTCGTGCTCCCAGGGTGGATGGAGAGGAGAGAATTGTGAGCCTCATTCATGATCACTTTACGAAGATCACCTTTGGGTACAACAATACGATCCTCGAAGAAGAGAGTGTCCTTGTCATCAAGGCGGTAGCACTTGTACTTGGACTGACTCTTGGCAATCCCAATCTTCACCTTTTTCACCATAGCATCAAGAAGCTGGGCTTGGAGAATCTGGTCTTCCAAGGTAGGAGAGACTTGAAGGTTGGCCAGGAAACCTTGAGGAACAACTTGCAGATTAAGTTTGCGGAAAGCTTCACAAAGCTCGGGTTGATAAGGCTTAAGAATCAGACTGTTGCAGTAAGCCTTCCTGCTCAAAGCGTCAGCAATCACATTGGCCTTGCCTGGAGTATACTCAATACTCGGATTATACTCTTGAATCATTTCGACCCATCGAGTTTGCCTAAGGTTGAGATTAGGCTGAGTGAAGATGTACTCGAGACTCTTGTGATCAGTGAAAATATCCACTTTTCTTCCCAATAGAAGATGTCTCCAAGTCAAAAGAGCATGCACAACTGCCGCCAACTCAAGATCATGAGTGGGGTAGTTCTTCTCATTAGGCTTCAACTGGCGAGATGTATAAGCAACAACTTTCTTCTCTTGCATCAATACTGCGCCAAGACCTTGGAGAGAGGCATCACAAAAGACCTCGTATGACTTGGATTCATCAGGCGGAGTCAGAACTGGAGCGGTGATCAATTTCTCTTTCAAAGTGTTGAAAGCAATATCACACTCCGGAGACCAAACGTACTTGACGTGCTTCTGGAGAAGATTTGAGAGAGGCTTCGCGATCTTAGAAAAGTTTTCAACGAATCTTTGGCAATAGCTTGCGAGACCGAGAAAACTGTGGAGTTGCTTCACGTTTTGAGGAGGTTCCCAATTCACAATTGCAGACACCTTCTCAGGATTCACGGCAATGCCCTTGGCAGAGATGATATGACCAAGATAAAGAACCTCATCAAGCCAAAATTCACACCTGGAGAACTTGGCGTAGAACTTGTGTTCTCTGAGCTTATCAAGAACCAAACGCAAGTGCTTGGCATGATCTTCCTTGTTCTTCGAGAAAACCAGAATGTCGTCGAGATAGACCAAAACGAAGTCATTGGTGTAGGCGTTGAAGATGAAATTCATCATGCGTGAGAACATTGGAGGAGCGTTGGCGAGGCCAAAAGACATGACAGTGTATTCATAAGAACCAAAGCTTGTTCTGAATGCTATCTTGGGAATATCTTCTTCATGAATGCGAATCTGGTGATAACCCATACATAGATCAAGCTTGGAGAATACTTGAGCACCTTTGAGTTGTTCGAACAGCTCATTGATGTTGGGAAGTGGGTATTTGTTCTTGATGGTCTTCTTGTTCACTAGACGGTAATCAACACAAAGTCGGTCCATTCCATCCTTCTTCTTCACAAAAGAACACCACAACCCCACGGAGAAGAGCTAGGCCGGATGAGACCCATTTTCTCTTGAATATCGAGTTGCTTCTTCAGCTCCTTCAACTCTTCAGGTCCGAGCTTGTAAGGACGTTTGCACACAGGTCCCGTGCCAGTCTCAAGATCAATAACGAATTCAACTGGCCGGTGCGGAGGCATTCCTGGAAGCTCTTCTGGAAAGACGCCTTGATATTCGCAAATGACTGGAATTTGAGAGATGGCATCCAATTCACCCTTCTCATTGAGAGAAAACAGACAGATAGTATCATCACGAGCGGCAAAGACAATTACATCCTCAGACGAATGAGTCAATTGAATCTGCGTGGCTGCACAATCAAGCTGAGCCTTGTGCTTAGAAAGCCAATCCATCCCGAGAATAAGATCAATATCCGAGTCACCAAGAACATTTGGAGAGGACAAGAACTTATAGTCACCCAAAGTGATTGTAACATCCGGAACACATACTCGAGATGTCATTTGACAGGCCGGAGAGACAATAGCCAACGGTTTCGGCAACACTTGAGTAACAAAATCATGCTTAGATGCAAAAGGTCTCGAGATGAAACAATGTGATGCACCCGTGTCAAAAAGAACTTTTGCAGGAACATCGTTAACAGGAAGGTTACCCATGATCACATCTGACGAGTCCTCTGCCTGAGCTGCATTCATCAAATTGACCTTGGCATGCTTGGGGTTATGCTTGACCACAGCTGTACTTGCCGATCTGACAGGAGGAGGAGGAAGACGCCTCTGGTTGAAACACTTGTTGGCATAGTGACCCTTCTGTTGGCACTTGTTGCACGTGACCTCTGAAAGCGGACGGTGATACGGAGCACTCGATCTTGGAGCTTGAGACGAAGTCTTGTTCTGAAAGCCAGGGTTGGGTGGGTGGGAAGAACCACTGCCACCTTTTCTCTTCTGCTGATACGGCTGACAGAATGGAGGAGGAGGAAGCCAAAACTTCTGCTGCTTGGCCACTTGAGTAGAGGAAGAAGGAGTAACATCTCTGACTCGCTTCTTGGAAGCATCACACCTCAACTGAGCAGCCTCTTGCTTCAGTGCCATGTTGTAGAACTCATCGTATCTCAAGGGCTCAAAGAGGACAAGAGCTAGCTGGATATCTTCTCTGAGACCACCCCTGAACTGGTATATCATGCTCTTCTCATCAGGGACGTCCTGCTTGGCAAAGCGGGCGAGCTTTTGGAACAACTTGTTGTAGTCATAGACAGTCAAAGAGCCTTGCTTCAGGTTGCGGAATTCCTCACGCTTGCTTTCAACCACGCTCTGCGGAATATGATGAGCTCGGAAATCTCAACGGAAATCATCCCAAGTGATAACACGTCCACCTCTGGAGTCCTTGTACTGCTGGAACCATTCTGCAGCTTGATCTTTGAGTTGGAAGGAAGTGAACTTGACAAGGTCCTCAGGCCTGATGTTACTGCACTCGAAATGCTTGCACAGATCCACAAGCCAATCGTCAGCATCGGTTGCCTCAACACAATTGCTGAAAGTCTTTGACCCGTTAGCAAGGAACTGGTTGAGTGTAGCAAAGTGACTCTGATTGCTGCCTTGATTCCCTTGGTTGCCTTGATTGCGCTCTTGAAGAATTTGCATGATCAACTGTGTGTTTGCATTGGTTGCGGCCATCACATCTTGCCATGCCTCTGGAGGAGGTGGAGGTGGTGGCGGATCAGGATTCGGAGTCGTGCGCGTTGGAGGAGCCATCCTGAAGAGGTTGACCACCATTAGCACATTGACAGATAAATATTGAAGCTGAATCCAACGGAATGAAAATTGCAACATATAGTCTTCACATCCGAACAAAATGAACAAATGCATTCCTCTTGAAATGGTCACATATCCATAAATTGAGAAGCCACGTAGAATTAAGGTAGAGAAATAAATCAACAAGGTACGGATCAAGAACGAATAATCGGTAAGAAATCCCAATCTCAAACCAATATCCGTGGAAGAAGAACTAGAGCTACTAGAATTCCCACCTATGAAACTCCCGAACCTTTCCGGTTATGCAATCAGGTGTTGGGGATACAAGGGAAGCATAATATCTCACCCAAACTAGCAATTCCTACATCCAGCTGTATCCATCCTTCAACACATAACCAAGAAAAACTTCAGAAACCATCTACCTCAACCTTCGAAAAGCATCCGTTATACAAGTTATGGCGATACTCCCGAACTCCCGCCCCAGTACTGGGTGGCGTCGAGGTTATCTCACCAACGAACTGCATAAAAGAGATTTTCGATGTTGGCGTACTAAACTCAGGTATTCCAGAACTGCAACGATAAAATTATGATGACAACACCTCAGAGCTCAACTCCCCGGGACACTTCCACTAAACCCCTGACAGGAGGCACCAAGACAATGTTCTCATCAGAAAACCATCGGAACGATTCCAAGATACCCGCGTGATCCTAATTTTTTTTTGTGAAATTTGAGAAGAGAAGAGTCAAAACTCTACGTCAGGATGCCTTACCAGAGCGATGAGGAGACTGGGAAGTAAAAAGAATTCCTAAACTCTCCGATATATAATTCCTAAATGACTCAAAACATTTTTTTTCTAGACACAACTCGGCCACTAAAAACGATCAAGCAATGGGGCTCCTAAGGTCGGGGAAGGCTCTGATACCAACTTGTAACACCCTCGATGCGACTATATCTCCCACGTGTCGAGGCACGACTTAGAGGCATAATCACATTGAAGGCATATGTCGCAAGTTAGGCAATCTTCACAACATCCCATGTAATATAAATAATAAAGGGGAGATAACAATAGTTGGCTTACACTCGCCACGTCAATCAAGTACATAAATAACATTACATCATCCAAATAGTCATGGCCCGACTACGACGCCAAAATAAAAGAGAACCCAACATGCGACAACGGTCCCGTTCACCCCCAACTGGGCACCACTACTGATCATCGGGAAAGGAAACATAGTAACGTTGAGAGTCTTCGTCGAACTCCCACTTGAGCTCATACGCGTCCGCTGGAGCGGAATCATCAGGCCCTACATCTGGTGTAATAGGAATCTGTGAGCCACGGGGACTCAGCAATCTCGCACCCTCGCGATCAAGACTATTTAAGCTTATAGGTAAGGCAAGGTAAAATATGAGTGGAGCTGCAGCAAGCGACTAGCAAATATGGTGGCTAACTTATTCACAAAAGAGAGCGGGAAGAGGAGGCAAGGCACGAGCGAGAAATTAGAGAGCAACCTGCGCAAACATTACTCCAACACCGTGTCCACTTCCCGGACTCCGCCGAGAAGAGGCCATCATGGTAACACACTCAGTTGATTCATTTTAATTAAGTTAAAGTTCAAGTTATCTACAACCGGACATTAACAAATTCCCATCTGCCCATAACCGCGGGCACAACTTTCGAAAGTTCTAATCCCTGCAGGGGAGTCCCAACTTAGCCCATGACAAGCTCTCACGGTCAACGAAGGAATAGACCTCCTCCCAAGACGTCCCGATCAGACTCGGTACCTCGGTAATTCAAGACACTTCGACAGGTTAAAACAAGACCAGCAACACCGCCCGAATGTGCCGACAAATCCCGATAGGAGCTGCACATATCTCTTTCTCAGGGCACACTCAGATAAGCAATCCGTACAACTAAAACCAGCCCTCGAGTTTCCCCGAGGTGGCGTTGCAAGGGGCTCTAGTTTGGACCAACACTCAGAGGAGCACTGGCCCGGGGGGGGGGGTTAAAATAAGATGACCCTTGAGTCTGCAGAACCCAAGGGAAAGAAAAGGCTAGGTGGCAAATGGTAAAACCAAGGTTGGGCATTGCTGGAAGAGCTTTAATCAAGGCGAACTATCAAGGGGTTCCCATTATAACCCAACCGCGTAAGGAACGCAAAAATCCGGGAACATAACACCGATATGAGGGAAACTAGGGCGGCAAGAGTGGAACAAAACACTAGGCGAGAGGCCGAGCCTTCCACCCTTTACCAAGTATATAGATGCATTAAGATAACAAGATAATATAATGATATCCCAACAAGTAAATAAAAGAATGTTCCAACAAGGAACGGCGTCCAATCTTCACCTGCAACTAGCAACGCTATAAGAGGGGCTGAGCAAAGCGGTAACATAGCCAATCAACGGTTTGCTAGGACATTGGTGGGTTAGAGGTTTGACATGGCAATTTGGGAGGCTTGCAAGCAAGTGGTAGGCATCGTAGCAATGGCATAGCAAAAGAGCGAGCAAACTAGCATAGCAAAGATAGTAGTGATTTCGAGGGTATGATCATCTTGCCTGCACAGTTGTCAGAGTTGACTGGATCCTCGAAAGCAAACTCAACGTGCTCCTCGTTAGCGAACTCGTCTCCCGGCTCTACCCAAACAAGACAAACAAGCAACAAGGACACAATCAACCACGTGCAAACTCAAACAACACAATGCAAAGATGATATGATATGCGGGATGCGATGCGGGATGCAAAATGCAAGATATGACAGGAAATGCATGAACCTGGCCTCAACTTGGAAATCCAAGTGTGCCACTGGAAAGATGAGATGAAATCACTTGAAAACGATATAAAGAACGCCGGAATCGGAGTTACGTTTTGGAAATGGCAAGCGATTCAAATATGACACCGGTCTGCGATTTACAGCAAGTAGGCATCTAAATGCAACGAAATGAACATGCTACAGCACCCAAACATGACAACAAAATACATGGCAGGGATGCACACAAGATGCTTAACAAAAGTCTAGCACTGAGATACGGCCAAATCATCCATTAACAGGTTCAAACAAGCATGCAAAAATGCAAATGACAAACAGATCTCAGACTTAGTGAAATTAACACTTGTCTGGAATTTCAGATCATATAGCCCTCTTCGGAGCAACAAAACAACATGCTACAGGACCTGAACATGACAAAGAAAGAAATGACATGGAGCTACTCAACAAGCTTAACGAAAGTCCCTTAGTGACCTTGAGCCAAAAGGGATCACAAAATATAGTAACAAGCACACGAACATAGCAAAAACATAATCAGTTTTCAGACTTAGTGAAAACTGGGACATGCTGAAATATAACTCAAGTAGGCATGTTTACGAGCTCGATGCACTCACTACAGAGCAAGTCATGGCAAGACAAGCATACATCCATCAAGAAGGCACAAAATGCAAGCTAGACATGGCAAGAACAATAACATAGCATGCACGGATCAACTACAACATCACCGGCAAAATTGCAAACAAGTTGACAATCTGCCCAGATTCACAAAGTAGCAAAAGTAGAGCTCGATTGACTCAAGCTAGGGTGCTCCATAATTGCAAACAAAGACATGGATGGACAGAGCACTACAAGATTAACAAAACATCCTTACTGATCATCCTCAAAAGAGGCACGGATCACTAGGAAACAACAAGAACATATGGCATCATGAGATAAACAGCTCCAGGACTTTGTGAAATCACTAAGTCCCTGAAAACAGAATTAGCAAGTGCACCACTTTGCAAGCTTGCACAAGTCACCACACACATCCTAAAAATACATGGGTTGCACCTCTGGAAATATGACAAAACCCTTAACAAAACATATGTAGAACTCACGGGCATATCATGCACACAATAATCATGGCAAAAATGACAAAAGTGCTAAACGGAGTAGTAGATCTGACAAATAACTCAAGTAGCCCTCTTCTAACAGCATTTCGGGCATCAAGATGAACTCAAATGAAAATGATGCAATGGAATGAAATGATGTACTCTCTGAAATGAACATTTTGATATGCTATATGCATGAATCGGAGCTACGGATGCAAAGTTACGGAGCCACGAACATGTGCACATGGATCTGCAATACTGGGACTTAGTGAAAAAAACGATCTAGGGTTAGGGTTTACTGTTCACGCCAGATCTAGATCGGGATCGCACGGAGACTGAGGATCGCCGGCCGGAGTCTTCGCCGGAGTGGGAGAAGATGGCCGGGGGCGGCCGGCGAGAGGAGGTGGCGGCCGGATCCGGTCGGGGCCGGGGCGGAGGCGGCGGAGCTGGCCAACTCGGGGCGGCGCGCTGCCCGGCGGCGGCGGCGGCGGGGACACGCGGGCGAGGCGGCGGCCGCGGACGGTGGGCGGGGCGGCGGCGGCGAGCGCGCGCGGCGGGCGAGGCGAAGGGCGGCGGCGCACGGGGCGGCCCGTTGAGGCGCGGGAGAGGGCCCGCCTCGGGCCTGGGCGGGCCGCGGCGGGGCGGTGGCCGGGTGCCACGTGGCGCGCTGCCACTGGCTGCGGGCGGCGGCTGCGGTGCGTCCGGCCGGAATGGACACGTCCGGCGTGCGCGGTGGATTTTTTTAGGGTTTCGGGGAGGAAGGAGATCCGAAAACGGAGGGGTTCTATTTATAGGCATAGAGGGAGCTAGGAGAGTCGAAATGAGGTGCGGTTTTCGGCCACGCGATCGTGATCGAACGCTCTAGACGATGGAGCAGAGTTAGGTGGGTTTTGGGCCAAATTGAAGGGGTGTTGGGCTGCAACACACACGAGGCCTTTTCGGTCCCTCGATTAACCGTTGGAGTATCAAACGAAGACCAACTGATACGAAACTTGACAGGCGGTCTACCGGTAGTAAATCAAGGCCGCTTGGAAAGTCTCGGTCCAATCCGGAAATGTTTAATCCCCACACATGAAAGAAAGCTAGAAATGACCACCGGAGGAGAACGGAGCGCCGGAATGCAAAACGGACAACGGGGAAAATGCTCGAATGCATGAGACGAACACGTATGCAAATGCAATGCACATGATGACATGATATAAGATGTATGACAATGACAACAACACACGGAGACAAAGAAACCGACCCTGAGGAAATAAATTAACTTAGCGCCGGAAACGGCAAGAGTTGGAGTACAAATAGGGAAAGTTACATCCGGGGTGTTACAGGAGTGCAAGCGCCAAGGAACAACTACACCATCCGCGAGGGAAGCATGGAAGCAACGACGGAAGAAGACGGAGAATAGCTCCCAGTCCCCAAACATCCGGCCTCGCCAGCCCAGACATCTGGCCGTTCCCGAGCCCCCGGACATCCGGCTCCCGGCCCAGAAATCTGGCCCCTCCGAACCCGAGAGCAACAAGTGCCACCACTCCAGCCCGGACATCCGGCCTCCCCAGCCCAGACATCCGACATCGCCTGAAATCCCGGACATCGGGCCTGACCAGCCCGGACATCCGACCTCCCCTGTCTGCGCACAGTGAAGGGCCGAGGCCCGTGTATCCCTTTCCCCCCTAGTCTATATATACTCCACCTCGTCCAACTTTCTAGGTTTAGCATTGTGATAGCTCATTTGAGAGATAGAGCTACGCTCATCCATATTGGATCTACTCCACGAGAGAGACCGCGACCCCTCTACGGAGAAGATCCACCGTGGATTCAAGACCTCCTCGTGGAGAAGACATCAAGACCTCCTCACGGAGAAGAACCGGTTACCCTATGTATCGTCCTTTGTTGGATTCAGATCTTATATCTCTTTGTGTTTCGAGGATCTAGCACATGTGTGATCATACTTGTTGGTTTGAGTGTTCCTCTTTGTGCCCCCTTGTGATTTCCCTTATTGTTTTCTCCTCGTGTTCTTTGTGTTCATCGCAGGATCCACTCCTTTCATGAAAGATCGGCCATCTAGGGTTCCACCCTACATCATCTTGGTATCAGAGCCACGTTGATCACGATTTCGGAGCCTCCCCTCGTAGTTTTCTAGCCTAATTTTGTTGCGTTCTTCCCCAGTTTCGAAAATCCCCACCAAAAATATCTCCCAATTTTTTTTGTGATTTGTTGGTTTGATGAAGTTTTGTTGGATCTGATCCATGGATTTGCTTGGTTTCGAGTGGATCTAGCATATCCCCAAGTTTTCCCACTTTCCATCCACGAAATCTCTCCAATTTTGCCCCTAAAATCATCAATTTTCACCCCCAATTCAAAAAATTCCGCCCCAAACGAGATCTGGCATTGTCGGGCCGGACATCCGTGCCATCGGGCCGGACATCCGGGCCCCAAGCCGGACATCCGGCTCCTGGAGCGCCAAATCTGCACGGTTCTGGACATCAGGTCCCAGATTTCCGGCCCCGAGCCCGGATGTCCGGCCGCTGACATTTTAGCCTTCCCCGTTTCACCATTTTGTCCATAGCTAATTCACCCAGAGTCCGTTTTTGACGTTATTTAGCTCGTTGAAAAGCTCTTGACATCCCCCTTCCAATAAAAATACTAACATCACCATTTGACTCCATCAAATTTTTGAAACTTTGGCATCTTTTCCTAGGGCTTACACCACATCATCCGCTACACCACCACCGATTTCCCCAACCTAACCAATTTTGTTCCCCATCGCATTAGTGGTTGCTTGAGGAGTGATTTGAGTCTCCTAAGGTGTTTAGGCTACTTAGGGACGGTTGCTTCTTCATCAACCACCACCACCACTTCCGCATAGGCTTGACCACCATACACTTCCGCCACCCCAACTTAACCCAAATTTGTTTGTGTTGTGAGTTGTGTCTCCTAAGGTGTTTCGGCTACTTAGGGACCGTGCTTCCAACTCCAACACCATGTATAGTCCACCACCTTACCCTCCATTTCCGCATTGCTACCCGCAAAACCCATCATTGCATTTCCGCAATCCCTTTGAGCTTCCGCAACCACCATCGCATCCCGCTACCACCATTTGACATTTGACATTTGAGATTTTGAGTTAGTGGTTTTTTCGTTTCCTAAGGTGTTTTGGCTACTTAGGGACGAGTCTCCATCATCTTGGTATCTCCATCAAGATCACCGCCACTCATCATCGCCAAGGACGGTAACCTCCATACCATCTTGGTATCGTGATATCCCTCCATTGTATTTTCTCCTTGCCATTACATTTTTAACCCCTAGCCCATTTTGCGTCACTTGCCTATCAAGACTAGCCTTTGAGTATTGCCGGCAATGTTACTTGTGCACATTAGTGGTCTACACCATACATTGCATACATACCATATCATATAGGTATCATATCATCCCTTGTGTCTCAAGTTCGTTCTCGCATATACACAATTGCTATCTTGGTTCGTGCATTGTGCAAAAGTGGACATACACATACAAAAAAAAGAATATGCTTTTAAGCAAAAGAGCAAGAGCAAAGAAGCTTGTAAGCAAGCGCCATAGCATCATACCACATTGCATAAGATTGTCATATCCGATCATCTTGGATCATACCACCGGAACATCATACACATAGCTTACTTGGGGATAGAAATTGTTGCATTTTTGTCTCCTATAGGTTGTGCACAAGTGTCGTATCCACCTATTGAGCAATCATGCTAGCGTCTCTCTAGAGTTGTGCAACAAGAGCATTTTCCGTGGATTCCACATTTTGAGCTCATTCCTTGGTTGCACGACCCCATTTATCTATCCGTGTGTGTGTTTCTGTGTGCCATTCATTGCTATTGGTCTACTTGTTTCCCTTGTGAATTTGTGAATCTTTTTCAACATTATTGACTCTTGCTAACATTTTACATCAAATTTTTGTGCCACTATCCTCACCGAGCTCCACCATAAGCCTTATTTGTGTAGGTGTGAGAAACCGACAAGAATTGGTACCAATTGTGCTATTTCCTTGTTAAATCATTGAGTGATCATTGATCCATCTTCAACATCGGTCAAGGTATATTTGGTATAGTTCTTCTCCTTTCTCCACTCATATTTGCTAGAGTCTTGTGATGGATAGGCAAGGCATTTCATCTTCGATCTACAAGAACAACGACGAGTTCGATGCCACGAATAACTCTACCGACGCCAAGATGCAAGCTCAAATGGAAGAGATCAAAGCCCTCATCAAGTCCTACAAGCGATCTTCCTCATCTTCGAGAAGATGCTCAAGAGCACATGCCTCTGAGCTACCATCTCCGGCAAGGTCACATCGGCATCGACACCATCACCACCATGAATGTGAAGGTCAAGAGCTCAACACCAACAACTGCTCAACGACTTCACCATCGCCCTTGGCATCTTTGCCAAGCAACTTCAAGGCATCTTCGCCTATGGACATACGGCATCTTCGCCAACAAGCACCTCAAGACTACGCTCAAGAGAAGCTCCCCAAGCTCAAGTCCGCGACTTCCACGAGCTACTACGACCTCGACACCGACCACAAGATTCCTTTCTATGGGACTCAAGAACCCGAGGAGTATCTTGAGTGGGAGCGTTTGATGGACGACTACCTAAAGCTACATCAAGTTCCTCCGAAGATCAAGTGAAGTGTGCCACAAGGAACTTCCATGACTACGCTTCCACATGGTGGCTTCACACACCTTCGGAGACCTATGACATGAGTTGGCCCAAGACGAAGATAGCTTTGTGGCATGAGTTCGTGCCCCCAACCTACACGGAACAACTTCAACGCCAATTGGAGAACACCATCCAAGGATCCAAGTCCATCGACCAGTACTTCAAGGAGATGAAGAAAGCCTTGCGACGAGCCGGCGTGGACGACCCCATTTCGATGAAGTTCCACTTCATGATGGGATTACACAACAACATCTCCAAGACAATCTTCCTCGAGAACTACAAGTCCCTCGACGACAACTACATTGGTGCTCTCAAGGCGGAACAAGAACTCATGAAGGCTAAGGCTTCTCAACCCCAAGCTCACTTCGCGACGACCAAGCTACATGAGAATGAGCATGAGGATAGTACCACCAAGATGTCCAAGCCCGACGCGCTCCAAGATGATGCTCCCAAGTTCGACTTCACCGCCATACCTCTTTGTGGCATTAATGATGCCGAGTCCTCCATGACTCTTTTTCAAGATGGTGCGGCGACGAGTATGACTACGGAGACCCTCAAGGAACAAGCTTTGGATGCATGCGACATGGTGATGAGCATGAAGGATGCTTCCATCTTAGGAGGCGAGAGTGATGATGTGCCATCTTCGACCTTCATCCACGGCGACGACGACGAGATGGTTGAGCATGGGATTTTCCCTTCGACCACGGCGACGTATGATGACTTGAGTGACTTTTGCCACCATATTGAGCGTGAGAGTGACTTCACCGCTATCCCCATATATGATGTGTTTCCACAATTCCCATGTGAGGAGAGCCACAACCCCCACCTCTTGAGTGAGATGAGTGACTCCACCATATGTGAGTTTGAGCACAATTATTTTGAGGAAGTGAGTGAACCACAACATAGAGAGAGTGAGATAGTTGATAGGTCATGTGAGGCCACTTCTAACACTAACGACTTGACCTCTACCTCTATTGTGTCTTCTCATTTGGTGCTAGGTCCCATCTATGATGATGTGCCGATTCTCGACGACATCGTCCTACCCTTGGACAAGACGATGGCCATGGTGGAATATTATGCACCCACACATGGTTCCATCAAGATGAAGATGACCACCATTTGGTCTTTCCCGCCTCACCTACAACATTTGAGTGGAATGAAAATGGTAACTTAGGTGACGGTGATGTCTAGTCCCACTAGTGGACATTATTGACATTGATTGCTTTCATGATGTTGATCCCCCTATTGACATGCTTCATGCTAGTATGATTTCCCGATGCGATGATTTACCCATTTATGATGACTATGATGATTCCCATGTGGAGTCTCTTAGTTATGATGCCATGTTACATAGGATTTCTTGTGACAATTCTCTCGGTCACATCATGTTTGCCAATCCGCTTGACTTGTCATATGCTATGCATGAGTTCAACCACATGTCATATTTGCAATCTCTTCATAGTACTATGCATGTGCCATTAACATTAACCCAATTTGCACTTATGGCATAGATGACAAGCCCATGGTTATTGGCATTTGTTTTTCTTGTGATGATATTGATATGCTCCCTTTGCATCATTTATCTCATATGCCATGCCATGAATACCTAGCTTCGGATATGCATTGTTTTGGATGTTGTCCATTTTCTCCATGTGATCTTTCCAATATTGCTCATGAGGAGACCCCCATAGTTTCCTCATACATTTTAGGAGATTTTGATTCATCCCATTCATTGCATGATCCCAATACTTATGTGCACCATATGCTTCCCATGAATAAACATGCTATTGATGTGCCATATACTTGCATTATCAATTTGTGTCCCCATCATGTTATACACAATAACTATTCTTTCATGATGGATGACATGTTCTTATACCATGCATCAAATTTCTTTGAGCGATGCTTATCTTGTGCTAACTCTCACGTGCACATACACATCATGATGGATGATGTGTACATTTACCACACACACAATATCTTTCGTTTGTGTCTCTTTTGTGTAGGTACCCACAAATTCTTGTCAACCTCGCAATCCCACGAGTTGACAAAACGAGCTCTAGAGAGCAATGATGACTTGGGATTCCATGGATTGTTTTTCCCACCGCTCTCTTCGCGCAAAGACTTCGTGCATTTCTTCTCCTTGGCTCTCACTTGGCTCTCACTTGGCTATGGGTTATTGTCCATCACATATTATATGCCCATCTTGCCATGTTCACTTTGCATGATATGCTCATTACTATGCCTTTGCCATGCATTCGTGACCCATGCTTTGCATTACACATGATGATTGATTCTCATACTTGTATGTGTATACACAAGCTTGGTGGAGATATCACTTGTTATTGCCATGTCTGCTTTGTGCTCCATGCCTATGATTATACTATGATCTTGCTTTGTGTTCGTGCTTGCGATATGTCATGTGCATTGCCCATGCCTATTATTTTCTCACATGACATGATTGCCATGATTTCCTCTAGTATGTTGCATCTTCGCACTACTAGCTTGCACGACTTGATTACTATGAGTGCTTGCCTTGTTGCATCACCGATGATTCATACTTGCTCATTTCATGCGGTTGATGATAACCATCTACATGCTTTGCACATGATTGTTATTGCTTCTTGTCATATATCTCCATATTTGCCTCTCTCATGCTAGATGATTTGCCATGTATTGAGTGCAATTATGCCTTTAGTCTTGATAATGAGTTTGCCCCCATAGCATTCTCGCATATATTTGGAGATTTTGACATATTTCTTGTGAAGCATGCTTGTCTTACCTCTTTGCACCATATGCCTAGTGCCATGAATATTGCCACTGTTGCATCATATTATTCATGCACTTGTGATTCTAATGGTTATGTGCAAGAGAAAATAACCATCATGATGGACGATGTGTTTATCTACCATGAGCATACACGTTCTTTCTTATGTTGTGTGCATGTGTAGGATACTTGAACTTCGTGTCAACTTCCACGTCACGTGAGTTGACGATCCGACCTCTTGAGAGCGAACCACCTTCTACCACGAGGATTCTACCTCGCACTTCCTTGTACTTCGGCATTGTGAAGGACACAGAAGGACACGCCTACAAGGTGACATCTTTCTTGAGCATGGTTATGACGGATCATACTACTTGTGTTGCTTGCACCATGAGACTTATTGTTCATCTTGGACCACTTGATTGCACACATGTTAGAGATCTTGCTTTGACTTGTCATTTTCACCATTCCATGCATCATGATATATATGCCTTGTGTGTTGCATCCAATTCTTGGATTATTTGCTCCTCTCATATGTTTGGTCGCAACAATGTCATCACTTCACATATGCCATGTCCCATTGATTGCTACATGCTTGCCTTGATTGCCTCACACATGATGAACAATTGCTCTTTTTATTGTGTTGAGTGCCACACTATCTTCACGACACCCTATGCACGTATTGCTTGGATTGTCTTGCACTTGATCCATGTGTTTAGACATCTCATCTTCTTTGATGTTGTGAATGATTCATATGGCTACCATAGACCTTTCATTGAGCAATTTGTAAATGCTTGCTATGATCTTGAGGTAGATGCTTATTCTCTTGACACACATATTTGCATCACTACCTCACATTTACATGCTTATTCCCATGATTTCTTTGATTGTGCTCGATTGATATGCTTACATGCCATGTCACAATCCTTTGTCAAACCATATGCTTTGCATGATGACGACACTTGTTTGGTGAATCATCTCTTGAATGCTTGGTTTTGCACTAACGCTAACCACATTTGTTTTTCCAAGTGTTTGTTGTCTTTGCTCCTTTTGAAGGAATCCCAAGATGGTGCGACATTGGAGAGTGCTCATTTCGAGCTTCAAGATGATGAGAACTTGGTGATCGACCACTCCTACACGGCGACACCATCTCTTTCCCATGGTGTCGGTTCAATATCCGGCGTATCTTGTAGTAGGGGTCCCAAGCTAGGCGTCTTGGAGCGATGGTATCATGGACACGGATTTTACCCAGGTTCGGGCCCTCTTGATGGAGGTAAAACGCTACGTCCTGCTTTTGATTGTATTCATATGGGGATAGTACAGAGTACATGTGTCTACCACGGGATGGTAATGAATATGAGATTCTCTATTGACTACCATGGCCTCGGTTTATATTAACACACCGGAGGCCTAGGGTTTAGGAGAGTCTTTGTCTTGAGCGCCAAGTCTTGTGGAATCTTCCTTGTATGTGGCAGGGGTTGTCCAAACTGGCCCATGGGTATGCGGCCATGGGGTCCTCAGCCCAATCTAACTGATCGAGAGACGACATGGTGAGTACCCCCTAGTCCAGGACACCACAAGTTGACCCAAGAAATCATTTATGATAAAATGGCTCATATAAATAAATAAACATGGCCTAAGGTCCGAGGTTGGTCCGGCGACACGTTGACCCAATGTGGTGACCCCGTGACCTAGTTCGAATTCATCTAACATGACGGGTCACGAACATGGTGTCCGCTGAACTATGGAGGAAACCGGGTGGCTGGAAACTAGACGGACCACCACGCTGATACGATCAACGGACCGAATTGTAACCGGCAGAGAAATCGACACAGAAAAATTCATACAAACCAGCAGAAAAATATTCTATGCATATTTAAGACATATAGTACAGGTAATTAGGAAAATAAAACCTGATGTTCTTAATTTAGACGACGAGGCATAAGAATCCGAGGTAAAAAGATAGGGCTAGTACTGTCTTGCACAAAGACGGATCAATCCTCACGTGATGACTAAATAGTATTTTTGCATAGAGTCCTCAACGTACTACTCCTAGTGGAGTACTCCCTGTGCATGTTGAGCTCCCCAAGGCGTTTGTCCTTTTGTTGATCAGCCGATCAGCCATGGATTAATTAAACTTCATGGCAACTTAGCATTCATCTGCTATCAATATATTACGCCAGCACAAAGTACCGACCCGTAGGGCAGCGTTGCTATATGAATAATATAAAAAGGTAGGATTTGACGGTCTGCACACGGGTTAGTATATAGCAAAGCTAAAGCAAACTAGCTGTAGCACGTGAGAAGATGAAGGACAAATAATTGATGACAAGTACAACTTGATTAAATAATAAGGAGAAAAAAGAGGATGAGATCTCCCCGTGCAGCCGCTGATGTGAGCTCTTGGCCAGCCCACCCTAGAAAAATCTGCATGGGCAGTACGCCCTGCATGGTCTCCTCGGCTGGTAGCCGCCACTGCTGTTGAGATTTTTACGATCCGGCAATCCAGATCCGACATATTACCAGACGGCGGATACAACCGCTGCTGCTGAGATTCTTACGATCTTATCCTACTGCAAACAAATAACAGACACAACAACGATTTTGCAGGAAAGCAAAATTATATAGAATAGATCTAACTAAAAAATATCACCTGATCATCCCATCAATCCGCGATGATCACCTAGCAGACTCTCAATGAAAGCACCAATGTCGGTTCAATATCCGGCGTATCTCGTAGTAGGGGTCCTAAGCTAGGCGTCTTGGAGCGATAGTAACATGGGCACGGATTTTACCCAGGTTCGGGCCCTCTTGATGGAGGTAAAACCCTATGTCCTGCTTTTGATTGTATTCATATGGGGATAGTACAGAGTACATGTGTCTGCCACGAGATGGTAATGAATATGAGATTCTCTATTGACTACCCTGGCCTCAATTTATATAACACACCGGAGGCCTAGGGTTTAGGAGAGTCCTTGTCTTGAGCGCCAAGTCTTGTGGAGTCTTCCTTGTATGTGGCAGGGGTTGTCCAAACAGGCCCATGGGTATGCAGCCATGGGGTCCTGGACCCAATCTAACTGATCGGGAGACGATATGGTGAGTACCCCCTAGTCCAGGACACCGTCACATGGTGATTTGGATTCCGATCCGAGGTCGGATCTTTCCCAAGGGAGGGGAGATGATGCGGAGCATCCTATGGATATCACCATGTCAAGAGTCTGTTTGGCAAGTGACACGTGCGACATCTACTTCACATATATAAAGGTGAATCATCTCCTTTACACGTGCTCACTTGACCCCTTCGAGGATGGTATATACTTGACACTTCTCCCGTGTGCATGCATAGGTATTGTCGGAGCTTCACGAATGTTGAGGAGGAGTGCAAGCGCCAATGAACAACTACACCATCCACGATGGAAGCATGGAAGCGACGACGGAAGAAGACAAAGAACAGCTCCCAGTCCCCGGACATCCGGCCTCGCCAGCACGGACATCTGGGCGTTCCCGAGCCCCCGGACATCCGGCTCCCAGCCCGGAAATCCGGCCCCTTCGAACCCGAGAGCAACAAGTGCCACCACTCCAGCCCAGACATCCGTCCTCCCCAGCCTGGACATCCGGCCTCCCCAGCCCGGACATCCGTCCCGACCAGCCCGGACATCCGACCTCCCCTGTCTGCACACAGTGAAGGGCCGAGGCCTGTGTATCCCTTCCCCCTAGTCTATATATACTCTACCTCGTCCAACTTTCTAGGGTTAGCGTTATGATAGCTTATTTGAGAGATATAGCTACGCTCATCCATATCGGATCTACTCCACGAGAGAGATTGCGGCCCCTCTACGGAGAAGATCCACCTTGGATTCAAGACCTCCTCACGGAGAAGACATCAAGACCTCCTCACGGAGAAGAACCGGTTACCCTATGTATCGTCCTTTGTTGGATTCGGATCTTGTATCTCTTTGTGTTTCGAGGATCTAGCATATGTGTGATCATACTTGTTGGTTTGAGTGTTCCTCTTTGTGCCCCCTTGTGATTTCCCCTATTGTTTTCCCCTCGTGTTCTTCGTGTTCATCGCAGGATCCGCTCCTTTCGTGAAAGATCGGCCATCTAGGGTTCCACCCTACATCATCTTCCATCTTCGGAGAAGGTTAATTTTGATGCTAAAGAATGTGCTGAATTGATTTTAAAAATCCATGAGTTAACTAAGGAAAACATTGAGCATATGAATGCTAAATATAAACTTGCTGGAGATAAGGGTAGAAAACATGTTGTGTTTGCACCTGGAGACCTTGTTTGGTTACATTTGCGTAAGGATAGATTTCCTAATTTGCGCAAATCAAAGCTAATGTCAGTGGATGATGGTCCTTTTAAGGTGTTAGAGAAAATAAATGATAATAAATATAAACTTGAGCTGCCTGCAGATTTTGGGGTTAGTCCCACTTTTAACATTGCAGATTTGAAACCTTATTTGGGTGAGGAAGATGAGCTTTCATCAAGGACGACTTAATTTCAAGAAGGGGAGGATGATGAGGACATTAATACCATTGTTACACCCACAACCCCTGCTGCTATACATACTGGAGCAATTACTAGAGCTCGCACACGCTAATTGAATTATCAGGTACTTTCGTTTCTTGGTAACGATTCTAATGTTCACTAGAATATGATGCTGCCTAAATTGGATACATTTGTTTTGCTTACAAATGAAGGGCCTAGCTTGGACAAGAAAGATGAAGCTTGGAACAAGTTCAAGCATGGAGATGATGGCATGCGCAAGGGGATCAAGAACGGAGTTACAAGTGATGATTTCAGGACTTTGAAGCCACCATAATGAGTGCATGAAGCCTTGGACAAAATATACAAGATGCCACTTCATAAATTTCATCCAGAGGCTATTCTAGGTGCTGCGTGATACATCTCCGTTGTATCTATAATTTTTGATTGTTCCATGCCAATATTCTACAACTTTCATATACTTTTGACAACTTTTTATACTATTTTTGGGACTAACATATTGATCTAGTGCCCAGTGCCAGTTCCTGTTTGTTGCATGTTTTTTGTTTCACAGAATATCCATATCAAGCGGAGTCCAAACAGGATAAAAATGACGGAGGTTTTTGTGGAAATATATGATTTTTGGGAAGAAAAATCCACACGAGACGATGCCCGAGGGGGCCACGAGGCAGGGGGCGCGCCCCAGGGGGGCAGGCGCGCCCCTGACCCTCATGGACACCCCGTAAGGCGGTTGATGCCCTTCTTTCGCTGCAAGAAAGCTAATATCCGGATAGAGATCGTGTTAAAATTTCAACCCAATCGGAGTTACGGACCTCCGGGAATATAAGAAACGGTGAAGGGGCAGAATCTGAGAACGCAGTAACAGAGAGAGACAGAGAGACAGATCCAATCTTGGAGGGGCTCTCGCCCCTCCCACGCCATGGAGGCCAAGGACCAGAGGGGAAACCCTTCTCCCATCTAGGGAGGAGGTCAAGGAAGAAGAAGACGAAGGGGCCCCCTCTCCCCTTCTCTTCCGGTGACGCCGGAACACCACCGGGGGCCATCATCATCACCGCAATCTTCACCAACAACTTCACCGCCATCATCACCAAATCTTCCCCCCGTCTATGCAGCGGTGTAACCTCTCTCTTACCCGCTGTAATCTCTACTTAAACATGGTGCTCAACGCTATATATTATTTCCCAATGATGTATGGCTATCCTATGATTTTTGAGTAGATCTGTTTTGTCCTATGGGCTATTTGATGATCAAGATTGATTTGAGTTGCATGTTTTATTATTGGTGCTGTCCTATGGTGCTCTCCGTGTCGCGCAAGCGTGAGGGATCCCCGCTATAGGGTGTTGCAATACGTTCATGTTTCGCTTATAGTGGGTTGCGTGAGTGACTGAAACACAAACCCGAGTACGGGGGTTGTTGCGTATGGGATAAAGAGGACTTGATGCTTTAATGCTATGGTTGGGTTTTACCTTAATGATCTTTAGCAGTTGCGGATGCTTGCTAGAATTCCAATCATAAGTGCATATGATCCAAGTAGAGAAAGTATGTTAGCTTATGCCTCTCCCTCATATAAAATTGCAATAATGATTACCGGTCTAGTTATCGATTGCCTAGGGACAAATAACTTTCTCGTAACAAAAAGTTCTTTACTAAAATTAACTTAGATATTTCTTTACCTAAACAGCCCCTACTTTTTATTTTCATGCTCTTTATTATCTTGCAAACCTATCCAACAACACCTACAAAGTACTTCTAGTTTCATACTTGTTCTAGGTAAAGCGAACATCAAGTGTGCGTAGAGTTGTATCGGTGGTCGATTGAACTTGATGGAATATTTGTTCTTCCTTTAGCTCCTCGTTGGGTTCGACACTCTTACTTATCGAAAACTGTTGCGATCCCCTATACTTGTGGGTTATGCAGACCTTTTTCTGGCGCCGTTGCCGGGGAGCAATAGCGTGGGGTGAATATTCTGATGTGTGCTAGTTTGCTTTATCACTAAGTAATTTTTATTTGATGTTCTTAGTTGTTTTCTATCTTTAGTTATGGGTAGGAAACGCAAAATACCAAAAAGATTAGTTGTACCTACTAAACCAATGGTTGAAGAACCACTCAAAATCTATCACACTGCTGAAGCTTATTACTTGGATCATCTTCGATCCCTATGTGCTCGTGCTGAAACCCCAACTAGCTTAGTTGAGGGAAAATCCTTAGATGAGCATGCTTGTTATGTGCGACACCGAATATCTGAAAAAGGGAAAATTTTACTGGGTCAAATTCATCGTTTGCAATGCTATGCTTGGAATTTATGCGAAATATATGATATTACTTGTTGTTCTGAAAGCCCTAAGAAATACCTTCCCTATCAATGTGATTTTAGTGATAATGGAATCGTATCTTCGTATGCTAAGGGTGTTTATAGTTACTATGATGTTCAAGAAATTGAAGAATTTGTTGCTTTTAAGGGTGCTTATGAAATTGCTTCTTTGATTGAAACGTATGATGCTACTCTTTACAAATCTAATTTTTTTGACATACTTAAATATTGCTATGATAATTATGCTTCTAATGCCTATGTTGAACCATATATTGAGGACTACCCCGCTGTCCAAGAAGAGACTAATATTTTGCAGGAGTCTATGGAAGAAGAAATTGATGAAACTGTGAGCTCATTGGATGAAAAAGATGAGGAGGAGAGCGAAGAACAAAAGGAGGAAGAGAAGATTAGCTACCCGTGCCCACCTTCTAATGAGAGTAACTCTTCAACTCATACATTGTTTAATTTCCCTTCGTGCTTACCGAAGGATGATTGCTATGATGATTTTTATGATCCCGTTGATTCTTTTGAAATATCCCTTTTTGATGATGCTTGCTATGCTTGTGGCCAAGATGCCAATATGAATTATGCTTATGAAGATGAACTTGCTATAGTTCCTTATGTTAAACATGAAATTGTTGCTATTGCACCCACACATGATAGTCCTATTATCTTTTTGAATTCTCCCGACTACACTATATCAGAGAAGTTTGCGCTTATTAAGGATTATATTGATGGGTTGCCTTTTACCGTTGCACATGATGATTTTGATAGATATAATATGCATGTGCTTGCTGCTCCTACTTGCAATTATTATGAGAGAGGAACTACATCTCCGCCTCTTTATGTTTCCAATACAACAAAATTGCAAGAAACTATTTATACTATGCATTGGCCTTTACTTTGTGTGCACGAATTGTTCTTTTATGACATGCCGATGCATAGGAAGAGAGTTAGACTTCGTTGTTGCATGATATATGTTACTTTGTGCTCACTACTAAATTACAAATCATTGTTAATTAAAATTGTCTTTGATATACCTTGGGATCCGGGTGGATTCACTACTTGAGCACTATATGCCTAGCTTATTGGCTTTAAAGAAAGCGCTGCCAGGGAGACAACCCGGAAGTTTTAGAGAGTCATTTATTTCTGTTGAGTGCTTCCATATAGTTTAAAAACAACAAAAATAAAGAGGGGAACCCAAAACTCTTTCAAAAAGGAAAGTGAAAGTGAGAAAGACAAGTATTGTTGAAGTGGGAGAGCTCCTTGAACTTTGTTCATGCTCACGGCAAATTTGTGAATCTTGATTACAGAAACTTTTCAATGAAAATAATTATCCCCTTGTACTATTCCATTGTATTATAAAAATAATGTGCCAAGGTTTGCCTTTAGGATGTTTACTTTGCTTGTTGGTTTGTACGGTGCAGGACAGAAACTTTGGCTGTAGTGCGCGATTTTACATTTTTAGCTGGAACGTCAAATGGTTCTGATTCTTTCTGAACTGTCTTCCTATACAAGTTTTTTGTTTTTCCTAATTTTGGTTGAATTTTGCAAGTATCAGAAGTATGGTGAATGTTCAGATTATTACAGACTGTTCTGTTTTAGACAGATTCTGTTTTTTATGCATAGTTTGCTTGTTTTGATGAAACTATCAATTTATATTAGTGGATTAAGCCATGAAAAAGTTATATTACAGTAGACACAATGCAAAAACAAAATATGAATTGGTTTGCAACAGTACTTAGAGTAGTGATTTTCTTTATTATACTAACGGATCTTACCGAGTTTTCTGTTGAAGTTTTGTGTGGATGAAGTGTTCGATGATCGAGAAGGTCACGATGTGAGAAGAAGGAAGAGAGGCAAGAGCTCAAGCTTGGGGATGCCGAAGGCACCCCAAGTAAATATTCAAGGATACTCAAGCGTCTAAGCTTGGGGATGCTCCGGAAGGCATCCCCTCTTTCTTCAACAAGTATCGGTATGTTTTCGGATTCATTTCGTTCATTCGATATGTGCAATCTTGGAGCGGCTTTTGCATTTAGTTTTCATTTTTCTTTTTTGCACCATGCTGGTATGAGATAGTCCTTGGTTGATTTATAGAATGCTCTATGCACTTCACTTATATCTTTTGAGTATGGCTTTATATAATGCTTCATGTGCTTCACTTATATCATTTGAAGTTTGGATTGCCTGTTTCTCTTTACATAGAAAACCGCCATTTGAAGAATTGTATTTTGCTTCACTTATATTTGTTAGAGCACGGGCATATCTTTTGTAGAAAGAATTAAACTCTCTTGCTTCACTTATATCTATTTAGAGAGATGACATGAATTGGTCATTCACATGGTTAGTCATAGAATCCTACATAAAACTTGTAGATCACTGAATATGATATGTTTGATTCCTTGCAATAGTTTTGCGATATAAAGATGGTGATATTAGATTCATGCTAGTGGGTAGTTGTGGATTGTAGAAATACTTGTGTTGAGGTTTGTGATTCCCGTAGCATGTACGTATGGTGAACCGTTATGTAACGAAGTCGGAGCATGAGGTATTTATTAATTGTCTTCCTTATGAGTGGCGGTCGGGGACGAGCGATGGTCTTTTCCTACCAATCTATCCCCCTAGGGGCATGCGTAGTAGTACTTTGCTTCGAGGGCTAATAAACTTTTGCAATAAGTATGTGAGTTCTTTATGACTAACACTAAAAAAAATACACTTCCGATGATACGTGTTTGTCACAGTAGGTCGCTTTTTTTGTCATGCATGTAAATCCATGAAAAATTTATGACAGAATCAAGATAGTCATACCTGTGCTGTCGTAGAAGTGTTCCATGACATTACCAAAATTATCATCACGGAAGTGTCCACTTCCATGACGATAAATCGCGCGTCACAGAAGTGCTTTCGTCAAGGGTGACTGACACGTGGCATCCACCGTAACGGAACACCGTTAAGCTATCGGGTCGGGTTTTCGATCCAATAACCCGTTAACAGCCCCGACCAATGGAGATTTTCCACGTGTAAAATCATCATTGGCTGGAGGAAACACGTGTCGGCTCATCGTTGGGACAGATGTCAACCACTCATTGGACGGAAGGCGCCTATGATACGTCGACACGTGGCACGGCCCAACAGAGGCCCATTCCTGTGAAAAGGCTGGCCCGTTTGACTTGGTCAAAAGCTGGCGGGCCGGCCCATGGAAAGCCTGTTAACGGCCTGTTCGAATATAGCCCATTTATAGCCCGCTAACCCAAGGCCCGTTATGCCCTATCCGAATTAGGCCCAGTAGCGTCATCTGGGCCATCCAATATGATTCCAGCCCGTTTTCACTTCTGGCCCATGTATTGCCCATGACGTCTTTCGGCCCATATGAGGCCCTATGTAACTCTTGGCCTACTAATGGCCCGTGGTGAAACTGGCCCGTAATGAACAGTGTATCACTTTACACCCATTAACGACCCGTGGTGAAACTGGCCCGTAATGAACAGTGTATCACTTTATACCCATTAACGGCCCGTTATTCCGTTGGGCTGTTTCCAGCCCATGTTATCTTTCGGTCTTCTCAGAGCCCATTTATTCTTGGGCTCATTTCCAACATTCGTTTACTTACGGCCCGTTACTGTCATTTTCTGCTTGTGGGCCTAATTCAGCCCGTGGTTACAGTCGGCCCGTTTGTGGTCCGTTAATACGTTGGGCCGATTTCATAGCGTCATCAAATACGGCCTATTAACGATGGCCCGTTATGGTCGGCCCATGAACGGATGATTCCTTTGGCCCATGTTTGGCCAATCGATTATATGGCCCGTATAAGGCCCATTGATAATACGGCCCGCAGAAGGCCCATTGTTTCTACGGCCTGTAGAAGGCCCATTGTTTCTACGGCTCGTAGAAGCCCACTGTTTCTATGGCCAGTAGGAGGCCCAGTGTCACTATAGTAAATATTAGCCCATGGTTATTGTGGCCTAGTTTTAAAAAATAGGTTATTGCAGCCACTAGCTAACCGCGGAAAAAGAACTGCAATGACTACAAGCAAACAAATAAACAAGACAACAAGGAAATAAATAAGCAAGCAACTAACGCTAGGCTATCACGGCTATTACACATATTATATCCACTGGGCATCAAAGTTCGCCACTAGTGCAAATATAGGGAACAAAGCAGCATATCATATACTCTGGTTGTCAAAGTTGGCGACCAGCACAAATAAACGCCGCAGCAAAACAAATCCAGAACTGAAACCACTTCAGAAGATCTCAAGAAATAATACCCTGGGTACCCATAATGCTGGCAAGATGCTTAGCAAGCTTATTAACTTTCTCTTGTTTGGCGCTTAAATCCTCCAGCGCTTGCTGTTGCACCAGAAAATATGCATCTGAATTCTGCAGGGACTTCCTTAGTCCTTCAGCTTCCTGTCGCAGCACATCTGATCGATGTCTTTCAACTTGAAGTTGAGACTCAAGAAGACGAACTGATTCAGGCAGCGAGTTCGAAGAGCTTGTGCCAGCAGTGGTGGCCAGTAACTCGAACACTACATCAAGACATGACTTTTGGGTTCCCTCACTGTCGTCAAGATAGTTTTTATCAGCTTTCTTGGAGACCAACAGGGATGTCTCACTTTCTTGAACTTTATCTGCATTACTTCCTTTACCATTGGATAACGCGGTACTGTTCTCCAATATTTTGTCCACATTCTAAAAGAGAAACAAGCAGACACATCACATGTTTACCATGTTGTATATGAAACTCATTTTGGTAAATGAGTTCAGTAGTAAAGTGGATAGGAAACAGCATGAAACAAACATATATCTATGTACCATGGTCACTTTATGGTCTATATCATTCTAATTTTTGTTGCCAAATCAAGATAGAGACACAGTTCAAATAATATTTGTTCAAGACAAAGCAGAATAGACAGAATATAAGTGTGGGTAAATATAGAGCAATAACAACACTTGTAATGTGCATGACATGAGAACATAACTGTTTATTCAATTGAAACTGAAATCAACATAGAGCAGGTTACAACAGCAAACCAGTTAAAGAAACATGTTTAAAACATACCTGTTGCGCCATTGGAGTTTCAATTCCATCCTTCAAATTTGAAAATAGTTGGTATGAGTAAATACAGTCATGCAAGAGCAAAGGAGTATGAACCATAGCTACAGAACCTGATCTGAGAACAAATCTTCTTCTCCTTTAAGCGTTGAGTTGGGATTCGGAGTGGTGGTCCTCGTGCTTTGGGCACTGCAGTTCCCTTACTAACTGCTCGTGTTTGGGTGCTTTGTGGTGGAGACGGTGCTGTGTCAACTGGAACTGGGTTACTATCTGCCGGGGTTGGGGTTAGAAGGGGTGTAGCTGGTTCTCTGTCCAACTGGGTAGGGGTACAATCTGTGAGAGTTTGGATTATGTGTGGTGGATCTGGTCCTTGGGCAAGTACAATCGTGGTTCTATCTGCATCAACTGGTAGCACTATCTTTTCTGAAGACTGTGTTGTTACTCCCTTAGATACTGCCATCACGCTCTCCAATTCAAATGGCTGATAAACAAGAAAAGTAATTGAAAGTATAGACATTGTATGATAGACAGGTGCAATGGATAGTGGGGAATAAAAGAGGGCATGAAATAATTCATATTTATGTTGTCTAACCAAACAGGATAGCATGACACAATTTCACATTATGATGGCTAACTAAAAAAGATGGAAAGACATAGTTCAAAATATGAGACTATGTAAACAGGATGACATGACATAACTATATAATGTGTTTATTAAATAGGTTGGCATGCCATAATTCACATACATTCACGGATAGAATGCCATAATTCAAAATATGATGACTGTAAACACTAAACATGATGAGATGATATAACTATATGATGTCTTTATTAAATGGGTTGCCATGCCATAATTCAGATAGATGATGTGTATGTACTATGTAAACATGATGGCATGATATAATTCAAATATATGATTTATATAGTAAGCAAGTAAGCAGATGGCAATCCATATATGATGTAAAAACTAAGCAATGCAAGACAACATGCATGATATGGGTAATATAACCCTGCCAAGTTTGAGCATAGACCTCAGGGGGAAAATAGGACTGGTCATCAGTCTCTGAATCCTGCTCTGAGCAGCTCTCTGTAACCAGCAAGATTTCTGCTTCAGCAGGTAGCATTGTCTGCTCTGAATACCTTGTTTTCACTCTAGATACTTCCATCACTGCTTCAAATGGCTGATGCACAGGAAGAGTAGTTGAACATACAAAAATTGTCGCCAAATGGAACACATAATACAAAAAATGATAGCATGATATAATTCACATACATGATGATTGGCTAAACAGCATGGCATTGCATAATTCACATATATAATGCCTTTGCAACAAGATAGCATTGTATAATTCACATATATAATGTCTTGTAACAAGATGGCAATGCATAATTCACATATATGGTAATTAGACACTGAACAGGTGGCATTCACACAAAGCATGTCTAAACTAATCAAATGACATAGCAATGCGAGACACCATACACACGATATGAGCAACATAACCCTGCCAAGTTAGAGCATACACCTCGGGGGGGGGGGGGTAGGACTGGTCATCTGTCTCTGAATTCTCCTCTGAGGAGCTATCCGTAACCAGCGAGATCTGCGCTTCGTAAGATAGCATAGTCTGCTCTGAAGACCTTGTTTTCACTCGAGAATTTGCCATCACCGTGTCAAATGGCTGATGCACACGAAGATCAGTTGAATGTAATAACATTGTTGACAAATGTAATATGTAACGAAAAAAAGGATGGCCTGATATAATTTACATATAAGATGACTGGCTAAGCAGGATGGCATTGCAAAATTCACATATATGATGCCTGGCTAAACAAGATGGCGTTGCATAATTCACATAAACGTTGAATAAACTAAACAGATGGCATTCACACAAAGGATGTCTAAACTAAGCAGATGACATATTTGATGTATAAAGTAAGCAATGCAAGACACTATATGCATGATATAACCAACATCAGCATGCCAAGTTAGAGCGAAGACCTCAGGGGGTAAATAGGAGTTGTCTTCTCCTTCTGAATCCCCCTCAGAACAGATATCTTCCTCTCGATTACAATCCGAAATGCGTGAAGGGGGGCTGCCTTTGCGCCTACCATGGAGTGACATCTGCATGAAATTTTATTGCCACACAAGGCTCGTCTCTTTTGCTCTACATGTTCAGTTCCATTGTTTACAATAACTGTCATGCATAGGAATAAAACATAGTGAGATTATGTAAGGAGTGCATGCAGAAATCCAGAGTGATGGTAGCAACCTGTGGATAGACCCAAAACCAATAATAGCAGGCAGATAATGGCTTCAGTTAAAAAATATAGATAATGGCTTCTTTACTGTTTGTTTCCCACTCAACATGAAACTCATAGTAGACACCGGAGATTAACCAGATAGTAGATAGATACTATTGATAGCGGCCCCGATATGTACCCCACAGCCATTAAAAAACTCAAGTTTGACCATTAGTTTGGAGCTGACTCAGAGTCTAATCGGTGAACAGGATGATAAAGTAGCATGTAATATTAAGCGATGCATAACGTAAGCAGACACGAAAGAGTGCGACCTCTCTTGCGGACCTGTGTAGTCCTCGAGGTCATCTGCTCAGTTGATGATGGTAGTGCAGTTTTCATGGCTGCCAGCGGTGGGGAAGAAGATCTGAGGCGGCGAAAGACAGTCTGGAGGCCGGATCCCTGCTGTGCTGGACCCTTCTGTCGTTGGAGCAGCTGAGCTAGGGTGGACGACGGCGCAGCAGGAGCGGGACAAACCACACAAGGTTTTCTTTGACAACTATCTGTAAGAGAAGTAATTCTGTAAGGGCTCGTTTGAATTGGAGGATTCCAACAATGCAGTGATAGGAAATAGACAGGAATAGGATAGGAATGCACGTGCAAAACAGAGAATTTAAAAACACAGGATTTCTGCCAATCTGGGTGTTTGATTCACAACAATTGGAAGATCACAGGATGCAAAGAAGCATGGTGAGATTAAGTCAAACCACAAGAAAATGTACGGTTATAATGCTATTATGCTACTATCTCTTAGTCTTGTGCTTCATGAATAGGAATTTGAAAAGGAGGACAAGTGAAAATTAAAATTCTACGTTTTTTGTTTCAAGGAGACACTAAAGGAACAAATCCGTGTGCTCACTGGACAATATATATAACATGTAGAGTAAAAGAGAGATGCAACAAGTGTACAACCTCTTTGGCGAAGCCATGTCGATCTCAGCGTGATTGGGTTGGCCGGTGAGGATGCTCCGGCTGACTTGGCTGTCGGAGGAGGGGAAGAAGATCTTAGGCGTCTGGAGATGTAGCCCGAGGTACTGCTCCGCTGTGATGGAGGGTTTCGTCGTTGGAGCAGCTCCGGTGAGTTGTACGACGCCGAGGATGAAGCAGGACAAGAGAGACAATAGACAACGTTAACCTGAGTGGAATTCTGATAGCATCTCCAATACATGACGTAAAATACATAACCACAAAGTGCTAGATGTAAAATACATCAGCCGCTCATCTCTGAACTTAACTGTCGAAACTGAATTTAACTGTCGAAACTAAACTTAACTGTTGAAACTAAACTTAACTGTCATAACTGAATTTTGATGTCGAAACTGAATTTTGCTGTCAAAACTGAACGCACTAGCAAGGTGAGGCTACACGTCGGTCGACTGACTTTTTCATCTCTGGTCAGTCGATTTTGCAGCCGTTGGATATGAAACCAAGGGCCTACGGTTCATCTTCAACCTCCACCCCCTGAGCCAGCCAAACAGCAGCCCCCCGCCACCTGCGGCCGGCGGTGCGCCGTCCCGCCCGCCCTGAAAACACTCCCCACCGCCGGGCCGCCGCCGCCCCGGCCATCCCTTTAGGCCCCCCGTGCCGAGCTTTTTCTCCGGCGATCCCCACGCCACCGCCCCGCCAACGCCCCGCCACCGCCTGCGACCACCGCCCCATCCTGAACCCTAAGATAGATAGTGGGGGTACCTCTCCGGTGAGCCCCCCTCCCCGCTGCGGCTGGTTCTTCCTTCACCCCGGTAGCATCGGAGTGAAGTGTAGTTAAATCGGAGCAGCATCGCAAGCAAGAGCAAGAGCGAGAGCAGCAGCGCGAGCAAGAGCAGACTAGGCAGGGGACCGAGAGCAAGAGCAGAGCAGCAGCGCGAGCGAGAGCTAAAGCAGCAGCAGGTCCTACTGATGTGGACATCGCCGCCGAGGGAGCGACGCCATGGAGGAAGTGGCCGGCGACGCCGCCGTGGATGGAGACGCGCCGTGTCGGGTCGGGACCGAGCGCTGGCAGCACCGTGAGATCGAATCAAGAAGAAAATGCGGCGATTAGTGTACAACCTCTTTGGTGGCGCCAATTAGGCCGCAACTTCATCCGAGGAAACGGTGATGATGATGCTCTTCTGGTGGTGCAGGTGAAGACGGCGGTGTGGGAATGGAGGTGGCGCAAAAGACGAGGGGAACATCAGGGCAGCTCCTTGGAGGTGGAGGACGAGGTGGCTGAACCGGCGGGACCATGAGATCGACGACGGATCCTCATCCGGTACGGTGGATGAGGGATGTCGAGGTGTTGCTGTGGACGCCGTCGTCGGGGAAGAGGCTCCGGCTGGGTGGTGGACGGAGCAGGGTGTGGGGTTTCATCGCGGGTTTTCGCGGCCTCGGTGTACGAATGGGTGGGCGGATGGGATGGTAGTGGGGAACCATGGCTTAGAGACGCGCTGGTCCGAAATGTGGGGTAAGTTACGAAAGTACCCCCACCGATTTGAGGCAGTTCTTTCGGTTCAGGGGTACTCGGGCATTTCGCGTGTCAGGATTTCACAGGAGGTGGGAGTTTTCGCGCGCGTTGTAATTTCGGAATAGCAAGGCGCGGGTTGAGATGGAGGGAGTTGTCGGAGCACAACGAGACAAAGATATATCCTAAATATTTCGGGCTAACAAGGCGCGGGTTGAAATTTTCGGACAAGCCTAACGTGTACTGTACCAAATCAATGCGCCCTACAAATGTCATTCAAAACTTTGAATTCATGTTATGTTCAATTAAAATATTTCACTACGTGTATAATGCATGCAACCTACTACTCAAATGAACATTTTAGTGCATTCCAAACGTATATACTACCGCTTCAATATGAACTAAATTTGAATTCGTTTCTCTATTTGAATAAGATCTACAGTAATGATTGTTGTGAAGTCAAAGCATTTGAATTCGTTTCTCTATTTGAATAAGATCTACAGTAATGATTAGTCTCGAGTTACATATGAACTATGTGTACTATATGAACTCGAACTAGATATTTTGAATCCACTTTGTTTTGATTTCAAATCACATTACATTTCTAGCTCTAGCTAGATCTTCATAATCTAAACCATGTCTCATATGTATAATGTGTTTATCACATTATGTATGGTGCTCCACCCCCTACGCCTACAAGTATTTAGATGTGAGTTGCAAACACCACACATTACCACAAATTCAAATAAAATGTGAGAATGTTCGATATATAGTATTGTTTAGATTGTTCGATATTTAGTTGTAATCTGCAAATGCCACACATTATCACAAATTCAAATAAAATGTGAGATTGTTTGACGTATAGTATGGTTTAGATTGTTCGGCATTTAGTTGTGAGTTGCAAACACCATGCATTATCACATTATGGTATAACATGTGCACATCACGTGTATCACCGCTATATTCATGCATGCAATGTTTAAAACACTATGATCTCCTATTCAAATATATGAATCCGCTTTCATATCAAATTATGATCTTTGTTAGTCTCTTACACCCACACAATCCTCTAACCTTTGTAGCTACCACTAACTTTCTCTCGTGCATGCACACACCCTCCTCGCCCTCCCCCTCCCTCGGCATTCTATCCACCGGGCACATTCATTTTTTTTGCTTTAGGTCGTTCTCCCGGATTCTCCACAACTCCTTTTCGACACACACCGATCGATAAACCTCTCCAGCAATGCCTGCCTACAACATACAAACACACCTTCAATCTCCTCCTTTATGTGTCCTTGCCCCCTGTCTCTCATACGGTCAGACACACATGTAAACTCTCGCCCCTCTTTTCATCGCTCTCACAACCGCACACTCCTCCCCCTATCTAGCTAGTAGTTGGGCCTCTCGCACCACCTCCTAGCTCCATTCTCTCTGTCTATCCGTCTCGCTGGGCCTTATTTGCCTCTAACAAATGGACGTACACTGGCCGATCTCTCGCTATAAATATAGCTAGCTAGGTCCTTATAACTCGTTTTTACCCACACGTCAATCGATCTACCTCATTAGTTGTGTCTCTCCCTTCCTCCGACAAACAACAATTGATCTACCGATCTAGTTAGGTTTGCTTACCAAACACATGGTTCCCCTTCATCATCCATGGATGCGCCCCGACAGATCTATCATGCACAGGCACACACAGAAACACATCCCCACTCTTATTGATAACATTGCAGTTCCACCCTCAGTTTGTCTAGTAGGCCTCTCCCACCATCGTCGAGAAGCAACTCCATCACCCATCTAGCACTCTACCCCTCCCCCTCCCTCTCTCTCTCCTCTCTCTCTCCCATCATATTTCCCGTCCTTCAGTTATGTATGGATGTCGACCGATCTCCCTCAAGACATAGCTGGTTCTCTCCTTCTCAACACATATACGAGTCGTTCTACCTCTATAGTTAGGCCTCTGCCTACCCCTCCCACCACCCCCTCCACCCACACACACCGATACATCGAGCGCTCTAGTCATGTCTCCCTGCCACACACAAACTTGATGTGTGCCCGCTAACGTTCCGGTAGGCCAGTCGCCCTATATCTTTGACTTGTACACATACACAATTTTGATGGCTCTCTTCATCGATCTCGCACCCACCCACTTGATCCTCTCTTCGACTCTATCGATAGCTATGACCCCTCCCTTTCTTCTCGTGGATTGCCCGACCCTCTATGTATGATATGAATAGGCCTCCATTTCACACACATTGCATGCAAAATTTTGTTTCAGATGTCATCGACACATATTCCCATAAATAATTCACGAAATCAACCCCCACCCCACCCCCACCCCAAAACAAAAAACACTCACGAACGTGGTTTGTATCTCTCACACACACCCACGTAGGTGGGGGACATGCACAAAGAGAAGAGGTGCATGCACAACGCACGCACTCCCTTCTCTTTCCCAACCACACCCGCGCGGGTACTGTAACGCCCTCGATGCGGCTATATCTCCCACGTGTCGAAGCACGACTTAGAGGCATAACCGCATTGAAAGCAATGTCGCAAGTGAGGTAATCTTCACACAACCCATGTAATACATAAGGGAAAGAGATACATAGTTGGCTTACACTCGCCACTTCACGCAATTACATGAATAAAGCATTTCAACATCCAAATACAATCAAGGTCCGACTACAGAACCAAAATAAAAGAAGAACCCCAAATGCGACATAGGTCCCCGATCGACCCCAACTGGGCTCCACTACTGATCAACTAGAACGAATTAACATAAAGGACAAGATCTTCATCGAGCTCCTCTTGAGCTTGGTTGCGTCATCTGCATGGTCTCATCGGCACCTGCAAGATGGTTTTGGAAGTATCTATGAGCCACGGGGACTCAGCAATTTCACACCCTCGCGATCAAGACTATTTAAGCTTATGGGTAAGGTAAAAGGTATGAGGTGGAGCTGCAGCAAGCGACTAGTATATATGGTGGCTAACATACGCAAATGAGAGCGAGAAGAGAAGGCAAAGCACGGTCGATAAAAGTATGATCAAGAGGTGATCCTAAAACAACCTACGTCAAGCATAACTCCAACACCGTGTTCACTTCCCGGACTCCGCCGGAAAGAGACCATCACGGTAACACACGTTGTTGATTCATTTTAATTAAGGTCAACTTTAGGTTTTCTACAACCGAACGTTAACAAATTCCCATCTGCCCATAACCGCGGGCACGGCTTTCGAAAGTTCAAATCCCTGCAGGGGTGTCCCAACTTAACCCATCACAAGCTCTCATGGTCAACGAAGGAATAGACCTCCTCCCGAGACATTCCAATCAGGCTCGGTATCCCGGTTCTACAAGACATTTTGACAGGGTAAAACTAAACCAGCAACACCGCCCGAATGTGCCGACAAATCCCGATAGGAGCTGCACATATCTCTTTCTCCGGGCACACTTAGATTGTCCTAGGTACGGGTACGCCAGCCCAGAGTTGCCCCTGGTGGTCACCGGCAGCTGACAGGTTGGACCAACACTCAGAG
>NC_041380.1:210499822-210502120 GCF_002162155.2 Triticum dicoccoides
GGGGGGGTAAAATAATGATGACCCCCAGGAGCGCGACTCCCAAGGGAAAAGAAAAAGGCTAGGTGGCAAATGGTAAAACCAATGTTGGGCATTGCTGGAGAAGTTTTACTCAAGGTGAACTGTCAAGGGGTTCCCATAATAGCCCAACCGAGTAAGGAACGCAAAATCCGGGAACATAACACCGATATGACGGAAACTAGGGCGGCAAGAGTGGAACAAAACACCAGGCATAAGGCCGAGCCTTCCACCCTTTACCAAGTATATAGATGCATTAATTAAATAAGATATATTGTGTTATCCCAACAAGTAAACATGTTCCAACAAGGAACGATCTCCATGTTCCAACAAGGAACAAAACTTCAATCTTCACCTGCAACTAACAACGCTATAAGAGGGGCTGAGCAAAGCGGTAACATAGCCAAACAACGGTTTGCTAGGACAAGGTGGGTTAGAGGCTTGGTTCAACAATATGGGTGGCATGATAAGCAAGTGGTAGGTATCACAGCATAGGCATAGCAAAAGAGCGAGCATCTAGCAAAGCAAAGATAGTAGTGATTTCGAGGGTATGATCATCTTGCCTGAAATCCCGCAAGGAAGAAGAACGAGTCCATGAAGAAGACAAATGGACGTAGACGAACGGGTCCTCACAAACACGACGTTACCGGAACCAACCCGAAGAAGCAAACACCGGAAAGAAACACACAACATAGTAAACAACCAACACATGAACATGGTATGATATGCGGGATGCGGTATGCGATGCATATGCATGATTTGACAAGGAATGCATGAACCTGGCCTCAACTTGGAAATCCAAGTGTGCCACTGGAAAGATGAGATGAAATCGCTTGAAAACAATATAAAGAATGCCGGAATCGGAGTTACGGTTTGGAAATGGCAAGCGATTCAAATATGACCACGTTCTGCGATTTACAGCAAGTAGCCAACTAAATGCAACAAGTTAAGCATGCTACATCACTCAACCAGGACAACAAAATACATGGCAAGGATCCACTCATGAAGCTTAACAAAAGATGAACACTGAGCTACGGCTAATTCATCCATTAACAGGTTCAAACAAGCATGGCAAAAATGCATTTGGCAAACAGATCTCAGACTTAGTGAAATTAACACTTGTCTGGAATTTCAGATCAGATAGCACTCTTTGGAGCATGAAAACAATATGCTACAGGACCTGAAAATGGCAAAGTAAAGCATGGCATGGAGCTACTCAAAGATCTTAACAAAAGTCCCTTAGTGACCTTGAGCCAAAAGGGATCAGAAAATACATTAGCAAGCATGTGAACATGGCAAAAACATAATCAGATCACAGACTTAGTGAAAACTGGAGCATGCTGAAACAGATATCAAGTAGGCATGTTTACGAGCTCGATGCACTCACTACAGAGAAATTCATGACAATTTAAGCATACACCCATCAACAATACACATTATACAAGCTAGACATGGCAAGAACAATAACATAGCATGCACAGATCAACTACAACATCCTCGGCAAAATCGCTAACAAGTAGATAATCTGCCCAGTTTCACGAAATAGCAAAAGTAGAGCTCGATTGACTCAAGCTAGGGTGCTCCATAAATGCAAACAAAGACATGGATGGATAGAGCACTACAAGATTAACAAAACATCCTTACTGATCATCCTCAAAAGAGGCACGGATCACTAGGAAACAACATGAACATATGGCATAATGAGATAAACAGGTCAAGGACTTGGTGGAAATGCTAAGTCCCTGAAATTAGCATTAACGAATGCACCACTTTGCAAGCTTGTGCTAGTCACCACACACATCACAAAAAAACATGGGCTCCACCTCTGGAAAGATGGCAAAGCATATAACAAAACTCATGAAGAGCTCATGGGCATATCATGCACACAATAATCATGGCAAAAATGGCAAATAGCTAAATGGAGCAGCAGATCTGACAATTATCTCAAATAGCAATATTCTAACAGCATTTCGGGCATCAAGATGAACTCAAATGAAAATGATGCAATGAGATGAAATGATGTACTCTCTGAGGCGAACATTTTGATATGCTATATGCTCAAATCGGAGTTAGGGATGCGGAGATACGATGCGATGACCATGTGCATTTAATACGTGGGAAACTTAGTAGAAATAACCACCTCCAGATCTAGGGTTTGGCACGGATTTCGAGGCGGCCGGATCTTCGCCGGAGCGCGAGGAAAGACGGCGGCGGGGCTCGAGGTCACCGGATCCGGTCCGGCCCGACCGGATCCGCGACGAGCGGCGGCGGGGGCGCCCCATG
>NC_041380.1:210502471-210513973 GCF_002162155.2 Triticum dicoccoides
GGCACGGTTCGGGCGGGACGCTCGCGGGGCGCGGCGGCGGCGAGAACGGGCCGGGAGGGCCCGTGATGGGCTCCAGCGGGCCTCGGGCGGCGGCGTGTCGGCGGCGACAGGTGGCGCGCCGCGGTTGGACGCGGATGATGGAGCGGACATGTCCGGGCGCGGTAGGATGTGTCCGGCGGCGCGAGGAAGGGGGAGACTAGGTTTTGTACCGCGAATATTTCGGAGGGGATCACATATATATAGGTAGAGGGAGCTAGGAGAGTCCAAAAGAGGTGCGGTTTTCGGCCACAGGATCGTGATCGAACGCTCTAGATGATGGGAGAGGGTTTGGTGGGTTTTGGGCCAAATTGGAGGGGTGTTGGGCTGCAACACACATGCGGCCTTTTCGGTCCCTCGGTTAACCGTTGGAGCATCAAACGAAGTCGAAATGGTACGAAACTGGACAGGCGGTCTACCGGTAGTAAACCAAGGCCGCTTGACAAATCTCGGTCCAATCCGGAAATGTTTAATCCCCACACATGAAAGAAAGGTAGAAATGACCACCGGAGGAGAACGAAGCGCCGGAATGCAAAACGGACAACGGGGAAAAAGCTCGGATGCATGAGACGAACACGTATGCAAATGAAATGCACATGATGACATGATATGCAATGCATGACACGTAAGCAATGACAAGGCAACAACAGCGAATAACTAGACGACACCTGGCACATCGGTCTCAGGGTGTTATAGGTACACGGTGGAGCTCATTTCTATACGAAAAAGGCAGCCCACGTGGTAATTTGGCACGTGTACTGGTTGTCCACTTGGTGGAGGGAGGATCATCTACCACGGGTGAACAAACAAATTGCGACTTGACGTGTTATGTTAAAAAAAGAGGCAAACCATGTGGGGCCTACCTTAGAGGCAAGGCTCTATACACTGGAGTACTTTTGATGTGTCCCATCAACTCGCAGAACGAGGAGAAGCTTGCTTAGTACGCCGTCTCCCCCGCCCACGGGCGCGGTGGCTCGCAGGATGAGGTGAACCTTGCTTACTACGCCTTATGCCCGCTCCCTCTCCCATGCGCGCGGTGGCTCGCAGGACGAGGAGAAAAATTTACTACTCCCTCCGTTTACTCGTCGTACCTACTACCTTGGTTATAGAGATTATATCATATTGTTTGGAATATATATGTCCTTTAGTAGATTTCAATATGAACTACTAGTACATACTCCAAACACTGATGTATATAGACGTATTTTAGAGTGTAGATTCACTCATTTTGCTTCGTATGTAGCACTCTCCCTCGCCCCTCGACCCTCGCCCACGTGGTGGACATGCAGCAATTCATTCAGTCTCATATAGCCAGAATGATATATACTGCACTACCATTATTGCTCGACTTCCCAAAGAGGCGAAGAGCCAATGGCAAGGTCAATATTTTGGAGATGCCAAGCGCAAGGTTATAGGAGAACGAGTAGTAGGTGCCGCGTCATTTATAAATAAAGTTTTTTTTCTTCAGTGGCACGTACGCAATATGATAGGTTCATATGGAGAGAAAAGGAAACCGCTCCACTATATACATAGTCAGGACGGGCCGGCCTACACGGTTGCTTGCTGGGGTTGCTCTCTTCACACTCTCTTGCACAAAACGACCATGGCCACATCTCTAACATCCCGGCGGATCACGTCCGCTTGGGGAAGGGGTGGATGCTTAGTGTAGATGCGGTGGCCGTCGTCGACGGCGAAAACCCACTGTCGGCACGTCCCGATCAGGGGTCCCTGCCGTTCTCTCTCACAAAGCCGGTGAGGTTGCCTTCGTCCCTTGCTCACTGCCGCGACGTGGGTAGTTGCCGCCTCCCGCCGCCCTCCTCAAGGTTGAGCTACGTCCCTCAGGTACAACTCCCTTTATAGCCGGCTTGCACCACTGCTCCAGCTGCCCACATCACTCCCTGTGGATATTTATCTACTTCTTTGCCCCACACATACCTCTACTGTCTTCTACGTACTATATTTGTGATGAGTTTATGTCTCATCAACTAGTCCCAGTAATCTTATTCTAATCACGCTTGTTCAATTTCTTTGCCATAGGGATGCTCATCTCGATTTTGGTGAAACTGCACAAAATGATCCGATGGTCAAAAGGTTGCAAACTTCATTTATTAGGAAGCTCGAACGTTGCCAACAAATTGAAGCCTGGTCAGGGTTCATGGTTCAAGGGCTAGGGACTGCATGGATTGTTTTTTTCTTTAGCTGCCTTTGTTCCAAAATAAGTGTCAACTTTAGTAGTAGTACAACTTTGTACTAAAGTTTGCACAAAGTTGAGAAACTTATTTTGGAACGGAGGGAGTACATATTTGCTATGATCTGTCAATCATTGAGATGCAATAGCATGCATGTTAGTCTCCTTTGTATTTGATGAAATGTTGCAACGGGCAACCTTGGACGCAAGATACATGTAACAGAAGCTGGAAGCTTCATAGCATTGTACAAATTTATCTCGCTGATAAATTACAGTACGTACTATACTAGTACTTCCTCCGTTCCTAAATATAAGTCTTTGTAGAGATTTCACCATGAACCACATGCGGATGTATATAGATGCATTTTAAGTGTAGATTCGTTCATTTTGTTCTGTATGTAGTGGAATCTCTACAAAGACTTATATCTACTAGTAATAGCTAGCCCCCACTACTAGGAATTCTCTATCCTCTCCTTGAGCCACGTCATCAAAATTGATATAGCCGTTAGATGAAGTAAATCAGTCCATAATAGCCGTCTGATCTTGACGTTGAGAGGCTCCGCACTAAGCCACATGCAAGCATGCAGAAATACCGTGCCACATGCATGTGAGTGGGTTTTAAATCACATCAACATGTCTGCATGCAAGCATGCACCGGTAGCATGCATGTAAGTGAGCTTTTAAGTCCCATTAACATGTCAAAAAGAAAAATATAATCCCATTATGCAGTAGGAGTTGGCTGATCTTTTCTCCTTACGTGGGATGATCTAAATGATGATGGGAGTTTATTTAGTTTGGCTACCACATTTGTCATGCGGTTATAGAGTTTTTTTGTTCTATGAAACCGATAATTTTGCGCAGAGAGATAAACCGCTGTTCCGCGCCAACACGCAGGGACTCATCTAGTAATATTTAGGAACGAAGGGAGTACTATGCAAAGAGTTAGGTGTCGCACGGTGATAGTGTGAGGTGGGCCATGTAATCACTAAGCCTGCGTGTTTTCACTGCTCTTGCACGCCTCCGCTGTAAGAATGGAGAAAATTGTAATCTAGTAGTAGTAGTATACCTCCTTCCGCCGAAAGTGTGGGACATCTAGCGGTCCTACCACCTCAGTAATAAAGACCAATGAGCCGTCAAATCACATAGACCCAGCAGTAAGTTGGACGGACGAAGCAACCATCACTCTTGCGCCAGTGAGAGGTCGCATCCGCTCTGCCCGGGCATGAATGCGACACCGATTCTTTGGAGCGGCGCTGACCATTTAGGGCGGGAAGCACGCGCAGGCGATGGAGGGGCTTTGGGTGGGCCAGGCTGGTCAGGAGCGGGTGTGGCAGCTGTCCGCATGTCCCTACCGGACACGCCCGGAAACGAGAGGATGCACCGACTCTCGCGGCTAAAATCGTACACTACACATCTTTCTATAGGAGTAGGTCGATCTGTCGCTCTCTCTAACACACACATGGTGTTAAACACACACACACACACACACAAACACGCACCTTGGTCCCGTTGCACCTTCTAACGTGACTTATTACACCTAGATGGAGGGATTAGTAAGTATACGAGATACGGTGGCACACTGACTTAAGTCGAATACAAGTGCCCAAAATTTGTGTGCATGTTCTAATAAGGATTCACTTATAATAGTACGTGAGCGAACAGAGGGATCAATTGGACAGTGTTCCCGAGTAGTAGCGAGATGTGTGTGGTAAGATACACCGCTGGCACTTTTATTTTTTCTTATTAATTTGTTTGTTTCACCCTCTGATTGGTGGGACCCAACGTACTACGTGGAGAGAGGCAAGGTGACTAAGGCTGCATTATTTCTGCACCACTGTGCATAGTCTTACCACCAAAGCCACATGACACGATTATGATTGAAATCCCAATGACTCCCACACACCCAAAAAAAACACGGCATGCTTGTCACACGAATGCAGGAATGTATAAAAGGTTATTTCCCTCTCGTTGAACATAAGGGGAGGGTTGTGTAGCCAGTTAGTCTGTTCGCTCACTCTCTCGCCCTCTCCCGTTGGAGCCTCAGCGCTTGTAGTTGCTCTCTTCACACTCTCTCGCCCTCTCCAGATCTAAACAATACTTCATTGGCCTCTCTCTTCCCTCACTGCTGCTCAAAGAGCCGGCAGGATCCATCTGCCGGGAAGGGAAGGAGGCTTAACGCTGTTGCCGTCGGCGAGGGACTACCGGCGCAGCTGTTCACTTTCCACCCAGCGGCGGCGTGGGAGGGCCTCCGACCCCTTCTTCTTCGCCGTCGTCCCGTCGCCCACCGAACCACGCCCCAAGAACCTTAAGGTATAATTTACTTACTCCACATGCATTGCTCTAGCTGCATGTATACCATGAATCTAGGATGTGGTTCAAAGAGGAAAGGAGTGGCGGAAAGTAGTGGGAAAAGTTGTATATAGCATGAATCTAGGACGTGGTTCAAAGAGGAAATGAAGGGGGAACGTTGTATACCATTAATCTAGGACGTGGTTCAAAGAGGAAAGGAATGGGGGAAAGTAGTGGGGAAAGTTGTATCGCATAAATCTAGGACGTGGTTCAAAGAGGAAAGGAAGGGGCGAAAGTACTAGTTCAAAAAGGAAAGGAAGGGACAAGGCTGTAGAGTTTGAGCAGGACTAGATTTGCTGCGCTCACATAGGGAAAGACGTCTAAAGATAACAAAACTGGGACCAACACAAATATGCTCCTTGGTTGCTTGTTCTTTGTTGCAACAGACTGTGCATGACCACAGTACATCGGTAGATGCACATGGTGCTGGTGCGTCCACTGTCCCGTGCAACTCATTAATAGTTGTTAATCTAAGGCCCTGTTTGGTTAAAAACTCCCTTGTCCCTACCTACTGGGTTCCAGGGACTAAACATGGACTAGAGGTTATTAAATGACATGCTAAAAGACCATGTTACCCCTAGTAATGAACTAATAGAGACAAGGTGCGATGCATGGCAGGGGCAACTGTTGGAAAAAGTCCCAAAAAGACTCCCTCGGGGTCTTCTTTCTTTAGTCCCAAATGCCCACTTTTAGTCCCTAAAAGTCCGTCCCCTTTGGTTTAGATGGGACTAACACGGACTTTTTTTAGTCCCTACACCAAAATGTCCCTGTAAACAAACACCCTCTAATAATGCCGCTGGAAAATTGATGCAATGCCACAGTTAAAAGCAAATTACATGTTTAACGAATTTTATTGTTAATATAATCTCTATGTTAATATTAATCAATGCCACCGTTTGAGAAATGCTACTGTCTTGCTTTCTTTCCCATTTAGATAAGGTAGATGCTTCTTTTTGTTGGCTTCTGTGTCATCCACCGTTATTGACCACTAATTGTTTCCTTTGCACCTCTGTGTAAACATGGTTATCTGCTTCACCTCGTTGCCATTGTGACCTTTTGTTGCACTGCACAAAACACTTTTGTTTTAAGAGTGTTTTGTGCAGTTCAACCAAAATGTCACACCGACAACGTTGCTTGATTGCTTGATCTTAGTGGAACTGCGCAAGAGGAGATCTTACTTCCTATCCATTAAGGCGAATTTGGTTCAGATCTTCTTCTTGTGAGTTGTTTGAATTCCGCATCATGAGAGGTCAGTACTAGCCTTCTTTCACATGATTCTGTAGTGTGCATTCATATGTTGTGCTACTTGTACGATAATGTTACTTGATTTTAGTGAACTGCACAAATGGAGACAAGACTTCCAATTTGTATGTGCATCGTAATATCCCATTGGGGTAAGATAAGGATATTTCACAACTGCTGGCCTGTATTTTGCCACTTTCATCAGAAAATTAAGTTTAGTACTATACTTGTGCTCCCTAATTGACATGCCAAATCTTACATTGAAGGCGAAGCTTGTTTGTTATTGAACCAAGTGATGAAGGGGAAGAACACGGGGGAAGAAAAACAAAAATCAACTCCCGGTGCTGTAATGAAGCACTGGAACTGTGATGACACAAGTAATGATATAGTTTTGCATCTTAATTTATTGCTATGGCTGGAATGAGCAATTGTTTTGCCACTAATTTGATGCCACTCTTAATGTAATATGTAATTATCTCTACTTGTGCAAACAGGGATCTTCTTTGAAGATACCATATATTTTAGTGGAACTGCACAAGAAGATGTTGGAAACATTAAACTAATCGAGGAGTATATAGTAAGCATGGCCACCACCGTAGATTGCAACCGATGGTTCCGGAGAATTGCTTCATCTGTATGCTCTACACAATAAGCCTCCTGACAAAGGTTGGTACTCGCCCACTGATTTCATCCATATGATTGAGCTTTGTCATCTCTATTGGTGTTGTGCTACTATTTAGATACTATCATGAAAAAGTGGTATTGTCCTTGAGAAGTGCTTCATCTATGCTGTTTTAAATATTTCCTTTCCTTTTTTTCGAGCAAATAGTTATGCTAGCATTTAGTAGTCCTCTTGTCTTTGCACAATAGGATCATCTTCCTCTGAAGAAGAATATGGAGTACATGAAGTGACTAGTTCCGATTATGCCACGATGAAGAAGCCCTGTCTATCTTATCATCAGAAGGAGCAATTGAAGGATGGTTACATTACTCCCCACAAGACCAAACTAACTCCAGCTCAGAAGGACCAACAAAATCTCCATTTTTTTGCTGTGATGCGCGAGTACAATTGAGGGAGTCCTGGATTAGGGGGTGTTTGGGTAGCCGGACTATACCTTCAGCCGGACTCCTGGACTATGAAGATACAAGATTGAAGACTTCGTCCCGTGTCCGGATGGGACTTTCCTTGGCGTGGAAGGCAAGCTTGGCGATGCGGATATTGAAGATCTCCTACCATTGTAACCGACTCTGTGTAACCCTAACCCTATCCGGTGTCTATATAAACCGGAGGGTTGTAGTCCGTAGGCGATCAACTCCACATACAACAATCATACCATAGGCTAGCTTCTAGGGTTTAGCCTCCTTGATCTCATGGTAGATCTACTCTTGTACTACCCATATCATCAATATTAATCAAGCAGGACATAGGGTTTTACCTCCATCAAGAGGGCCCGAACCTGGGTAAAACATCGTGTTCCTTGCCTCCTGTTACCATCCGGCCTAGACGCACAGTTCGGGACCCCCTACCCGAGATCCGCCGGTTTTGACACCGACATTGGTGCTTTCATTGAGAGTTCCTCTGTGTCGTCTCCTTTAGGCCCGATGGCTCCTTTGATCATCAACAACGATACGGTCCAGGGTGAGACTTTTCTCCCCGGACAGATCTTCGTCTTCGGCGGCCTCGCTCTGCGGGCCAATTCGCTCGGCCACCTGGAGCAGATCGAAAGCTATGCCCCTGGCCATCAAGTCAGGTTTGGAAGCTTAAACTACACGGCTGACATCCGCGGAGACTTGATCTTCAACGGGCTCGAGCCACGGCCAAGCGCGCCGCACTATCTCGAGGGGCATGATCTAGCTCTACCCCCGGACAGTGTCCTGAAGGCCGCACACGCATCGGTTCCGACCCCTAACTCAGAGCCTATTGCGCCAATCGAGGATGAGCAGTTGGACGTCACCTCGGGGGCTGCGATCCCGAAAGCGATCGAGCCGAACGCTAGCCCCACACTCTGCACGACCCGTGACTCCGTGGATCCGGACTCCTCCCCAAACTCCGAACCCCCCGCGCCCCTGCCAATCGAATACGATTGGGCGCCGATAATGGAGTTCACCGCCGCAGACATCTTTCAGCATTCGCCTTTTGGTGACATCCTGAATTCTCTTAAGTCTCTCTCTTTATCAGGAGAGCCCTGGCCGGACTACGGTCAGCGAGGATGGGATACGGACGATGAAGAAATTCAAAGCCCACCCACCACCCACTTGGTAGCCACTGTCGACAATTTAAACAACGTGCTCAACTTCGACTCCAGAGACATCGGCAGTATGGATGACGATGCAGGAGATACCGATGAACCAACGCCCATAGGGCATTGGACAGCCACCTCATCTCACGATGTGTACATGGTGGATACCCCTAAAGGAAGCGACAATGAGGAAAAAGGGGATGGGACGGGGGTTCAACCCCCCAAAAAGCAATCAAAGCGTCGGCGTAAACGCCGACCCAAGCCCCGCCTCGACAAAAACCCAGCCATAGAGCAGGACGAGCCGGTAGACGACGAATAGGCCTTAGAGAAACCGTCCGAACAGGGCAACACGGATAGAAAAACCGAACATCCCTCCTCCGGCAAAAACGGCATTCCGGACGACCTCACGCCGAATAAACCTATGGAGCCGAAGAATCTCCACGAGAGGCTCGTTGCAACTGCACGCAGCCTAAAAAAGCAGAAGCGGAAGCTAAAAATAGCGGAAGATGCACTCCAGATTAGATGGAGCAAAGTAATCAATACCACAGATAAGTACGGTGACAGTCGCCGCACTAATAGATATCCGAAAAGAAGGCTACTGCCTGAATTCGACGAAGAGGCCCTAGAGCCCTCGCATTCAAAAAATGAAAAAGCCACACGGTCGGATAGACGACCCCATAAAGCGGCAAGCGGCGCCGCACCTAAATCGGCATGCGACCCACTTAAGGATTCGCATCATGGCCCAGTCAGGTCCATTTATGGGCCAAGAAAGCAAGCTCTCGTAAGCAACGCTATGAAGCCATCATCAGAATCCGGCACACTCAAATACAGGGGCGCCGCACATCCCCTATGTTTCACCGATGTGGTCCTGGACTATGAATTCCCAGAGGGATTCAAACCCGTAAACATAGAGGCATATGATGGAACAACAGACCCTGGAGTTTGGATCGAGGATTATATCCTCCACATACACATGGCTAGAGAAGATGATCTCCATGCCATAAAATATCTACCCCTTAAGCTTAAAGGACCAGCCCGGCATTGTCTTAAAAGCCTTCCCGAAAACACAATTGGAAGCTGGGAAGAGATCGAGGATGCTTTCCGAGCAAACTTTCAAGGGACCTATGTCCGCCCTCCGGATGCAGACGATCTTAGTCACATAACTCAACAACCCGGAGAATCAGCTCGGCAGTTCTGGAATAGATTCCTCACTAAAAAGAATCAGATAGTCGACTGTCCGGACGCTGAAGCCTTAGCAGCTTTCAAGCATAACGTCCGAGATGAATGGCTTGCCAGACACCTCGGCCAAGAAAAGCCAAGAACAATGGCCGCACTAACAAGCCTCATGACCCGCTTTTGTGCAGGGGAGGACAGCTGGTTGGCAAGGTGCAGCCCCAGCGACCCAAGTACATCCGAAACTAGGGATGGAAACGGAAAACCGCGACGCAACAAGGACCGTCGCTGGACTAAGGACAAAAGTCCGAAGAGCATGGCAGTCAATGCCGGATTCAAAGGCTCATGACAAAATCAGGAAAAATCGCCCCCTAGGATAATAGGGACGATCCATCCAACCTAAATAAAATCCTGGACAGGATATGTCAGATACACAGTACTCCCGGGAAGCCTGCTAACCATACCCACAGAGACTGTTGGGTTTTCAAACAATCCAGCAGACTCAATGCCGAACACAAGGGGCTCGACACACCAAGCGAAGACGAGGACGAACCCCAAAAGCAGAGCACCAGGAAACAAAAGAACTTCCCACAAGAAGTAAAAACAGTGAACTCACTTCAGATAACAAAACGTGCGGCGCCCGTAAAGGTACGCACCACACGGCCCATCCCCAAAGGGTCCTGCCACTGGTTGTCAAAACCGATCATCTTCGATCAGCTAGATTATTCTAGGAATATCAAGAATGTAGGCTGGACTGCCTTGATACTCAATCCAATAATTGGCAGACTCCAGTTTTCAAATGTCCTTATGGACGGCGGCAGTGGACTAAACCTGATATATCAGGATACAATCCAGCACATGGGGATAAACCCAGCAAGAATCCGCCGCAGCAAAACCTCCTTTCAAGGGGTAATACCTGGTCCGGACACTCATTGTATGTGTTTTCTCCGGCTCGAAGTCATATTCGGCTCTACCGATAACCTCCGCCGTGAAAAGCTGACCTTCCATATCGTCCCGTTCTCAAGTCGCTATCAAGCACTACTAGGACGCGAAGCTTTCGCTCGCTTTAACGCAATACCACATTATGCATCTCTTACGCTTAAGATGCCCGATCCACGAGGCATCATCTCTTTGAAGGGGAAGCACTAAAGTCCGCCTCCCCAAGCGGAGGACTGTGCGGCCGCTTTGACAGCCCAACAGCAAAATGGCCTCACCGGCCAAAAAAAACTTCGAAATAGGTCATTCAAGACCACGTACGCGGATAGACGAGTTCAGTGCAAAATCATCATTGATGCAGGCCTAGAAGCCATGTACCCCCGCACTAGGGGCTCCACACATATACAATAAGAGACAATAAAGCTCAATCTTATATATCTTACTTTATACTTTGCTTATTTTAAACTTTTTCGGCACGACCCGTTTTCAACTCAGTTCCTCTCTTTTACAGATGAACGTCGTGCGGCGCCCGTCCAGGATACGGCACAACGGAGACACAGGCGCAGACGTGCAGTAGGGACCCGTCCTAAAGGATTCTTTTTAGATTAAGACCCTGCGTAAACCTTTTTTATTGTCTCTTGTTGCTACACATCCCCTGGTTTTTTCTTTCTGATATAACCAAGGAGGAGGCTGGCGTCTTGGCATGTGGCCACGTCAGAATTTTTGCACGTACCTGGACACTAGGGGCTTTTTTAATAAAGAGTGTTGTTTCGCCCGCACTCATAAAGACCGAACACCTTAGGGAGTGTTCGGCATCGCGAGTTTTGGCATTATATGCATCAGCTCCGAATCATGTCTTTGGTCAAATGTTGGGTTGCCCGTCTCCTGAGTTCGGCTACCTTACGTTCCGCTCTATCGGCTAAGGTAGCACCAGGAGAACTATTGCGATTGTGCCCCGGTTCGGCCGGGCGAGCACCTTAGTAGAGAAAGCCGAAAACTGACTGTCATGATGTAGCGTGAGACTGGTCAGCCACTCGATGACCTATCGGAATCTATCGGATTCCTCCGCTTTAACGAAGGGCCGCTTCCCGGTCAGGCACATACGCACCCCAAACTTGGACGAGCGCAGTTGCCACCAAGGGGCTACCTAAATAGTCTCACTGTCAAACTCCTATGGCTAAGTGAAAGTGTTAAAGCATTATGTATGGTTGCCTGGCCCGTTGCGCTATCACCTCCTTTGTAGGACCAAGACGTTGGGTTAAGTGTGAAAATGCGTCTTCTGCGAGCACCCTCGCACTATGTGCGTGGGGGCTAAAGCCAACGACTGCCATCTTTCAG
>NC_041380.1:210514252-210526971 GCF_002162155.2 Triticum dicoccoides
TATATATCTTAAAACGGCCGCACAGGAGGTGTTCCCAATACTTGGAGGCACAAGTATAAAAAAGGCCACTACAGTTTATCAAAATATTACTTTATAATTACATATGCTATCATAACATAGCATCTTTCGGGCACTACGTCTCTATTACACGAGCGCCTTCAAGAACTTCCTGAAAATAGTGCTCGGAGGGTACTCGGCTTTTGTCCGAATCTCGGGACGCAACAACGGTGGTCTCCATCTCTGCCCAGTATGTCTTAACACGGGCAAGAGCCATCCTAGCGCCCTCTATGCATGCTGACCTCTTCATTGCATTTATACACGGCACCGCGTCAAGGAATTGCTGCACCAAGCTGAAATAACTCTTCGGCTCCGATCTCCCCGGCCACAGGTGACCCATGACGTACGTCATGGCGAGTCCAGACAACCTATTCAGTTCGGCCCATTGAGCCAAACGATCATCCACTGCCAGCGGACGCTCTGGATTGTGAAACTGCGACCAGAAAAGCTTTTCCACTTCGCGATCTTTCTGATCTCGAAAGTGTTCGGTCGCATCAGCAGCACTCGCTGCCAAGTCCAGATAGGTATCCTCCACACTCCACATCTGGTCCAACGGAGCAAACTTCGGATCACAAAATTTCCTTCGCAGCATAAAGGGCTTTCCAGCCGCAATCTGTTCGGCCTGACGCAGCTCCTCCTTCGTAGCTCTTATCGCAGAGCGCGCATCCTTGGCATTGGCAACGGCCTTCTCTAAGTCCGTCTGTTTCGCCTGGTCTTCTTTTTCAAGAAGTCTGCAATGGTCTGTAGCACTTTTTAAATTTTCGGCCATCTCGGCCATCTCTTCCTTGCTTCGGCAATGAGCAGCCTGTTCGGCTCTCAGCTCTTCAAGGGCTTTCCTGGTGGCCGCATCACTTTCGCTGGCTTGTTCTTTAACTCGGGCAAGTTCTGCCCTAAGACTCTCCACGGCGGCCGCACCATCTGCGTCAAGCACACACATCGTAAGACACAGGCATAAAACTGTTCTTACCTGATGCCGCCCGAGGAATTACATACCTTGAGCCTCATCAAGCTGCTTATTGACAAGCGCGATGTCGACATCTGCCACGTCCAGTTGCCGCTTTAGTTCAGCAAAATCTTCAGTTCGGCTCGATTCCGAACACCCTGCCGCCTACATTGAAAGGCGACATCTTAGACCTGGGATTATGATCCTCCACGTGCCGTCATTTCTTGACGACGCGCAGAGTCTCAGGGGCTACTATCTACACAGGGCGCATCTTACTCATGTGCAACTGACAAAAGTATACATTATCTAATGTACCTCGAAACCCGTCAGTAAACTTTTGACGGCCTCATACAATCCGCTCTCTACGGATGAAATCCTTTCAATCACCGTGGCCATCAATGCGCGGTGCTCCTCTGAGATAGAAGCTCGCCCCAGCAGAATCTTTAGCTCTCCGGCCGAGCACCAGACGGTGTCGGGCTCGTCCCATGACCTCTTTCGAAGGCCGGACGCGGAGAACCTCGGGGGGCCGCATAGCCACCTTCCGCCCCTGCCGGATTTGGAGAAACCCTCCACGACGACACCTCAGGGTCACCCGCCTCGCTAGGCGGCACGGCAGGGGGAGGCGTCCCGCTCTCCATCATCTCTGGAAGGAGATCCCCCGAAGACGAGCTCTGCTGAGAAGGGCTGAGGTCCGAGCTACAATATAAAGGTTTGGTTAATCTTCTCAGATATAAATCAAGGACTTCCCTCATCCCTCAAAAGGAAAATCTTTTCTCCACTTACGGCTCGCTGGAGGGCTGATCCCCTAGAGGGCGTAGTCCGGCCGAGGAACTCCCCGGCGTCAGACCCTCTGACGAGGATTTTCTCCCCCGTTTCGAGGCCATGGTTTCCGGGTCGTCAGAGGCGGCTCTCTTCTTCCCCTTAGGAGAGGAATTGTCAGTTCCTCCCTTCGGAGCAGCCTCCTTCGAGGAGGCCATAGCTTCATTGTCCTCCCCCTCCAAAGGCATTATCTCCAGCAGCCTGACCATCACGGGATCCGGCCTGGTTTCAGGAAGGGGAGCAGGACACCTGATGAGCTTTGCCTTCGCTATCCACTCCTGTTTAAAAGGACGGCTCTTTTAGGGGAAAGTTTATGACAAATATACGGATAGAAGGTCCGGGCACAAGGTTGCTTACTTGAGTATCCGGGCGATTGCAGCTTAGGCCTGCGTCCTCGGTTAAATTCGGACACGTCTCTTGTGATCCGAAGAACAGGCTATACGTCTCCGCGGGCGTTGCGCCCATAAAGTTCTGGAGAGCTCGCGGTCCCTCTGGATTAAACTCCCACAGGCGAAGGGGGCGACGTTTGCCGGGCAATATTCGGCGAATCAGCATGACCTGCGTCACCTTGACCAAGCTGAGGTCTCCTTCCAAGAGATCCTTAATTCGGCCCTGTAACAGGGGCACGTCTTTGGGCAAACCCCAATCTAACCCTCTATTAACCCATGACGCTAGCCGTGTTGGGGGACCCGAGCGAAAGGCAGGAACTGCCACCCACTTGGTGCTCCGGGAAGCGGTAATATAAAACCACTCTCGTTGCCACAAGCCTAGCTCCTCTTGAAAAGAGCCCTCAGGCCATGGAGCATCAGCATTTTTGCTTATAACAGCGCCTCCGCACTCTGCGTGCCGTTCCTTGATCATCTTCGGCTCCACTTTGAAAGTCTTGAGCCATAATCCGGAGTGAGGGGTAACACGGAGGAACGCTTCACATACAACGATAAACGAGGAGATATGGAGGATGGACTCCGGAGCTAAGTCGTGGAATTCCAGCCCATAATAAAACAGAAGTCCCCTCACAAAGGGGTCCATCGGGAAGCCTAACCCCCGAAGGAGGTGAGAGACGAACACTATGCTCTCACCGGGCTGGGGACTGGGGATAACCTGCCTTTGAGCAGGCAACCTGTGCGAAATTTCGGCGGTCAAGAACTTAGCCTCTCTCAACTTTAGCACGTCCTCCTCCGTGATGGAGGAGGGCATCCATCGGCCTTGAAGGTCGGAACCGGACATTGTCGAAGGTCTGAGGCGCCCAGAATCTGGAGCCTAGGGTGTTGGAACTCGAGGCGATGAGCGAACTTGTTTTGGGATTGGAGAAAAGGAGTAAGGCCTTGGTCTCTTTATAAGAGGTTGAATACCAGGAGCCCTCCCCGTAACCGTTTGGGACTCGCCTTTAATCGAGAAAACATGCTAACGGGAACGATTGGGTTACCCACGTCCGTATTGATGAGAATCCCGTAAAAGGGGGGTACACGATCTCTGCTTTGACAAGACGTGCCAAGGAAACCACCTCGCAAAACATGCTCAGGTGGAAAAGTAAAAACGATTCGAGTAAAGGACTTGGCCGTAGTTTGATGACACACTGCGGAATACGTCAGCAGTTTTGATTTGTGTTAATATTATTCTCTCTATGGCGATATGTGGAAGCTTATTTTGCAGAGCCGGACATTACTCTTGGTGTTTACAATCTTCTATGAAGGACTTGGAGGAGGAACCCGCCTTGCAATGCCGAAGACAATTTGCGCGCCGGACTCATCGTCATTGAAGCCTGGTTCAGGGGCTACTGAGGGAGTCCCGGATTAGGGGGTGTTCGGGTAGCCGGACTATACCTTCAGCCGGACTCCTGGACTATGAAGATACAAGATTGAAGACTTCGTCCCGTGTCCGGATGGGACTTTCCTTGGCGTGGAAGGCAATCTTGGCGATGCGGATATTCAAGATCTCCTACCATTGTAACCGACTCTGTGTAACCCTAACCCTATCCGGTGTCTATATAAACCGGAGGGTTGTAGTCCTTAGGCGATCAACTCCACATACAACAATCATACCATAGGCTAGCTTCTAGGGTTTAGCCTCCTTGATCTCGTGGTAGATCTACTCTTGTACTACCCATATCATCAATATTAATCAAGCAGGACGTAGGGTTTTACCTCCATCAAGAGGACCCGAACCTGGGTAAAACACCGTGTTCCCTGCCTCCTGTTACCATCCGGCCTAGACGCACAGTTCGGGACCCCCTACCCGAGATCCGCCGGTTTTGACACCGACAACAATGTTGTTCTAGGATTCTTTCTGGTGAGTTCCATTTTTCTAAAAGTGTGCTCTACATGGACCATGTATGTGCCTGTTGAAACTGTCAATTCATAGTACAGTTTGCTCTATACTAATCACTTTTTTGTATTTGTGCAAACAGGGGTGCTCAGCTTGATTTCAATGGGAACTGCACAAAATGTTCATGAATACATCGAATCATTCATTTCCACCACAAGAAAGGAGGTGCTGATAAGTTCAAGGCGTTACAACATATAAGGGCGAAATCATACAAGCTACGGGCGATTTTGGTTGATTTTGGTGGAACTGCACAAAAAGAATAGCTGGTTTATTTAGCACGAGGTCCCATGTCAATGTCCGAATTGATGGCAAACCCTGCCCATTCCACAATCGTAGGCATTTGATATTTTGGAATGGGACAACCTTGTCAAATTTTGCTCATTGATTTTAGCAAGACATGCGTTTGATATTTTCGAATGGGATGCCCTTCCTGTCAGCAGCGTCGATCAACTTTTTCTTTATTCTTTAGTTGTGAAGTAAATATTGACTCTGACATGTGAGTTGCTGAGATGCATAATCATCGATTGTTTTGAATGTTCTCTATGAATTGCCAGGCCTGTGTGTTTGATTGCAATGTACAGAAATGCTAAAAACCTGCTCAAACTCTTTGTACTCCTTCTGTTCCTTTTTACTTCGCACATTGTGAAAGTGCATACTTTTTTGTATAAGATTGGTCAAAGTAGATATACTTTGACTGCAGACAAAACTTGTATGCAGACTAGAAAGGACTGGAGGGAGTACATGTGAAACTGCTGCAAACGAGGTGATCACCCTGGGAATAATGCTAGTACATATTGTTTTGCATGTTCATCCAATGCCAGTGATATAGGAATTCAAACTAATTGAAATAAATTCATTCATACACGGTCGGATTTCATATAAACATGCCAGATTTCATTACATTTCATACATTCTTCAACTAAAAAGGGGTGCGCTGGAGGTATAATTAATTAACCAAAGCTACCCACCTGTGTCCCGCTGAGCCGAACAGAAGCTTCAGTGACTTAACTGTAGGTGCAGTTGCGTAACTGTCATGTGGCCTGTTGGGCCCACGTGTCAGTCAGCCAACTACACCAGCAGTTAAGTAGAAGCAGCATTATTCTCCAGCAGAACTCCCCAACTCCACGTCGTCGTCAAGAAGCTAACCGGCTGTCAATGGTCAACCCGCCTAGCTTGGCTTCAACAGGAGGGTAGCAGCGGTGGCCTTGCTTGGACCCGAGCGGCGGTGACCTACTGTGTTCTACTCTTCCTCATTTTCTGTGTGGTGCGGCCTCGTTGGCAGCGGGGCGGGGCCTCGGCGGAGCCGGTGATGTCCTCTGTCTCGTTGCCGGCGTGCAGCGCCTCAGCGGAGCATTGGAAATCCTCCCCCATGTTGCCGGCAGGGTGGGGCCTCGGCTGAGACGGTGATGTCCTCTGCCTCATTGTTGGCGGGGCAGGGCCTCGGCGGAGCTGGCGGTGTCCTCTTCCTCGTTGTTGGCATCACGGGGCCTCGGCGGACAGGGCCTCGTCGACGCCAGCGGAGCGGGGACTCGTCCGAGCCGGCATTGTCCTCTGCCTCGTCCTCGATCTCGCCAAACAGCACCTCGCCCGCTTCATCGCCCTCTTTTCTAGCCTCTTTGTAGGCGGCCGCATCCTCCGCCACCCGCATGCGGTCGCGCCAGTGCTCAAGGCGGCCCTTGCGGGCGGAGCGGTATGAGTCGAGCAGCGCCTCCTGCTCCGCCCGCTCCGCGGTGATTTGCTCCTCCGCCTGTAGGTGCTCCTGGAGGAGATGGTGGTTGTAGGCTGAAAGTGCGTTATATCGACTAGAGGGGGGGGGTTGAATAGGCGATTTTTATGAAAGTCTTCAGAACATGGGAGTTTTGAAGACAAACGATAAAATTAAACCTATTACCATGCAGCGGAAGGTAGACTACACTAGGCAAACCATAGTCAAGTATTCAATGAATTGAAAGCACAAAGACTAATAGCAGCTAGGTAGTAAGGATCAGGTAGGAAGATATTGTGAAGCCAAACAGAACACGCAGTCACTTAGTGAAGACAAATGATAAACCAAACATACAATGACTTCACAAGGAGAACAGTAAGTAAAGTGAAGTGAAGATGAAACCAGTGACTCGTTGAAGACAATGATTTGTTGGACCAGTTCCAGTTGCTGTGACAACTGTACGTCTGGTTGGAGCGGCTAGGTATTTAAACCTTAGGACACACAGTCCCGGACACCCAGTCCTGAACACGCAGCTCAGGACACCCAGTCCTCACTGTATTCTCCTTGAGCTAAGGTCACATAGACCTCGCCCAATCACTCTGGTAAGTCTTCAAGGTAGACTCCCAAACCTTTACAGACTTCGTTCACTGGCAATCCACAATGTCTTTTGGAAGCTCAGAACGCGACGCCTAACCGGCTGGAGGATGCACAGTCCTCAAGTGTAATAAGTCTTCAGATCATACAGATAAGAAGACTTAAGTGATGCCCAATTCTCTCTGGCTCTGGTGGTTAGGGCTTTTATCCTCGCAAGGAATTATCTCTCAAAGGCTTCGAGGTGGGTTGCTCTCAAACGACAAAAGCCGTACTCTCAATCTGAGCAGCCAACCGTTTATGGTTGTAGGGGGTGGGCTATTTATAGCCACTTGGCAACCCAACCTGATTTGTCCGAAATGACCCTGGGTCACTAAGGAACTGACACGTGTTCCAATGGTCATATTTCAAACTCACACGGCAACTTTACTTGTGCTACAAGCAAAGCTGACTTGTCCGACTCTGGACAAGATTCGTTCTCATAGTCTTCACTCGAAGACATAGGTTTTTGGTTTAGGCATCACTTCAGTCATTCTGACTGGTTCTCTTGGACCCCACTTAACAGTACGGTGGTTCCTATGACTCAACACAAAAAGAAAAAGAACTACGAAAGATCTAAGTCTTCGAGCTCCATAGGCTTCATATCGTGTCTTCTCTTGTCATAGTCTTCAATGTGAATATCTTCATATACCACCTTTGACTTCAATGTCTTCATACATTTTTAGGGGTCATCTCTGGTAGTAAAACCGAATCATGAGGGACTTCTACCTGTGTTATTCTGCAATTCTCACAAACACATTAGTCCCTCAACTAGGTTTGTCGTCAATACTCCAAAACCAACTAGGGGTGGCACTAGATGCACTTACAATCTCCCCCTTTTTGGTGATTGATGACAAACTACTTGAAGTTTTCAACGGGGAATATGATCTGTGAAATTGCAAAGGATAATGAATTGTCTTCATAAGTTGCAAGGGCTCCCCCTGAAGATGTGCATTTAAGTTAATTTGCTTTTGGAATGCAAATGCACATGGCAGGTTGTACTTGTGGAGACCCACTTCAACTTATGATGACAATCCACTATGCATGTGAAGTATATGAAGATAATAACATGCATAATAGAAAATGGACGTCTGCAGAATGAGCTAAGTGCGGAATTTATCGTCGCACATGCGGAATTTATCTTCGCAAAACAAGGTGGCAAATAAGTTGCAGACGACCATCTAGTTTAAGTGTTACAACTCATAAGAACCAAATGTAGCAAAAACGAGAGTTGTAAGCACGAAGCAAAATATAAGGCACCCGCCCATATGAACCCGCTTGAAGACTATCAATCTCATATGCTTCTCCCCCTTTTGTCAGTAATGACCAAAAAGGTTTGAAGACATAGAGCCTCTACTCGTTCCCATGAGAAGTAGGTGAACTAGCAGGATTGTTGGTGTTGTTTGGCAGTGCAGAAGAGCTTGGAGGTGCTGAAGTATATGGCGGTGAAGTGGCATCGTCTTCTTCCTCAATAATTCTGGCAGTCACTGTGGCAGCAGAGGAAGAGAACTCAGAGTCTTCAAGGGATGGAGTTCCTAGCAGCACAACCCTTCGAGGAGGTGTGGAGTTGAACTTGAATCTCTCATTGAAGCCATCCTCTTGAAGTTCAGCTTCACAAAGCATCATCGTTAGCCCTTTCCATGTGCGATGACAGGTTTCATGGGCAATGAACGCATTCTTGGTGGCAAGATTTCGAGTGCGATTGACATCCACCAAGAGGCCTTTCATCTGACGCTTCAGCCAGTCATGATGCCTATCTTGTTTCTGATGTAGAGCCACAAGAAGCTCTCGGTCGTTGAGAACACGAGTGCGCTTCTTCGGTCTTGGAGAAGTGGCACTATCAGTGGCTTCAGTTGAAGCAGTGTGTGGTGCACGTGTTGTGCCAGCCAAAGGATACACCCGAGAAACTGCTTCAACGCCTTCAACATTCTGAGTAAAACTCTGATGTTCTGCATTCTGAAGACTTAGAGGTTGCTTGGCAGGCTCAGAATATATGGCTTCAGTAGACATGTCCACGTCAGGGAAGAAGATCCGATGGTTGCGGGCGGAGGGCTGATAAGAGATGGCGGAGTGTAGCTTGATCAGCCGCATGACCCAAGGGGCGTAGAATTTCAAACCAGACAGATCAGTGCCTGATGCAGCAAGTTGGCGTATGAAGAAGTCCTGTGCATTGAAGCATTTGCCATGAAGTATATAGAAGACCAAAGTCTTCATTGCACCCTGAAGCTTGGCATTTGGAGAGTGCCCTTTGATAGGCCAGAGAGTTCGCCTGATGATGTGATAGATGGTTCTGGGCAGGTACTCAAGGTCTTCAACGAAGAACTCTGTGGGATACGCAGCATCTTGAGGCAATGGCTTCATCATGCTGAGCATTTGACTCATATTGGGTTCTGGTCGCTGAAAGATGCTCTCAATAGCTTCAGTATGCAGCTGACAGCCTTGCTCGAAGAGATCGCCAGGAGTGGGCAAGCCAGTGAGCTCAATGACGTCAAATGCATTGGCTTCGTGATGAACGTTGCCAGTCATCCACTCTAGGACCCAAGTCTTCGGATCTCTGTTGTACCCTTTGATGTGAAGTGTGGTATAGATTTGTAGCAGCAGCTCTTCATTCCAATGCTCTTCATCTGTAACAAACTGCAGCAGACCCACTTGCTTGAAGCAATCCAACGCTTCTTCTAGACAGGGCAGACCAGCTATAGCTTCAACATCAAGGCGCTTGTGTGGGAAGATGCGACCTTGGTTGTAAAGAATGCAAGAGTAATAGCTTTGCTGAGGATAGCTCCAGAACCGATCAGATGATATCCTTTCCCTAGAGTAGGGGTTCCTGGAGCTATTGAAGAACGTGTTGTCTGCCCTGAAGCCATTGATGTTGAAAGAGCCAGGTGCTGATGTAGGACCTGGAAACCTTGGCAGTCTTGGGATTGGCTTCTGGACCTGAGGCCTGTGCTCAACATGATAGTTGAATTGGGGACCGGCAGCAGACTCAGGAACAAAAGTGGCGGGATCAGTGGCTTCACTGTCTTCTGAAGCTTTTGCAGGGGAGGGCTCCACATTGGCTTCATTGTTGGTTGTGGCAGCCTCACGATTTTCAACCTCCACTCGACTAGCTGGAGGGTCGGTCACAGGCACGTTCTCCTGGAGAACTGCTTCTTGGTGGAGCAGGGGAGTGGGATCTTGTGGTACTTCTTCTTCTGCGGCTGATGCAGCCGGAATGTCTTCAGCATAGACTTGAGGCCTTGGACCTTTGCGAAGCCTGCGAAACGTAGACGACGCCTGTGGAGTTGGAGTGGGTTGGGCCTCATAGTCTTCTTCCTCTTATGGGCGATCCGCCCATGAGGCATCCTGGGCAATTGGCATCAATGGACAACCAATGCTGATGAGTTTGCTGGTGTCTTGCTGAGGAAGGACTGCATCATCTTCTACATTGTCATGATGACCAATGTCTTCAGCAGCGATGGGATCAGCTGCTGGAATGTCTTCAGCTTCAGGAGCCTCTATGGAAGCAGGCTCATGAACTGTCAATTGACGTTCTGCGTCAGGATGAACCATAGAAATGGGTTCAACTATCAAGGGATCTGTGGGAGCAGCCCGAGCTTTCTTGGTTTTTCGCTTTTTCTTGGTGAGGGCAGTAGGAGAGTCTTCAGAGTGTTTCCTCTTCCTGGCTTCAGCCTCAGCAGTTCTTGTCTTCTTGAGCTTTGAAGCTGTTGACCGACTCTTTGGCTTCGAGCCAGTCATTCTTGTTGGGAAGACAATCGGAACTGCTTCTTGCCTTGATGCATCAGATTCAGCTGTAGCAGGCTTCTTCTTCTTCTTTGCGGCCATCCTGGGGTCAATGCCAGGACGCCCAAGTGCTTTGCGCTTCTCAGCCTCATTGTAGGCTTGCACACATTTGTTAGAGAGAGTCTTCATGTGCTCACACGAACCCTGAGCTTCTTCATGCTTCTTCACAAAGGCTTCCTTGAGCTCATGCATCATTGTCTTGAAGTTCTTCACTTCTTGCACGCTGAGCTTGGCCATATGCTTCTTGAACTGAGCCTTTTCATAGTCAATCTTCTGCTTCAGTTCAACTATGCGCTGGGCAATAGCAAGTTCTGAAGCAATGGCGCCTTGGAAGGCGACACTGAGGCCAATAGGTAGTTGCAGATCTTCAAAGCTGATGTTTGGCGTGTCAAACCACTCGTCAATGAAGTTGTGGATGATGGTGACATCAAAGAGAGGCAGATCATTGAAGATTTCTGCTTCTTCTTTGCTCTTGATGAGCTGCTCAAGAGCGTCATCTGCAAGATCTTCATCACTTGACAGATCAATGTCTTCATTGCGCAGGATGGCAGCAGCTGTTAGCTCTTTGCCAGTGTGAGACAGAGGCATCTTGGCCTTCTGGGGCTTGGAGACGCGTGATAAATCTTCAGACTGCACACTGTCTTCAGGAGGTGCAGTTGCCAATGGCTTCGCCCTTGAGATTTTCGGTGAAGAGGCAGGCCTTGAAGCTTTAGGCTTCTTCATCTTCTTTGGCTTCAGCACTGCAGGAGCTTCTTCTGATTCAGAGTCAGCTCGAGGCTCATTCACTGCGGTCCCTTGAACTAAGATGCGGGTGATGAGGCCTTCAAGGTTGGCATAAGGACCGATGACATTGGGTTCTGCTTCTCGTGTGCCATCTGCCCTTGGTGCTGAGGGACCAGGGTTGAAGTCTAACCCAAATTTCTTCTTGTTCTGCTTCGCTGAGTTTTGGGCAAACTGAAAGTTGCGCTTGAACAGATTGTCGTCACGACACCAGAGTAGTGACGACGGATGTGCATCATCAGGCTGTGGCCCATGGACCATGCACGGATAGAAGCTTTGGGCAATAGCTTCATCTCTGGACCCGGGTAGAAGGTTCTTGTATAAGATGTCTCCCCACAGTCTTTTGATGGCACTTTTCTCAGCATACTCTTGGGTTGTGAAGCGGTATTTGAACCATTGTTCTGCCCAATAGCGTCGAATCCATTGGATTCGGGTCTTGCGCTGACCATAATCCTCTTCAGGATCTGTCTTATACATTTCTGCGAGTTCATCAGGCAGATCTCTGGATGTTCCGCCACGACGTTGTCTGCCCCCCTTCCTTGCTGCTTTCTCTGAAGCCATAAACTTTAACTTAAAAGGCTTCAAGACGTTCAAAGGCTTCAAAGGCTTTCTCTTGCAGGACCAACAGGAACTGGCTTCGGGAGAATTTATGTGATGCTGTAAGAATTCTGCAAATGAATGCAGACTATGAGAACCGAAGGATTCTCCCACGAATATGTTCCTGTGACAGCATTAAGGTGCGAGGGAAGGGGAAGAGGTCATATGCATTCTCAGAAGATTTTGAAGATAAATCAGTTTAGAAGACATTGACCTCATCGTGCGGAGACATTCACTCATAGATAAGAAGTTGGTTCCAGATTTGTACGAATCCACAGATCAGTACAAGTGAGGAATCTAACTACTTTGTGAAGCACAAGTGAATATACTAGGCATGTTATGAGATGCAGTGTGAGAGAGATCTAGCTTGTGTGAACAGAAACTGCTTGTGGTAGAAAGTGACAGATCAATAGGATCAACGGTGCTGTAAAAAGGGAGTTTTATTTACCACACTGAGAACTACTAGACGGAGTGATAGATGAGGCCGAGCAGTTCACTCTTCCGTGCCCTAACTTGGCGACGGAGGAGACCTACGACGACGGCGGAGAGGACGATGTACGCGGTCGGCATGAAGACGGCGTAGGAGAGGTTGCGGCAGTGAAGCGCTTCGTCGCCGGCGTCGTCTAGAGCTAGCGGTGGCGCTAGGGTTCGTGCGAGGGTGGAAGAAGAGATAATTACCGCTGTGAGTGTGTATTTATAGGCACAGGGGTGGCACTGTGCTATTACACAGGTGCCCCTGGCGATTCGCATCTGAAGAACACGTGGCCAGTATGCGGAATTTTGGGGTTTGTTCCACGTCCCACGCACGCCTGGATTGTCGGGTGGTCGTTCCTACTTCTCCGGATTTCATGTGGAGGAATGAGCATTGAAAACGGACTTAATGATTGTCTTTGTATCTTTTGCTGACAAGGATGCAGAGAAGACATTCGACAGTTTCAATAGAATGCATATGACTTGGAGAGATAGAGTTTGAGATAGAAAGCATAGAGAAGTTGGGGTCCGATCACATTCACTTAGTTCAAAAGATTCAACACGAAGACATAGCTATAAGTGAATGCTGTAGAGGATAGAACACTAGCATAT
>NC_041380.1:210527288-210560222 GCF_002162155.2 Triticum dicoccoides
ATATATATATATATATATATATATATATATATATATATATATATATATATATATATATATATATATATATAATCAACATAGTGAAGATAGTCATGAAAATATGTTGAGTTCGAAGCCAAACCAAATGTGAAGACATTGCAAGGTAGCGCCATGAGTGAAACACTTCAAAATAGAACGTTTGGTGGTGGCGCTACCCACCGTATAGGAAGTATTAGACCCAGACACGGCGCACAATTATCGTGGCGCTCCGAAGTCAAATTCCACGTTAATGTATTCACACTTAGAATGTATGTCTTCATTGATTGAAGATATACTTCACTTCGTGTGCTGCACATCTAAGTCATCAATATGCATAAGGGTTAGGATGTGTGCCTGATCACAGGACATTTGAGGATTCCAGGATATTTAGCTGACACCGTAACTTGCAAAACCTCTTCTCATCCAAGGGCTTGGTGAAGATATCTGCTAATTGCTCTTCAGTGTTGACGTGTATGATATCAATGTCTTCCTTCACAACATGATCTCTGAGAAAGTGATGACGAATTTCAATGTGCTTTGTCTTCGAGTGCTGAGCTGGGTTGTTGGCAATCTTGATGGCGCTTTCGTTGTCGCAGTAAAGTGGCACTTTCTTCAGATGAATGACATAGTCCTTGAGTGTTTGCTTCATCCATAGAAGCTGAGCGTAGCAAGATCCAACAGCAATGTATTTAGATTCAGCAGTGGAGAGAGATACATAGTTCTGCTTCTTTGAAGACCAACATACAAGTGATCGTCCCAGAAAGTGACATGTGCCTGATGTGGACTTGTGATCAACTTTGTCACCAGCATAATCAGCATCCGAGAATCCAACCAGATCAAACTCTGAGCCCTTTGGATACCATAACCCTAGAGTTGGGGTGTGAGCCAAATATCGAAGAATTCGCTTCACAGCTAAGTGATGCGACTCCTTTGGTGCCGCTTGAAATCGAGCACACATGCAAACACTAAGCATAATATCTGGCCTAGATGCACATATATAAAGTAAAGAACCAATCATGGAGCGGTATACCTTTTGATCGAACTCTTTACCATTGTCGTCAGGACCCAGATGATGTTTGGCTGGCATTGGTGTTGTGAAGCCTTTGCAGTCTTGCATACCGAACTTCTTCAGGCAATCTTTGAGATACTTCTCTTGAGATATGAAGATGCTATTGCATTGTTGTCGTATTTGAAGACCAAGGAAGAACTTCAGCTCCCCCATCATGGACATCTGATATTGCTCTTGCATCATATATCCAAACTCTTCTCTGTACTTCTGATTGGTGCAGCCGAAGATAATGTCATCCACATATATTTGGCACACAAACAGTTCACCATCATATGTCTTCGTGAAAAGAGTGGGATCTAGGGAACCAGGTATGAAGCCTTTGCTCTTCAGGAAGTATTTGAGTGTGTCATACCAGGCCCTAGGGGCTTGTTTGAGGCCATACAGTGCCTTGTTGAGCTTGTATACCATGTCAGGATGTTTTGGATTTTCAAAGCCAGGCGGTTGTGCAACATACACTTCTTCTTCAATCTTGCCATTGAGAAAGGCACTCTTCACATCCATTTGATATAGAAGTATGTTATGATGATTTGCATAGGCCAGCAGTATGCGTATGGCTTCAAGTCTAGCCACAGGAGCAAATGTTTCATCGAAGTCAATGCCTTCCACTTGAGTATATCCTTGAGCAACGAGACAAGCTTTGTTTCTGACAACTTGACCATGCTCATCTTGCTTGTTGCGGTATATCCATTCGGTGTCTATTATATTGTGCTTCCATGGGTCAGGACGCTTAACCAGTTCCCATACATTATTCAGCTCAAACTGTTGAAGCTCTTCTTGCATAGCTTGAATCCATTTAGGTTCCATGAAGGCTTCTTCAAATTTCTTGGGTTCTGATATTGAGACAAAAGCGAAGTGCCCACAGAAATTTGCTAGCTGAGTTGCCCTTGAACGAGTGAGTGGACCAGGTGCATTGATGCTATCAATTATTCTTTCAATCTGCACTTCATTGGCAACGCGAGGATGTACAGGGCGAAGACTTTGCTCTTGCTGTTCATTGTCGTTGTTAGAAGGAATGTCTTTAGGCCGAGCATTGTCTTCATGTTGATCAGGTGCTGAAATGATAAGTTCTTCTTCAGGATGAGCTTCAGAAGGTATAATTTCTCCAGTTCCCATTAGCTTGATTGATTCACTGGATGGAACTTCATCTAGCACATTTGGCAGCTGCTCTCTTTGTGAACCATTGGTCTCATCGAACCGCACATCCACTGTTTCAACCACTTAGTAATGAAAGAGATTGAAGACTCTGTAGGAGTGCGAATCCTTTCCATATCCAAGCATAAAACCCTCATGTGCTTTTGGTGCAAATTTTGAGGTGTGATGTGGGTCTTTGATCCAGCACCTTGCGCCAAATACTCTGAAGTAACTGACATTTGGCTTTTTGCCAGTGAGGAGCTCATAAGATGTATTGTTCAGTAGCTTGTGAAGATAAACACGATTGATTGTATGGCATGCAGTATCAATGGCTTCGGGCCAGAATTTTCTTGGGGTCTTGTATTCATCTAGCATAGTTCTGGCCATCTCAATTAGTGTTCTGTTCTTGCGTTCGACGACGCCATTCTGCTGTGGCGTGTACGGGGCTGAGAATTCATGTGTGATGCCCAAGGTATCAAGATATGTATCAAGGCCAGTGTTCTTGAATTAAGTGCCACTGTCACTTCTGATGTGCTTTATCTTGGCGCCAAAATTGTTCATAGCTCGATTGGCGAAGCGTCTGAAGACATCCTGCACTTCAGTCTTGTAAAGGATTATGTGCACCCAAGTATATCTAGAATAATCATCAACAATAACGAAGCCATAGAGGCAAGAAGTAGTAGTTAGAGTTGAGTAATGAGTGGGACCGAAAAGATCCATGTGAAGCAGTTCGAAGGGTTGAGTGGTAGTCATGATTGTCTTCGAGGGATGTTTGGCCCTCATCATCTTCCCTACTTCACAGGCACCGCATAAGTGGTCTTTCTTGAACTTGAAGCCCTCGATGCCTATGACATGCTTCTTCTTCGCAAGGGTGTGGAGGTTTCTCATGCCAGCATGTCCAAGCCTCCGATGCCAGAGCCAGCATTCTGAAGCCTTTGCTAGAAGACATACTGCAAGCTGTGGCCCTGCTGAGAAATCTACCACGTACAAATCATCTTTTCGATACCCTTCAAACACTAGAGACTTGTCAGATTCCATTAGTACAAGGCAACGATATTTTCCAAACATTGCGATCATGTTCAAATCACAAAGCATTGAGACTGACATTAAGTTGAAGCCAAGGGATTCAACAAGCATGACTTTATCCATGTGTTGATCCCTTGAGATTGCAACTCTACCTAGACCCAATACCTTACTTTTACCAGTGTCAGCAAATGTGATGTGGCTCTTGTCGGATGGACGTAAGGTTGAGTCCATAAGAAGACTTCTTTTGCCAGTCATGTGATTTGTACACCCACTGTCAATAATCCATTCTGAAGACGCTGGTGTCGTACCCTACAGTGCAGTTAGGGGGATAGGCTTCACCAAGAGCATTGTGAAGAAAAAACATTTGACGAACCAGTGGGTTGTGAAAGCTTAGATCCAGGTTAGGACTAATAGGGAGAGTAGCAAGCGATTCAGGTACGAAGTACATAATAAGACCATTTGGGCATTTGATCTCGCGCCCTACAAGATGTTTAAGGTCCCCAGCAATAGCGTCAGACGACTTTGGTTTTCTGCTGGAGACCTTTCCCTGCAAAAGAGAGTTAAGCCTTCTTAACCACCCACATCTTCAAGGGTAGCTTAGAAGCAATAAGTCTAAGTGCAGCATCTGAGAATTTTGGCTTTGAAGCCTTAGCAAACAGTCTTGCAGGCAGACAATAATACTCATAAGAATAAGCAGAATAGTTCTCGGTCTTATGAACATGGCGGTTTGATGAACCGCTCTCATATTCATATGCCTGAGTATGATTTTCCTGCAAAACATTTGCGTTAGTGTGACTCAGGTGAGTCCTCTGTCTGTATGAAGCCTTTGGACCATATGAAGCCTTTGGTCTGAGGTTTGTCTTCTTCACGTGAGGTGTCATGATGACATTCACAGGAAGACTCTCCAGACACCTTTTCGGAACCCAGATCTTCTTCATAGGCGGTCCATTCCTGCAGTTAGTACCAATGTATCTGGCAAACACTTCACCATTCTGATTCTTAAACAGTATATAGTTTGCATCAAAGGATTCATCAATGATAATGGGGTTAGCACAAGTGAAGCCAGATAGATTGGATGGATCTGCTGAAGGTTCCTTCGCAGCAACCCACATGGTTTTGGGGTACTGCTCAGGTTTCCAGTAAGAACCATCTGCATTCATTTTCCTTATGAACCCTACACCCTCTTTCCTAGGGTTTCGGTTCAGAATCTGCTTTTTCAGGACATCACATAGCGTCTGATGCCCTTTAAGACTTTTGTACATCCCTGTTTCAAGCAATGTCTTCAACCTAGCATTCTCATCAGCAATAGCGGTGGTATCCTCAGCAGAGGGGTTAGTTACCGCATCAACAGTTGAAGATATTGCAACAGCAGTAGCAGTAGAACATTCAGCAACAGAAGTAGCATTATCACGCTCAATGCATTTAAGACATGGTGGTTCAAATCCTTCTTGAGCGGGACTGATCTGTTTGGTGCGAAGTGACTCATTTTCCGTTTGAAGATCTTCATGAGCCGCTCTCAATTTATCAAGATCTTGCTTCCTTTGAAGATAATCATAGGAAAGCTTTTCATGAGTTGTTGAGAGAGTTTCATGATGACTTTCAAGTTCCTGATACTTAACGTGAAGATTTTTTATGTCTTCAATTAAGGATTCAGATCGAGTCATTTCAGCACCTAACAGATCATCGCTTCTGTCTAACAATTTTTGAATATGTTCCATAGCTTTTTGTTGTTCAGTTGCAATTTTAGCAAGTGTTTTGTAGCTAGGTTTTGAACCACAATCAGAGTCATCGTCACTAGATGTTTGATAGTGAGTAGTGCGTGTGTTTACCTTGGCACCGCCTGCCATGAAGCAGTAGGTAGAAGCGGAGTAGTCCTTGTCATTTGCATCGGTGTCGGTGATGAAGTCATTGTCTTCAGTGTTGAAGATGGACTTGGCAACGTATGCTGTAGCCAGACTTGCGACGCCTGAGTGGGATTCCTCCTCAGACTCCACCTCCGCCTCCTCAGAAGCAGACTCCTCCTCTGAATCCATTTCCTTGCCAACAAATGCACATGCCTTGCCAGATGAGCTCTTCTTGTGTGATGAAGACTTTTAGGAAGACTTGGAAGAAGACTTTGAGTATTTCTTCTTCTTCTTCTTGTCGTCAGAGTCATATTCCTTGCTCTTCTTCTTCTTTTTGTTCTCATTGTCCCACTATGGACACTCAGAGATGAAGTGGCCAAGTTTCTTGCACTTGTGACATGTTTTCTTCTTGTAGTCATGAGCAGGAGCTTCATCATTCCATGAACTTGATCGGGAATACTTTCTGAAGCCTTTCTTCTTGGTGAATTTTTGGAACTTCTTGACAAGCATAGCAAGTTCCCTTCCAATGTCTTCAGGATCATCATAACTGCTATCAGATTCTTCTTCAGATGAGGAGACAGCTTTTGCCTTCAAGGCACGAGTTTGCCCATAGTTTGGACCGTAGATATCTCTTTTCTCCGAAAGCTGAAACTTATGTGTGTTGAGCCTCTCAAGTATGTCAGACGGATCGAGTGTCTTGAAATCAGGACGTTCTTGAATCATCAGGGCCAGGATGTCAAACGAACTATCAAGTGATCTCAGCAGCGTCTTGACGACTTCGTGTTTGGTAATCTCAGTGGCGCCAAGGGCTTGAAGCTCATTTGTGATGTCAGTGAGTCGGTCAAATGTGTGCTGGACATTCTCATTGTCATTTCGCTTGAAGCGGTTGAAGAGGTTGCGAAGGACACTGATTCTTTGATCTCTCTGGGTTGAGATGCCTTCATTAACCTTGGAGAGTCAGTCCCAGACCAGCTTGGATGTCTTCAAAGCACTCACACGGCCATACTGTCCTTTGGTCAGATGACCACAGATGATGTTCTTGGCAGTAGAGTCTAGTTGAACGAATTTCTTGACATCGGCAGCAGTGACACCTTCTTCAGCCTTGGGAACGCCATTCTCGATGACATACCATAGGTCGACGTCAATGGCTTCAAGATGCATACGCATCTTATTCTTCCAGTAGGGATATTCAGTTCCATCGAAGACGGGGCACACAGCGGAGACTTTAATTATCCCTGCAGTCGACATAGCTAAAACTCCAGGTGGTTAAACCGAATCACACAGAACAAGGGAGCACCTTGCTCTGATACCAATTGGAAGTGCGTTATATCGACTAGAGGGGGGTGAATAGGCGATTTTTATGAAAGTCTTCAGAACATGGGAGTTTTGGAGACAAACGATAAAATTAAACCTATTACCATGCAGCGGAAGGTAGACTACACTAGGCAAACCATAGTCAAGTATTCAATGAATTGAAAGCACAAAGACTAATAGCAGCTAGGTAGTAAGGATCAGGTAGGAAGATATTGTGAAGCCAAATAAAACACGCAGTCACTCAGTGAAGACAAATGATAAACCAAACATACAATGACTTCACAAGGAGAATAGTAAGTAAAGTGAAGTGAAGATGAAACCAGTGACTCGTTGAAGACAATGATTTGTTGGACCAGTTCCAGTTGCTGTGACAACTGTACGTCTGGTTGGAGCGGCTAGGTATTTAAACCTTAGGACACACAGTCCCGGACACCCAGTCCTGAACACGCAGCTCAGGACACCCAGTCCTCACCGTATTCTCCTTGAGCTAAGGTCACATAGACCTCGCCCAATCACTCTGGTAAGTCTTCAAGGTAGACTCCCAAACCTTTACAGACTTCGTTCACTGGCAATCCATAATGTCTTTTGGAAGCTCAGAACGCGACGCCTAACCGGCTGGAGGATGCACAGTCCTCAAGTGTAATAAGTCTTCAGATCACACAGATAAGAAGACTTAAGTGATGCCCAATTCTCTCTGGCTCTGGTGGTTAGGGCTTTTATCCTCGCAAGGAATTATCTCTCAAAGGCTTCGAGGTGGGTTGCTCTCAAACGACAAAAGCCGTACTCTCAATCTGAGCAGCCAACCGTTTATGGTTGTAGGGGGTGGGCTATTTATAGCCACTTGGCAACCCGACCTGATTTGTCCGAAATGACCCTGGGTCACTAAGGAATTGACACATGTTCCAACGGTCAGATTTCAAACTCACACGACAACTTTACTTGGGCTACAAGCAAAGCTGACTTGTCTGACTCTGGACAAGATTCGTTCTCATAGTCTTCACTCGAAGACATATGTTTTTGGTTTAGGCATCACTTCAGTCATTCTGACTGGTTCTCTTGGACCCCACTTAACAGTACGGTGGTTCCTATGACTCAACACAAAAAGAAAAAGAACTACGAAAGATCTAAGTCTTCGAGCTCCATAGGCTTCATATCGCGTCTTCTCTTGTCATAGTCTTCAATGTGAATATCTTCATATACCACCTTTGACTTCAATGTCTTCATACATTTTTAGGGGTCATCTCTGGTAGTAAAACCGAATCATGAGGGACTTCTACCTGTGTTATTCTGCAATTCTCACAAACAAATTAGTCCCTCAACTAGGTTTGTCGTCAATACTCCAAAACCAACTAGGGGTGGCACTAGATGTACTTACATAGGCAGCGTCCGCCTGCGCCTCCCGGAACTGCTCCTGACACATCTGCCTCACACTGTCCATATATTGGGCACGGGCCTCGCCGATGGTCATAGTGCAATGCACCGGCAAGGATGGCACAGAGGAGGGGGTTGGCGCCGGATTGTCGACTACCATGTTCTCCATTGGGACGTCGTCGTCCTTCGGCTGCCTGCCGGCCAGCCGTTCGGCAGCAATGGCTGCCATCTCCTTGTGGTCCGTCGTCCGCCCGCCCCGAAGAGCGCTCGAGCGCGAGGAAGCCATGGTGGGCAGTAGTGGTGTGGACAGGAGAAAGGGAACGGATGAGGATGACTGCGGCTATGGCCGGCGCAGTAGTTTATATAGCAATGGTGGGCGGGCGGAGGGACGGACGTGTGGCACCGGAGTAGCCGCCGCGGAAACCGCATATCATTAATGTGGGCGGCAGATGGACAGACGGACGACACTTGTGTCGTTTGAAGGCGGAGCAATCGCCTTCATCGGGAAGCGGGGCGGGCGGCGCTGACTGTTTTGGGCGGAAAGCGCGCGTGGGCGAGGAGATGACTTTACTTGGAGAGGATGACAATGGGGACCCACCAGGTCCATAGCCTCACGTACGCAAGTGCCTCCTTATTATATATATAAATAACTATACTCCCTCCGTCTAGGTGAATAAATCGTATTGGAAGGTGCATCACGACCTAGGTGCAAGCAGATTGGTGGAAAAGAAGAATATTTCTCTCTTCTAAACACAACATTTAATCACAGCAGTTAAGAGGATGCCTTATTAGCTACCCATGTAGGCCATCGTAATTCATAGCATGCAAAGAGCTTTTATTTCTTGCCTAATAACCGCATGGACGTGCTGCATGCATTGGTCCTTGCCCGAGCAAAAAAAAGGGAGGAAAGGGGTTTCCACGGGAGACAACGAGGCAGAGGTGGAAGCGCTCGCTGGAGTTATTTATTTTGCTTCCCCCTAGTTTCCTGACATCACGGTCCCACACCATTGTCAACCTATGTAGTACTAGTCAATAAACGAGAGAATTGCACAAGAAGCGACCGACAGCTGGGACTAGGCACCTCGAGCAGTATTTGTGTTTTTGAGGTGTGAGTACTGCAGAGTTTTTCGATGTTTAGCCCAGATATTAATTTTTCTCCTCTGAACAACAATGAAAACATCGCTGCAGGTATTAACTGGGCGGGCTGTGGCCCGTCTAGCCTAGGCCAGATATCCAGCCCAGATATTAAATTTTTTCAAGCTGAAAATGGCTAGCCCAGCTATACTTTTTTAGGAATACCCAGGCAAGGTCAACTTGTTATTCTCCGCCCCGCTGGGCTGCAAATCTTTCCTAGGAGGGATGCATTAGGCTTAACAAGAAAATGGGCTTTAAGAAATAATAAATGGGATGTAATTATAAAAACTGGGAAGTAACTATAAAAAAATGCACCAAACACGTGATTACTTTATAAAATATTATTTTTGGATATTGAAAATTTTAATTTCATCAATTATTGCGAGCGAAATGTTTCGTTGGATTTTTACGTAATATAAATTTATATTGAAATTGTATTTAATCTGACTAGAAATTTCGGGATAAAAATATTTCGGATCCCATCAAAATGTGGGAAATTTTATTGAATTCTGTTTTGAACGGTTGGTTGAAATGGGCTGTACTTTAAACAAACTGTAAATGGGTTGTAGTAAATTCCATTAGAATTCAAAAATGGGCTACACATTCTTACAAATATCAAATGGGCTATAAGTTCTCTGACACACACTTCTGGCCTTACTAAGTTGACGCGTCCCCTAAAAAAACAGAGTTGACGCGTATGCAAGGCTTTGTCAACTTAAAGTCAACACACGGTTCTAGCAGTAGTGGCCGCTGGATGTCCATCCAACGGATGCTGTGCTTATTCTTCAATCTCGGATATTCTAGCTTCACCCACCCAAAAAATGATTCCTCCCCCTGACATCTAGGGCGCACCGTTTCGGAAGCTGACCTGTGGGCCTACTAAGTTAACGTACCAAGGGCTTTGTCAACTTAGTCAATATAAATGATTCTAGCAGCAGTGACCGTACGATGTCCATCCAACGGCCGTAGTGCTTCTTCAACCTCTGTTCTTCTTGCTCCAGCCGCCCAAAGCAGCGCCGGTCGTGCCGCCTGCTCCTGCCTCCCGTGGCCGGTTGTGCTGCCGTGGAGGCCTCACCGCCCCCTACTATTCCCACCACTGGCCAGGCCTTGCGACAATGGCAGCCTCACACCGCAGCCGAACGAGTGAACCCTCATACTCCTCTCTGCGTGGGCATCCACTGCCGCGTCTTCACCGGCTCCGCGTCGTCCCCTTCCTAGGCCTCGCCGTCGTCCATCGCCCTGGTGCTCTCGGTGCGGCGTGGTCAACGTGGAAGGAATGACTTCCATCGGACGTGGACTATACGTGCACAGGCTGACAGCTGGGTTGTAACGCCCTCGATGCGGCTATAGCTCCCACGTGTCGAGGCACAACTTAGAGACATAACCGCATTGAAAGCAATGTCGCAAGTTAGGCAATCTTCACAACATCCCATGTAATATAAATAATAAAGGGGAGATACATAGTTGGCTTACACTCTCCACGTCAATCAAGTACATAAATAGCATTACAACATTCAAACACTCATGGCCCAACTACAGCGCCAAAATAAAAGAACAACCCAACATGCGACACGGTCCCGATCACCCCAACTGGGCACCACTACTGATCATCAGGGAAAGACACGTAGTATCATTGAGAGTCCTCGTCGAACTCCCACTTGAGCTCAAGCGTGCCATCTGGAGCGGAATCATCAGGCCCTGCATCTGGTTTGGAAGTAATCTGTGAGCCACAGGGACTCAGCAATCTCGCACCCTCGCGATCAAGACTATTTAAGCTTAATAGGTAAGGCAAGGTAATATATGTGGAGCTGCAGCAAGCGACTAGCATATATGGTGGCTACCCTATTCGCAAAAGAGAGCGAGAAGAGGAGGCAAAGCGCGAATGAGTAACTAGAGGGCATCCTGCGGCAAGCATTACTCCAACACCGTGTTCACTTCCCGGACTCCCCCGAGAAGAGACCATCACGGTAACTCACACTGTTGGTTCATTATAATTAAATGAAGGTTCAAGTTATCTACAACCGGACATTAACAAATTCCCATCTGCCCATAACCGCGGGCACGGCTTTCGAAAGTTCATATCCCTGCAGGGGAGTCCCAACTTAGCCCATGACAAGCTCTCACGGTCAACGAAGGAATAGAACTCCTCCCGAGACGTTCCGATCAGACTCGGTATCTCGGTTCTTCAAGACACTTCGACAGGTTAAAACAAATCCAGCAACACCACCCGAATGTGCCGACAAATCCCGATAGGAGCTGCACATATCTCGTTCTCAGGGCACACTCAGATAGGTCAAGCTACGAGTAAAACCAACCCTCGAGTTTCCCCGAGGTGGCCCCGCAGGCTGCCTGGTTCAGACCAACACTCAGAGGAGCACAGGCCCGGGGGGGGGGGGGTAAATGAGATGACCCTCGGGCTCCGGAAACCCAAAGGAAAAAGAGGCTAGGTGGCAAATGGTAAAACCAAGGTTGGGCATTGCTGGAAAAGCTTTAATCAAGACGAACTATCAAGGGGTTCCCATTATAACCCAACCGCGTAAGGAACGCAAAACTCCGGGAACATAACACCGATATGACGAAAACTAGGGCAGCAAGAGTGGAACAAAACACTAGGCGAGAGGCCGAGCCTTCCACCCTTTACCAAGTATATAGATGCATTAAGATAACAAGGCAATATAATGATATCCCAACAAGTAAATAATGTTCCAACAAGGAACGGTCTCCAATCTTCACCTGCAACTAGCAGCGCTATAAGAGGGGCTGAGCAAAGCGGTAACATAGCCAATCAACGGTTTGCTAGGACATGGTGGGTTAGAGGTTTGACATGGAAATTTGGGAGGCATGATAAGCAAGTGGTAGGCATCGTAGCATAGGCATAGCAAAAGAGCGAGCATCTAGCAAAGCAAAGATAGTAGTGATTTCGAGGGTATGATCATCTTGCCTGCAAAGTTGTCAGAGTTGACTGGATCCTCGAAAGCAAACTCAACAGGCTCCTCGTTAGCGAACTCGTCTCCCGGCTCTACCCAAACAAGACAAACAAGCAACAAGGGCACAATCAACCACGTGCAAACTCAAACAACATGATGCAAAGATGGTATGCTATGCGGGATGCAATATGTGATGCATATGCAAGATTTGACAAGGAATGAATGAACCTGGCCTCAACTTGGAAATCCAAGTATGCCACTGGAAATATGAGATGAAATCGCTTGAAAACAAATAAAGAACGCCGGAATCGGAGTTACGGTTTGGAATTGGCAAGCAATTTAAATATGGCCACGTTCTGCGATTTACAGCAAGTAGCCATCTAAATGCAACAAGATGAACATGCTACAGCACCCAAACATGGCATCAAAATACATGGCAGGGATCCATTCAAGATGATTAACAAAAGACTAGCACTGAGTTACGGCCAATTCATCCATTAACAGGTTCAAACAAGCATGGCAAAAATGCATTTGGTAAACAGATTTCAGACTTAGTGAAATTAACACTTGTCTGGAATTTCAGATCAGATAGCACTCTTTGGAGCATGAAAACAATATGCTACAGGACCTGAACATGACAAAGTAAAGCATGTCATGGAGCTACTCAAAGAGCTTAACAAAAGTCCCTTAGTGACCTTGAGCCAAAAGGGATCAGAAAATACATTTGCAAGCATGTGAAAACTGGAGCATGCTGAAAACAGATATCAAGTAGGCATGTTTACGAGCTCGATGCACTCACTACAGAGCATGTCATGACAATCTAAGCATACACCCATCAATAATACACAAAATACAAGCTAGAAATGGCAAGAACAATAACATAGCATGCACGGATCAACTACAACATCCTCGGCAAAATCGCTAACAAGTAGACAATCTGTCCAGATTCACGAAATGACAAAAGTAGAGCTCGATTGACTCAAGATAGGGTGCTCCATAATTGCAAATAAAGACATGGATGGATAGAGCACTACAAGATTAACAAAACATCCTTACTGATCATCCTCAAAAGAGGCACGGATCACTAGGAAACAACATGAACATATGGCCATATGAGATAAACAGGTCAAGGACTTAGTGGAAATGCTAAGTCCCTGAAATCAGCACTAACAAATGCCTCACTTTGCAAGATTGTGCTAGTCACCACACACATCACAAAAATACATGGGTTGCACCTCTGGATAGATGGCAAAACATATAACAAAACACATGTAGAGCTCATGGGCATATCATGCACACAATAATCATGGCAAAAATGACAAATATCTAACTGGAGCAGCAGATCTGACAAATATCTCAAATAGCATTCTTCCAACAGCATTTCGGGCATCAAGATGAACTCAAATGGAAATGATGCAGTGAGATGAAATGATGTGCTCTCTGAGATGAACATTTTGATATGCTATATGCCCAAAACGGAGTTACAGATGCAAAGTTATAGCACGATGAACATGAGTATATGGATCTGAGAATTTAAGGACTTAGAAGAAAATCACCACCCGCGGATCTAGGGTTCCTCGCGGGCACGCAACCCGAGGTAAATACGGCGAGGTCGCCGCGGCTCCGGCGAGCCCGATGGAGCGGCGAGGAGGCAGGGGAGAGTAGATCAGTCCTCTCCCGGCCAGATCCGGCGGCGAGGAGGGGTCCGGCCACCGCGGGGTGGCAAGGAGGCGCGGGGACGGGTCCGGCGACGAGCTTCCGCCGGCGGATGGAGAGCGGGGCGGCGGCCGGTGACCTGGGCGGCGAAGACGACGACCGGACGCGAGGAGGGCGAACGGCTCCCGGGCGGCAGGCGGCGGTGGGTGCGCGGGCCGGGGAGGGCCCCGCGCGGGCCTGACGGGCCGACGGTGCTGGCGGCGATGTGGGCACAGGCGGGACATGTGGCAGCGCGGGATTGGCGGCGGCGGATCGGGCGGACGTGCCCGGCCCAATTCGGACACGTCCGGCGGCGAGGGGAGCTGATTTTAGGGTTTCGGGGGAGAAGGGGATCCAGATTTCGGAGGGGGTCTTTATATAGACATAGGAGGAGCTAGGAGAGTCCAAATGAGGTGCGGTTTTCGGCCATGCGATCGTGATCGAACGCTCTAGATGATGGAGAAGGTTTTGGTGGGTTTTGGGCCAACTTGGAGGGGTGTTGGTCTGCAACACACACGAGGCCTTTTCGGTCCCTCGGTTAACCGTTGGAGCATCAAACGAAGTCCAAATGGTACGAAACTTGACAGGCGGTCTACCGGTAGTAAACCAAGGCCACTTGGCAAGTATCGGTCCAATCCGGAAATGTTTAATCCCCACACATGAAAGAAAGGTAGAAATGACCACCGGAGGAGAACCAAGCGTCGGAATGCAAAACGGACAACAAGGAAAATGCTCGAATGCATGAGATGAACACGTATGCAACTGCAATGCACATGATGACATGATATGAGATGCATGACAACGATAACAACACATGGAGACAAAAACCCGAACCCGAGAAAATAAAATAACTTAACGCTGGAAACGGTAAGAGTTGGAGTACATATTGGGAAAATCATATCCGGGGTGTTACAACACTCCACCACTACGAAAGGATCTCGTCCCGAGATCTAGGACTGAAAGAACGCCGGGTACTCAGAACGGAGGTGATCCTCGCGTTCCCAGGTAGCTTCACGGTCGGAATGGTGTGACCACTTGACTTTGAGGAATTTGATTGACTTGTTGCGAGTCTTGCGTTCAGTCTCTTCAAGAATAGCAACGGGGTGCTCACGATATGAGAGATCTTCTTGGAGCTCAATGTCCTCGAAGTTGACGGTGTGGTCAGGAGTCTTGAAACACTTTCGGAGCTGAGAGACATGGAACACGTCATGAACATTTGCAAAGTTTGAAGGAAGCTCGAGTTGATAGGCGAGATCGCCTCTCTTGCTGACGATCTTGAAAGGTCCCACGTATCTAGGGGCAAGCTTCCCTTTGATACCGAAGCGACGAGTACCTTTCATTGGAGAGACGCGGAGGTAAACATGATCTCCGATCTCGAAAGCCAAATCATGGTGCTTACTATCATAGTAGCTCTTCTGGCGGGATTGGGCGGCTTTGAGGTTATCTCGAATGACTTTGCACATTTCCTGTGCCTCTGTGATTAAGTCATTTCCGAGAAGCTGATGTTCACCGGTTTCAGACCAGTTGAGAGGGGTACGGCACTTCCTGCCATATAGGATTTCAAATGGGGCCTTGCCCGAACTTGCTTGAAAACTGTTGTTGTAGGAGAATTCAGCATAAGGAAGACAATCCTCCCACTTCATGCCGAAGGAGATCACACAAGCCCTGAGCATACCTTCAAAAATCTGGTTGACACGCTCGACTTGACCGCTAGTGTGAGGATGGAAAGCTGTGCTGAAGCGGATGTTGGTGCCCATGGCCTTCTGAAAAGAATCCCAAAACTTGGAGGTAAAGATGTTGCCACGATCTGAAGAGATCACTTGTGGAATACCATGCATAGAGACAATCCGAGAGGTATAGAGTTCCGCCAATTGAGCTGCAGTGATTGACTCTTTGATAGGCAGAAAGTGAACCACTTTAGTGAGTTTGTCGATGACAACGAATATAGCATCATTGCCACGCTTGGACTTTGGAAACCCAGTCACGAAGTCCATCTCAATGTGGTCAAACTTCCATTCTGGAATGGCAAGAGGTTGGAGGAGACCAGCTGGCCTTTGGTGTTCTGCCTTCACTCTTCTCTAGACATCACATTCATTCACAAATTGAGCAATCTCGCGCTTCATTTGAGTCCACCAATAAGCCTGCTTGAGGTCCTGATACATCTTCGTGCTCCCAGGGTGAATGGAGAGGAGAGAATTGTGAGCCTCGTTCATGATCACTTTACGAAGGTCACCTTTAGGCACAACAATGCGATCCTCGAAGAAGAGAGTATCCTTGTCATCAAGGCGGTAGCACTTGTACTTGGGTTGACTCTTGGCAATCCCAATCTTCACCTTTTTCACCATAGCATCAAGAAGTTGAGCTTGGCGAATCTGGTCTTCCAAGGTAGGAGAGACTTGAAGGTTGGCGAGGAAACCTTGAGGAACAACTTGCAGATTAAGTTTGCGGAAAGCTTCACAAAGCTCGGGTTGATAAGGCTTGAGAATCAGGATGTTGCAATAAGCCTTCCTGCTCAATGGTCAGCAATCTCATTGGCCTTGCCTGGAGTATACTCGATACTCGGATTATACTCTTGAATCATTTCGACCCATCGAGTCTGCCTGAGGTTGAGATTAGGCTGAGTGAAGATGTACTTGAGACTCTCGTGGTCAGTGAAAATGTCCACTTTTCTTCCCAATAAGAGATGTCTCCAAGTCAAAAGAGCATGCACAACTGCCGCCAACTCGAGATCATGAGTGGGGTAGTTCTTCTCATTGGGCTTCAACTGGCGAGAGGTATAAGCCACAACTTTCTTCTCTTGCATCAACACTGCGCCAAGACCTTGGAGAGAGGCATCACAAAAGACCTCGTACGGCTTGGATTCATCAGGCGGAGTCAGAACTGGAGCAGTGACCAATTTCTCTTTCAAAGTGTTGAAAGCAATGTCACACTCCGGAGACCAAACGTACTTGACGTGCTTCTGGAGAAGATTTGAGAGAGGCTTTGCGATCTTAGAAAAGTTCTCAACGAATCTTCGACAGTAGCTTGCGAGACCGAGGAAGCTACGGAGTTGCTTCTCGTTCTGAGGAGGTTCCCAATTCACAATTGCAGACACCTTCTCAGGATTCACGGCAATGCCCTTGGCAGAGATGATATGACCAAGATAAAGAACCTCATCGAGCCAAAATTCGCACTTGGAGAACTTGGCATAGAACTGGTGTTCTCTGAGCTTATCGAGCACCAAACGCAAGTGCTTGGCATGATCTTCCTTGTTCTTCGAGAAAACCAGAATGTCGTCGAGATAGACCAAAACGAAGTCATTGGTGTAGGCGTTGAAGATGAAGTTCATCATGCGAGAGAACGTTGGAGGAGCGTTGTCGAGGCCAAAAGACATGACAATGTATTCATATGAACCAAAGCTTGTCCTGAAAGCCATCTTGGGGATATCTTGCTCGCGGATTCGAATCTGATGATAACCCATACGGAGATCAAGCTTGGAGAATACTTGGGCGCCTTTGAGTTGTTCGAACAGCTCATTGATGTTGGGAAGTGGGTATTTGTTCTTGATGGTCTTCTTGTTCAATGGACGGTAATCAACACAAAGTCGGTCCGTTCCATCCTTCTTCTTCACAAAAAGAACACCACAACCCCACGGAGAAGAACTAGGCTGAATGAGACCCATTCTTTCTTGAATATCGAGTTGCTTCTTCAGCTCCTTCAACTCTTCAGGTCCGAGCTTGTAAGGACGCTTGCACACTGGTTCCGTGCCAGGCTCAAGATCAATAACGAATTCAACAGGCCGGTGCGGATGCATTCCTGGAAGCTCTTCTAGAAAGACGTCTTGATATTCGCAAACGACTGGAATTTGCAAGATAGCATCCAGTTCACCCTTCTCATTGAGAGAAAACAGACGGATGGTATCATCACGAGCGGCGAAGACAATTACATCCTCAGACGATTGAGTCAATTGAATCTGCCTGGCAGCACAATCAAGATGCGCCTTGTGCTTAGAAAGCCAATCCATTCTGAGAATAAGATCAATATCCGAGTTACCAAGAACCATTGGGGAAGAAAGAAACTTGTAGTCGCCCAAGGTGATAGTAACATCTGGCACCTCCAAACTTGCACTCAAACGTTTGCCAGGAGAAACGATATCCATTTGTTTACCCAAATGAGAAGAAACGAACTCATGCTTGGTAAAAAATGGCTTTGACCTGAAACAATGCGATGCACCAGTGTCAAAAAGAACTCTTGCGGGAATATCGTTAATAGGAAGGTTACCATGATGACATCTAACGAGTCCTCTGCCTGAGCTGCATTCATCAAGTTGACCTTGGCGTGCTTGGGGTTATGCTTGACCACAGCTGTACTTGCCGATCTCACAGGAGGAGGAGGAGGGAGATGCCTCTGGTTGAAGCACTTGTTGGCATAGTGACCCTTCTGTTGGCACTTGTTGCACGTGACCTCTGAAAGCGGACGGTGGTACGGAGCACTCGATCTTGGAGCTTGAGACGAAGTCTTGTTCTGAAAGCCAGGGTTGGGTGGGTGGGAAGATCCACTGCCACCTTTGCTCTTCTGCTGATACGGCGTGGTCAACGTGGAAGGAACGACTTCCATCAGACGTGGACTGTACGTGCAGAGGCTGACAGCTGGGTCCATGGCGGTAGCAAGGAAGTGCCTCCTTATTACGCGGAAAATAATGATTCCTCCACCTGACAGCAGGGACCCACCGGATGGGCCACCAGTATTTTGCGAAAAAATCATTTCCCCCTGACTGCTAGGACCCACCGGACGGGCCACCATATTTCACGAAAAAAACGTTCCCCCCGCTGTTAGCTCGGACCCACCGGAAGTGCCTCCTTATTACGCACAAAAAAATGAATACTCCCCCATCTAGCTGGGACCCACCTTGCTGGGAGGCTGACTTGTGGGCCTACTAAGTTGACGGGGACGAAAGGCTTTGTCAACTTAGTCAATATGAATGATTCTAGCTCCAGTGACCGTACGATGTCCATCCAACGGTCGTAGTGCTTCTTTAACCTCTGGTCTTCTTGCTCCAGCCGCGCAAAGCAGCGTCGGTCGTGCTGCGTGCTCCTGCCTCCTGTGGCCGGCTGTGCTGCCGCGGAGGTCTCACCGCCCCCTACTATTCCCATCGCTGGACAGGCCCTGCGGCGACAGCAGCCTCACACCGCAGCCGAACCAGTGAACCCTCGTAGTCCTCTCCGTGTGGGCTTCCACTTCTGCGTCGTCCCCTTCCTAGGCCTCACCATCATCCACCGCCGTGGCGCTCTCCGCGCGACGTGGTCAACGTGGTCAAGGAACGACTTCCATCGGTAGAGTACTGTACGTGGAGAGGCTGACAGCTGGGTCCACGACCACAACCCAATTTTTTTGTGATTTGCCAAGTAAGTCGCTTTGTCAGGCCTGTTGGGCTGCAAATCTTTCAAGACGAGGAGAGCTTTGCCGAGAAAATGGCCCATTAGTAATGATAAATGGGTTGTACATTTTTAAAACACATCAAACCGACAATTAGTTTCAAATATCTTTTTTTTCATTTCAAGATTTTAAATTACATTAATTTTTATGCGTGGAGAATTTGTTGGATTTTATATTGATATACATTTATTTTTAAAATCAGTTTGAATGTGAGTCGAAATTTCGGGATTAAAAACAGTTCGGACCGCACCGAAATATGCAAAATTTCTTATAATTTTTTAACCGTTGCCACAATATGGGCTGTAATGCTAACAAAAAGAATATGGGCTCAAAAAAACCTTAAGAATTAGCAAATGGGCTGTAAATTATTAGAAATAATGGCGGATGGGTTGTATGCTGTTTTCCACAGATTTGAGGCTTTCCTAAAAAAAAGGTTGACGCACAAGCACTGACTATTGGATGTCCATCCAACAGCCGTCGTGCTTCTTCAATCTCCGCTCTTCCTGCTCCAGCCACTCAAACAAGCGCCGGCGGGACTGCCTGCTCCCTCCTCCTCGCGGCCGGCTGTTCTACCACGCAGGCCTCACCGCCCGACCGTACTCCCATCGCTGGCCTAGCCATCCCTCTACTCTCCCACACCTGCTGTTATTCTCCGGCGACGGCAGACGAACCAGTAAACCCTCGTACAGTCGTACTCCCCTCAGCGTGGGAAACAACTGCCGAGTCTTCCCTGTCTCCATGTCGTCCCCTTCCTTGGCCTCGCCGCCATCCACCGCCCTGGTGCTCTCGGCGCGGCGTGGTCAACGTGGTCAAGGAACGACTTCCATCGGACGTGGACTGTACGTGGAGAGGCTGACAGCTGGGTCCACGGTCGCAGCAAGGAAGTGCCTCCTTATTATGCGGAAAATAATGATTCCTCCACCTGATAGCTGGGACCCACCGGACAGACCACTGTATTTCGCGAAAAAAACGTTTCCCCTTGACTGCTGGGACCCACCAGCTACATCTTCGCACGCAAGGAAGTGCGTCCGGACAAAAAAACGATTCGCCCCCTGACTGCTGAGACCCACCAGCTACATCTTCGCAGGAAAGGAAGTGCCTGACAGTCGGGACCCACCTAGTAGAAGCGTACGTAGCGTTGTCATTCTGGTCGCGAACATGTACGTACATACTGGTTGATGTAGAGGCGCGCATGTGTCGTAGTAGAGGCGCGCACGTGTTGTAGTAGAGGCGCGCACGTGTCATAGTAGAGGCGCGCACGTGTCGTAGTAGAGGCACGCACGTGTCATAGTAGAGGCACGCACATAGCATGTACATGTACGTACAGCGGCCAGGGTGCAAGAAAGAAAATACGGCCACGTATGTGTACATACGGGCGGGGTCTCGAACGCCTACTCGCGCATACGTACGACCAGGGCTCGTGTACATGGCTGGGTCGGAACGGAGAAATAGCGTCGTCGTCGTGTTCATGGGGAGGCAACAGAATGCGTCGTGTTCATGTGGAGAGAACGGAACGTGTGGGAGCCAACCGGCTGGGTCGGAACGGAATGCATGGTCGTGTTCATTGGGAGGGCTTGGACGGAACAGGCGATGGAAACGAGGCCTGGCGTACCGCACAACGGAGGAAACGGACCTCCTACGTTTGGAATGGGGTCCTGTTGATCGGGAGGGGTCTGGCATACCGCATAACGGAGGAAACGGACCTCCTACGGTCGAAACGGGGGTCCTGTTCATCGGGAGGGGTGTGGCGTACCGCAAAACGGACGAAACAGACTTGTGTTGGAGCGCTACGGTCGAAATGGGGTTCCTGTTCATCGGGAGGGGTGTGGCGTACCGCAAAACGGGACTCCACGGGATACTGTTCATCTCTACCGTCGACCCCCTCCAGCCACCACGAGCTACTGTTGATCCATCGTCGACCTCCTCCAGCTTCCACCTGCGACTGTTCATCCACGGGCTCCTGTCCATCCAGCTTCCACCGCGCGCTACTCCACCAGCTACTGTTCAACCGGACCTCTCCACGGGCTCCTGTTCAACCACCCCTCCACGGGCTACTGTTCATCCTGCCCTCCACCGTCTACTATTCATCCTGCCCTCCATGGGGTGGTCCTGTTCATCCAGCCCTCCACGGGGTCCTGTTCATCCAGCCCCAACCGGCTCGATCGATCGGGGTCCTGTTCATCCAGAGGCAACACCACGGGGTCTTGTTCATCCACCCCCACCGGGAACTATTCATCCAACCCCCCGCAACGCTCACTGTTCATCCAGAGGCAGCATCGATCGGCTTTAGTTAGCAGCAGTAGCGAAGGAATCGCTCGATCGGGTTCCGTTAACAGCCATCGATCGATCGCTCGGGTTCAGTAACGCGTAGCCTGCAATGCAATCGCTCGGGTTCAGTTAGATCCCAACGCCTCGCTCGGGTTCAGTTAGAGCCAACGCATCACACACACGCACGTACGTGTACGAGAGAAATGCGCATCGCTCGGCCCCCGACCTCCCACCGTAACCGGGAACTCCCTGAAATTTTCCTCGCCCTCGCTTCTACCACGGTTTTTTCTGTCATGGACGGCCCAAAGAATGTCATGCAGCTGCGTCTCCGGCCCGCCCAGGACAGAAAGCCCATTTTCTATCTTGACTTTTGTCATAGAAGTAGGAGCCCACCACATCTATGATGATACCGGGTTTTGTCACAATTATCGTCATAGAAGTGCCATATGTATGACAGAAAAAAATTTCGTTCAGCCCAAAATGTCATAGATGTGTCTTTTTTTTGTAGTGTAATGTTGAGTCCATGGATTATACGCACTCTCACCCTTCCATCATTGCTAGCCTCACTAGTATCGCGCAACTTTCGACGGTACCATAAACCTCCTTATATCTTCCTCAAAACAGCCACCATACCTACCTCATGGCATTTCCATAGCCATTCCGAGATATATTGCCATGCAACCTGCATCATAATCATATACATGACTTGAGCATTCATTGTCATATTGCTTTGCATGATCGTAAGATAGCTAGCATGATGTTTTTGTTGGGGAACATAGTAATTTCAAAAATTTCCTACGCACACGCAAGATCATGGTGATGCATAGCAACGAGAGGGGAGAGTGTTTCCACGTACCCTCGTAGACCGAAAGCGGAAGCGTTAGCACAACACAGTTGATGTAGTCGTACGTCTTCACGATCCGACCGATCAAGTACCGAGCGCACGACACCTCCGAGTTATGCACGCGTTCAACTCGATGACGTCCCTCGAACTCCGATCCAGCTGAGTGTTGAGGGAGAGTTTCGTCAGCATGACGGCGTCATGACGATGATGATGTTCTACCGACGCAGGGCTTCGCCTAAGCACCGCTACGATATGATCGAGGTGGATTATGGTGGAGGGGGGCACCGCACACGGCTAAGAGATCCAAGGGATCAATTGTTGTGTCTTTGGGGTGCCCCCTGCCCCCATATATAAAGGAGTGGAGGAGGGGGAGGGCCGGCCCTCTCTATGGCGCGCCCTAGGGGAGTCCTACTTCCACAGGGAGTAGGATTCCCCCTTTCCTAGTACAACTAGGAGCCCTTCCAAGTAGTAGGAGTAGGAGGGAAGGAAAGGGAAGGGAAAAGGAGAAGGAAGGAAGGGGGCGCCCCCTCCCTAGTCCAATTCGGACCAGCCCATGGGGAGGGGTGCGGCCAACCTTTGATGCCTTTCTCTCCTTTCCCGTATGGCCCATTAAGGCCCAATACGAATTCCCGTAACTCCCCGGTACTCCCGAAAATACCCGAATCACTCGGAACCTTTCCGATGTTCGAATATAGTCGTCCAATATACCGATCTTTACGTCTCGACCATTTCGAGACTCGTCGTCATGTCCCCGATCTCATCCGGGACTCCGAACTCCTTCGGTACATCAAAACACATAAACTCATAATATAACCGTCATCGAACTTTAAGCGTGCGGACCCTACGGGTTCGAGAACTATGTAGACATGACCGAGACACGTCTCCGGTCAATAACCAATAGCGGAACCTGGATGCTCATATTGGCTCCTACATATTCTACGAAGATCTTTACCGGTCAAACTGCATAACAACGTACGTTGTTCCCTTTGTCATCGGTATGTTACTTGCCCGAGATTTGATCATCGGTATCTCAATACCTAGTTCAATCTCGTTACCGGCAAGTCTCTTTACTCGTTTCGTAATACCTAGTTCCGCAACTAACTCATTAGTTTCAATGCTTGCAAGGCTTATAGTGATGTGCATTACCGAGTGGGCCCAGAGATACCTCTCCGACAATCGGAGTGAAAAATCCTAATCTCAAAATACGCCAACCCAACAAGTACCTTCGGAGACACATGTAGAGCACCTTTATAATAACCCACTTACGTTGTGATGTTTGGTGGCACACAAAGTGTTCCTCTGGTAAACGGGAGTTGCATAATCTCATAGTCATAGGAACATGTATAAGTCATGAAGAAAGCAATAGCAACAAACTAAATGATCGAGTGCTAAGATAACGAAATGGGTCAAGTCAATCACATCATTCTCCAAATTATTTGATCCCGTTAATCAAATGACAACTCATGTCTATGGTTAGGAAACATAACCATCTTTGATCAACGAGCTAGTCAAGTAGAGGCATAATAGTGACACTCTGTTTGTCTATGTATTCACACATGTATTATGTTTCCGGTTAATACAATTCTAGCATGATTAATAAACATTTATCATGATATAAGGAAATAGATAATAACTTTATTATTTCCTCTAGGGCATATTTCCTTCAGTCTCCTACTTGCACTAGAGTCAATAATCTAGTTCACATCGCCATGTGATTTAATACCAATAGTTCACATCACCATGTGATTAACACCCATAGTTCACATCGACATGTGACAAACACCCAAAGGGTTTACTAGAGTCAATAATCTAGTTCACATCACTATGTGATTAACACCCAATGAGTACTAAGGTGTGATCATGTTTTGCTTGTGAGAGAAGTTTAGTCAACGGGTCTGCCACATTCAAATCCGTAAGTATTTTGCAAATTTCTATGTCAACAATGCTCTGCACGGAGCTACTCTAGCTAATTGCTCCCACTTTCAATATGTATCTAGATTGAGATTTAGAGTCATCTGGATCACTGTCAAAATTTGCATCGACGTAACCCTTTAGGACGAACCTTTTTGTCATCTCCATCATCGAGAAACATATCCTTATTCCACTAAGGATAATTTTGACCGTTGTCCAGTGATCTACTCCTAGATCACTATTGTACTCCCTTGCCAAAAACAGTGTAGGGTATACAATAGATCTGGTACACAGCATGGCACATTTTATAGAACCTATGGCCAAGGCATAGGGAATGCCTTTCATTCTCTTTCTATCTTCTGTTGTGGTCGGGCTTTGAGTCTTACTCAGTTTCACACCTTGTAACACAGGCAAGAACTCTTTCTTTGACTGTTGCATTTTGAACTACTTCGAAATCTTGTCAAGGTGTACTCATTGAAAACTTATCAAGCGTCTTGATCTATCTCTGTAGATCTTGATGTTCAATATGTAAGCAGCTTCACCGAGATCTTTCTTTGAAAAACTCCTTTCAAACATTCCTTTATGCTTTGCAGAATAATTCTACATTATCTCTGATCAACAATATGTCATTCACATATACTTATCAGAAATGATGTAGTGCCCCCACTCACTTTCTTGTAAATACAGGCTTCACCGCAAGTCTGTATAAAACTATATGCTTTGATCAACTTATCAAAGCGTATATTCCAACTCCGAGATGCTTGCACTAGTCCATAGATGGATCGCTGGAGCTTGCATATTTTGTTAGTACCTTTAGGATTGACAAAACCTTCTGGTTGCATCATATACAATTCTTCTTTAATAAATCCATTAAGGAATGTAGTTTTGTTTATCCATTTGCCAGATTTCATAAAATGCGGCAATTGCTAACATGATTCGGACAGACTTAAGCATAGATACGAGTGAGAAATTCTCATCATAGTCAACACCTTGAACTTGTCGAAAACCTTTTGTGACAATTCTAGCTTTGTAGATAGTACCACTACTATCAGCGTCCGTCTTCCTCTTGAAGATCCATTTAATCTCAATGGCTCGACGATCTTTTGGGCAAGTCAATCAAAGTCCATACTTTGTTCTTATACATGGATCTCATCTCAGATTTCATGGTCTTAAGCCATTTCGCGGAATCTGGGCTCATCATCACTTCCTCATAGTTCGTAGGTTCGTCATGGTCAAGTAACATGACCTCCAAAACAGGATTACCGTACCACTTTGGTGCGGATCTCACTCTGGTTTACCTACGAGGTTCGGTAGTAACTTGGTCTGAAGTTACATAATCATCATCATTAGCTTCCTCACTAATTGGTGTAGTAGTCACAGAAATAGATTTCTGTGATGAACTACTTTCCAGTAAGGGAGCAGGTACAGTTACCTCATCAAGTTCTACTTTCCTCCCACTCACTTCTTTTGAGAGAAACTCCTTCTCTAGAAAGGATCCATTCTCAGCAAGGAATATCTTGTCTTCGGATCTGTGATAGAAGGTGTACCCAATATTTTCTTTTGGGTATCCTATGAAGATGCACTTCTCCGATTTGGGTTTGAGCTTATCAGGTTGAAACTTTTTCACATAAGCATTGCAAGCTCAAACTTTAACAAATGACAGCTTAGGTTTCTTGCCAAACCATAGTTCATACGGTGTCGTCTCAACGGATTTAGATGGTGCCCTATTTAACATGAATGTAGCTGTCTCTAATGCATAACCCCAAAACGATAGTGGTAAATTGGTAAGAGATATCATAGATCGCACCATATCTAATAAAGTACCGTTACGACGTTCGGACACACCATTACACTGTGGTGTTCCAGGTGGCGTGAGTAGTGAAACTATTTCACATTGTTTTAACTGAAGGCCAAACTCGTAACTCAAATATTTTACTTCTGCGATCATATCGTAGAAACTTTTATTTTTGTTACGATGATTCTCCACTTCACTCTGAAATTCTTTGAAATTTTCAAATGTTTCAGACTTGTGTTTCATCAAGTAGATATACTCATATCTGCTCAAATCATCTATGAAGATCGGAAAATAATGATACCTGTCGCGAGCCTCAATATTCATCGGACCACATACATCAGTATGTATGATTTCCAACAAATCTTTTGCTCGCTCCATTGTTCCGGAGAACGGAGTCTTTGTCATCTTGCCCATGAGCTATGGTTTGCAAGCATCAACTGATTCATAATCAAATGATTCCAAAAGCTCATCAGCATGGATTTTCTTCATGCGCTTTACACCAATATGACCTAAACGACAGTGCCACAAATAAGTTGCACTATCATTATTAACTTTGCATCTTTTGGCTTCAATATTATGAAAATGTGTATCACCACGATCGAGATCCAACAAACCATTTTCATTGGGTGTATGACCATATAAGGTTTTATTCATGTAAACAGAACAACAATTATTCTCTAACTTACATCAATAACTGTATTGCAATAAACATAATCCAATCATATCCATGCTCAACTCAAACACTAAATAACATTTATTTTAGGTTTAACACTAATCCTGAAAGTATAGGGAGTGTGTGATGATGATCATATCAATCTTGGAACCATTTCCAATACACATCGTCACTTCACCCTTAACTAGTCTTTGTTCATTCTGCAACTCCCGTTTCGAGTTACTATTCTTAGCAACTGAACTAGTATCAAATACTGAGGGGTTGCTATAAACACTAGTAAAGTACACATCAATAACATGTATATCAAATATACCAATGTTCACTTTGCCATCCTTCTTATCCGCCAATTACTTGGGGTAGTTCCGCTTCAAGTGACCAGTCCCTTTGCAGTAGAAGCACTCAGTTTCAGGCTTAGGTCTAGACTTGGGTTTTTCACTTGAGCAGCAACTTGCTTGCCGTTCTTCTTAAAGTTCCCCTTTCTTCCCTTTGTCCCTTTACTTGAAACTAGTGGTTTTGTTTACCATCAACACTTGATGCTTTTCTTGATTTCTACCTTCGTCGATTTCAGCATCACGAAGAGCTTGGGAATTATTTCCGTTATCCCTTGCATATTATAGTTCATCACGAAGTTCTACCAACTTTGTGATGGTGACTAGAGAATTCTGTCAATCACTATTTTATCTGGAAGATTAACTCCCACTTGATTCAAGCGATTGTAGTACCCATACAATCTGAGCACATGCTCACTGCTTGAGATATTCTCCTCCATGTTTTAGCTATAGAACTTGTTGGAGACTTCATATCTCTCAACTCGGGTATTTGCTTGAAATATTAACTTCAACTCCTGGAACATCTCATATGGTCCATGACATTCAAAACGTCTTTGAAGTCCCGATTCTAAGCCGTTTAGCATGGTGCACTTAACTATCAAGTAGTCATCATATTGAGCTAGCCAAACGTTCATAACATCTGCATCTGCTCCTGCTATAGGTTTGTCACCTAGCGGTGCATCAAGGACATAATTTTTCTATGTAGCAATGAGGATAAACCTCAGATCATGGATCCAATCCGCATCATTGCTACTAACATCTTTCAACTTAGTTTTATCTAGGAACATATCAAAAATAAAACAGGGGAGCTAAACGTGAGCTATTGATCTACAACATAGATATGCTAATACTACCAGGACTACGTTCATGATAAATTTAAGTTCAATTAATCATATTACTTAAGAACTCCCACTTAGATAGACATCCCTCTAATCCTCTAAGTGATCACGTGATCCATATCAACTAAACCATGTCCTATCATCACGTGAGATGGAGTAGTTTCAATGGTGAACATCACTATGTTGATCATATCTACTATATGATTCACGCTCGACCTTTCAGTCTCAGTGTTCCCAGGCCATATCTGTTATATGATAGGCTCGTCAAGTTTAACCTGAGTATTCCGCGTGTGCAACTATTTTGTACCCGTTGTATTTGAACATAGAGCCTATCACACCCGATCATCACGTGGTGTCTCAGCATGAAGAACTTTCACAACAGTGCATACTCATGGAGAACACTTGTACCTTGATAATTAGTGAGAGATCATCTTATAAAGCTACCGTAGAACTAAGCAAAATAAGATGCATAAAAGATAAACATCACATGCAATCAAAATATGTGACATGATATGGCCATCATCATCTTGTGCCTTTGATCTCCATCTCCAAAGCATCGTCATGATTTCCATCTTCATCGGCATGACACCATGATCTCCATCATCTTGATCCATATCAATGTGTCGTCACATGGTCGTCTCGCCAACTATTGCTCTTGCAACTATTGCTATCGCATAGCGATAAAGTAAAGCAATTATTTGGCGCTTGCATCTTATGCAATAAAGGGACAACCATAAGGCTTCTGCCAGTTGCCGATAACTTCAACGAAACATGATCATCTTATACAACAACTTATATCTCATCATGTCTTGACCATATCACATCACAACATGCCCTGCAAAAACAAGTTAGACATCCTCTACTTTGTTGTTGCAAGTTTTACGTGGCTGCTACGGGCTGAGCAAGAACCGTTCTTACGTACGCATCAAAACCACAACGATAGTTTGTCAAGTTAGAGCTGTTTTAACCTTTTCAAGGACCGGGCGTAGCCACACTCAGTTCAACTAAAGTTGGAGAAACTGACACCCGCTAGTCACCTGTGTGCATAGCACGGCGGTAAAACCAGTCTCGCGTAAGCGTACGCGTAATGTCGGTCCGGGCCGCTTCATCCAACAATACCGCCGAACCAAAGTGTGACATGCTGGTAAGCAGTATGACTTATATCGCCCACAACTCACTTGCGTTCTACTCGTGCATATTACATCAATGCATAAAACCTGGCTCGGATGCCACTGTTGGGGAACGTAGTAATTTCAAAATTTCCTACGCACACGCAAGATCATGGTGATGAATAGCAACGAGAGGGGAGAGTGTGTCCACGTACCCTCGTAGACCGAAAGCGGAAGCGTTAGCACAACGCGCTTGATGTAGTCGTACGTCTTCACGATCCGACCGATCAAGTACCAAACGCACGGCACCTCCGAGTTCTGCACACGTTCAACTCGATGACGTCCCTCGAACTCCGATCCAGCCGAGTGTTGAGGGAGAGTTTAGTCAGCACGACGACGTCGTGACGATGATGATGTTCTACTGAGCAGGGCTTCGCCTAAGCACCACTACAATATGATTGAGGTGGATTATGGTGGAGGGGGGCACCGCATACGGCTAAGAGATCCAAGGGATCAATTGTTGTGTCTTTGGGGTGCCCCCTGCCCCCATATATAAAGGAGTGGAGGAGGGGGAGGGCCGGCCCTCTCTATGGCGTGCCCTGGGGGAGTCCTACTCCCACCGGGAGTAGGATTCCCCCTTTCCTAGTACAACTAGGAGCCCTTCCAAGTAGTAGGAGTAGGAGGGAAGGAAAGGGAAGGGAAAAGGAGAAGGAAGGAAGGGGGCACCCCCCTCCCTAGTCCAATTCGTACCAGCCCATGGGGAGGGGTGCGGCCAACCTTTGAGGCCTTTCTCTCCTTTCCCGTATGGCCCATTAAGGCCCAATACGAATTCCCGTAACTCCCCGGTACTCCCGAAAATACCCGAATCACTCGGAACCTTTCCGATGTCCGAATATAGTCGTCCAATATATTGATCTTTACATCTCAACCATTTCGAGACTCCTCGTCATGTCCCCGATCTCATCCGGGACTCCGAACTCCTTCGGTACATCAAAACACATAAACTCATATTATAACCGTCATCAAACTTTAAGCGTGCGGACCCTACGGGTTCGAGAACTATGTAGACATGACCGATACATGTCTCCGGTCAATAACCAATAGCGGAACCTGGATGCTCATATTGGCTCCTACATATTCTACAAAGATCTTTATCGGTCAAACCGCATAACAACATTTGTTGTTCCCTTTGTCATCGGTATGTTACTTGCCCGAGATTTGATCGTTGGTATCTCAATACCTAGTTCAATCTCGTTACCGACAAGTCTCTTTACTTGTTCCATAATACATCATCCCGCAACTAACTCATTAGTTGCAATGCTTGCAAGGCTTATAGTGATGTGCATTACCGAGTGGGCCCAGAGATACCTCTCCGACAATCGGAGTGACAAATCCTAATCTCGAAATACGCCAACCCAACAAGTACCTTCGGAGACACCTGTAGAGCACCTTTATAATCACCCAGTTACGTTGTGACGTTTGGTGGCACACAAAGTGTTCCTCTGGTAAACGGGAGTTGCATAATCTCATTGTCATAGGAACATGTATAAGTCATGAAGAAAGCAATAGCAACAAACTAAACGATCAAGTGCTAAGCTAACGAAATGGGTCAAGTCAATCACATCATTCTCCTAATGATGTGATCCCGTTAATCAAATGACAACTCATGTCTATGGTTAGGAAACATAACCATCTTTGATTAACGAGCTAGTCAAGTAGATGCATACTAGTGACACTCTGTTTGTCTATGTATTCACACATGTATTATGTTTCCGGTTAATACAATTCTAACATGAATAATAAACATTTATCATGATATAAGGAAATAAATAATAACTTTATTATTGCCTATAGGGCATATTTCCTTCAGTTTTTATGGCTTGTCCGTTTTTTGATGTCATTGCTACGCTAGATCATTGCACATCCCAGTACACCGCCGGAGGCATTCATATAGAGTCATATCTTTGTTGTAGTACTGAGTTGTAATATCGAGTTGTAAGTAAATAAAAGTGTGATGATCCTCATTATTAGAGCATTGCCCCCCCTCCCAAAAGAGAGGCCAAAGAAGCCCACACAAAAAAAGGAAAAAAAAGAAAAAAATGAAAGAAAAGGGGGCAATGTTACTATCCTTTTACCACACTTGCTTCAAAGTAGCACCATGTTCTTCATATAGAGAGTCTCTTGAGTTACCACTTTCATATACTAGTGGGAATTTTCATTATAGAACTTGGCTTGTATATTCCGATGATGGGCTTCCTCAAATGCCCGAGGTCTTCATGAGCAAGCAAGTTGGATGCACACCCACTTAGTTTCAGTCTGCGCTTTCATAGACTTATAGCTCTTAGTGCATCCGTTGCATGGCAATCCCTACTCACTCACATTGATATCTATTGATGGGCATCTCCATAGCCCATTGATACGCCTAGTTGATGTGAGACTATCTTCTCCTTTTTGTCTTCTCCACAACCACCATTCTATTCCACCTATAGTGCTATATCCATGGCTCACGCTCATGTATTGCGTGAGGGTTGAAAATGCTGAAGCACGTTAAAAAGTATGAACCAATTGCTCGGCTTGTCATCGGGGTTGTGCATGATGTGAATATTTTGTGCGGTGAAGATGGAGCATAGCCAGACTATATGATTTTGTAGGGATAACTTTCTTTGGCCTTGTTATTTTGAAAAGACATGATTGCTTTATTAGTGGGCTTGAAGTATTATTGTTTTTATGACAAATGATAGACTATTGCTTTGAATCACTCGTGTCTTAATATTCATGCCATGATTAGATATGTGATCAAGATTATGCTAGGTAGCATGCCACATCAAAAATTATCTTTTTATCATTTACCTACTCAAGGACAAGAAGGAATTAAGCTTGGGGATGCTGATACGTCTCTGTCGTATCTATAATTTTTTATTGTTCCATGCCAATATTCTACAATTTTCATATACTTTTGGCAACTTTTTATACTATTTTTGGGACTAACATATTGATCCAGTGCCCAGTGCCAGTTCCTGTTTGTTGCATGTTTTTTGTTTCGGAGAATATCCATATCAAACGGAGTCCAAACGGGATAAAAACTAACGGAGATTTTTTTTGGAATATATATGATTTTTGGGAAGAAAAATCCACGTGAGACGATGCCCGAGGGGGCCACGAGGCAGGGGGCGCGCCCCTGACCCTCGTGGACACCCCGTAAGGCAGTTGATGCCCTTCTTTCGCTGCAAGAAAGCTAATATCCGGATAGAGATCGTGTTAAAGCCCAATCGGAGTTACGGATCTCCGGGAATATAAGAAATGGTGAAGGGGCAGAATCTGAGAACCCAGAAACAAAGAGAGACAGAGAGACAGATCCAATCTCGGAGGGGCTCTCGCCCCTCCCACGCCATGGAGGCCAAGGACCAGAGGGGAAACCCTTCTCCCATCTAGGGAGGAGGTCAAGGAAGAAGAAGACGAAGGGGCCCCCTCTCCTCTTCTCTTCCAATGGCGCCGGAACGCCACCGGGGGCCATCATCATCACCACAATCTTCACCAACAACTTCACCGGCATCATCAAAAACTCTTCCCCCCCTCTATGCAGCAGTGTAACCTCTCTCTTACCCATTGTAATCTCTACTTAAACATGGTTCTCAACGCTATATATTATTTCCCAATGATGTATGGTTATCCTATGATGTTTGAGTAGATCCGTTTTGTCCTATGGGCTATTTGATGATCAAGATTGGTTTGAGTTGCATGTTTTATTATTGGTGCTGTTGATAACCCACAAGTATAGGAGATCGCAACAGTTTTTGAGGGTAGAGTATTCAACCCAAATTTATTGATTCGACACAAGGGGAGCCAAAGAATATTCTCAAGTATTAGCAGCTGAGTTTTCAATTCAACCACACCTAGAAACTTAGTATCTGCAGCAAAGTGTTTAGTAGCAAAGTAATATGATAGTAGTGGCAATGATAGCAAAAAGGTAACAGTAGTAAAAGTAATGCTTTTGGTATTTTGTAGTGATGATAGCAATAGCAACGAAAAAGTAAATAAGCGGAGAACAATATATGGAAAGCTCGTAGGCAATGGATCGGTGATAGAGAATTATGCCAGATGCGGTTCATCATGTAACAGTCATAACCTAGGGTGACATAGAACTAGCTCGAGTTCATCAATGTAATGTAGGCATGTATTCCGAATATAGTCATACGTGCTTATGGAAAAGAACTTGCATGAC